>NC_138889.1:2076200-2481200 GCF_965194825.1 Balaenoptera physalus
TATTCCTCTACGTGCTTCTTTCTCTGTACCCAATCAAAACATTTGGCCAGCGGGTCCATCGTTAGCAATTTAAACTGGCTTTGGGCAAGGAATTCTCTGTTGAGCTGTCTGTTTATTCATGGCCCACCAGGGAGCAGCTATAAATGCCTTGCAGCACGATCCTGTGTGGTCAAAATCACTTTAATGGGTTTTTGGCCCAAATGCCACTGTCTCCTTGCATCATGGGTTCCTGTTGACATTGCCAGGTCGGTTGGGTGGTGACAGCTGCATGGATACAGGGAGACCTCTGTCTGGGCCATCGTTTTGCTGGTGGCCCTGAGAAGTCTTTGAAGCTTCTCGTCTTTCATCCTCTCTCCACTCCCAGGGAGCCTCCGAATGAGCACAGCTTGCCACCCGCCACCCACTGGCCGGCGGGGGGCTCTGCTGCCATCTTGCCTCTCTCATCCTGCCCCTCACCCGGCAAGGGCTTTTTTAAAACTTCAGTGTCTTGGCTGAATGCATTTTCCTCCAGTAGGAAGGATCTCAGGGGAGACACTCTGTTTATTCTGTTCCTTTGACTAAAGCTGCCTTGGCCACCTAATCCCCCATCCATGCTGGGCTTTCTGTGATACCCTGGGCTTGAATAAATTATATTTTCAAAGGTTAAGACTGGATTTCAGCAGTCGACTCTCCCGCTGATGTCTTGGTTATTTTCTGAACGTAAGAAAAAGAGGGAGAGCTGGTGGGTTTACGAAGGGGAGAGCTGTCTTCTGCAGTGCTGTCGCAGGATGGGGCCGTTAGTTATTTTGCAAAATCTCAAACCGCTGTCTTCTCTGGGCTACTGCAGCAGGACAGAGGGGGCTATTTCTGCCGGTGCTGCTTGTTCTGAAAGCCCGTGAGCAAGGCCTGGCAGCTGGGGCTTTGTCTCTCTGCCTGTACCGTCTAATGCCAGAGGAGGAAATGGGTGGAAAAAGAAGTTGGGGAATGGTAGAGGAGGGTGTAAAAAAGAGGACGAGAAACAGGTGATCGATTCTCCCCTGGTCTGCAGCCGCCACGGAGCAGGTACCCGCTGCATTTGCATCTTATCTGGCTTGACATACTTGCCTTCTCTGGGACGTGGTATTAAGTGGCAAAAAGAAAAAGCACACACACCAAAAAAAAAGAAAATATTTCTGAAATGCCCAGTTGTGTAGCAATGATATTAAGTAGCTACAGTGTCTGTGACCACACTGCTGTAGAGAAAGGCGGCGAGAGCAGGACTTGTTTCAAGGCCTGGGAGTGAAGGCGGAGTGTCGCAGGCATCTTCAGAAACTTCAGCAGCCTCAGTAGCTACCCATGCGTGTCGCAGGCTCTGGCTCCTGGGCAGACGGGAGCGTGCCCTCCCCTGGGCCTGCAGGTCCTCCCACAATTCCTCAGCGTCCTTCCTCTTCCACATCGTCCCTGAAGGAAGTAGGTGCTTGCTGTGCACACTCGAAGGCCAGAGTCCCAGCACGCCCGAGGTCCCCCACCTTCCTCTCCCGCATTCTCTCGCCGCGCCTGCCATCTGTCCTTTCGTGCGCAGAATGAGTCTGAAATATGTACGTTCAGGCCGAGTCTCGGAAGGCAGCCAGTCCATCGAGCCCCGGGTGTTTACAGCTTTTTGGCGTTTTGCCTTGAATGTCCTGAAGGGAATCCGCGGTTGTGTGGACCTGTGACCGCTCGAAGAGTAGTTAGGCTGCGCAGATAGAAAAACCTTTGAGTCTGGAGTTCTCAAGAGTGGTGATGTGAAATGAAGGTGCAGACTCAACATAAAGATCATTTCTCCTCACTCCCACCCACGCTTCTCCTTTCATCAAATACTATTTTTTTTTAAATTTTTATTTATTTATTTATTTTTGGCTGTGTTGGGTCTTCGTTTCTGTGTGAGGGCTTTCTCTAGTTGCGGCGAGCGGGGGCCACTCTTCATAACGGTGCGCAGGCCTCTCACTATCGCAGCCTCTCTTGTTGCGGAGCACAGGCTCCAGACGCGCAGGCTCAGTAATTGTGGCTCACGGGCCTAGTTGCTCCGCGGCATGTGGGATCTTCCCAGACCAGGGCTCGAACCCGTGTCCCCTGCATTGGCAGGCAGATTCTCAACCACTGCGCCACCAGGGAAGCCCTCAAATACTATTAATTGAATCTCTCGAGTGTTTCTGGAGCCTCTCCGCTTCCCTCCTTACCCACTGCCCGTATCCTGGTTCACTCTCCATCATCCTTGCGTGGTTCAGGTCAGCGTGGTCCTAACCCCTGGGCCCATCACCACTTGGGAGTGACTTGCCTGTGATACAAAGCTGTCCTCCTTCAAGGACCCCTGGCTGCCTTCGGGGAAAAATCAACTCCAGAGCTTGGCATTGGCTAGCTGCACCCCACTTCCCCCTGCCACCTTTACATCCTCATGTATCACTGGTCCCCTCGCCTCCCGCCCAGGCTCTGACTCTCCAGGAGTAATGACTGCCTTGCCCCGACCCCAGCCCAGCCTTGAGATGCCCATCCTGTGCTTCTGTGGCACCTTTGATTTTACCTGTCCTTAGACTTACAACAGTGCAGCTTACTTGCCTTTCTTCTTTCTTCTCTTGTAGTAGACTGTGATCTCTATGAGGAGAGCCACGTTTACCTAGAACAGTTGCTGATTAATAAAAGCTTGCTGAATTCATATGAATGGCATCTTGAGTTGCTCACTTTAGAAGTAGGTGGCAATCTGATAAAATTAGAGAAATGAATGACAGCCTGCGACTTCCAGTCTGTGCTGTCTGTGGTTTCTCATCTGGATGCTGCTGTTCTCTAGGAGACTGTGATACCCTTGGCTTGAGCCACATCCATATACCCTAGTACAGGCCGGGACTGGCAAAGTAAGAGCTCCCGAGGAATATTAAATTAATGTTTACGTAGATCATGTAACGGTTTATTTATAATGACAAGACAAACCGATTAACTTACCAAACAAAAATAGATAAATAAGAGCAAGTAGAACAAGGAAAACAGAATGTAAGAAAGCGGGAGACTTCTGTGTACCAGAGAGGAACCCTCTTTCTTTTCTTAGCTAGTCAATAATAGGGTTGACTTAACCATTTCTAGCTCAGCCGATTTCAATGATTTTAATCCATTCCAATTACAAAGATCATATTATTAAAGTATTGCTTTCTAACACACTGTGCTAAGGACAGTAGGCATTTGTAAATTCTCACAGCATCTCTTTCCTCTTCTGCCGGTCACCAGTGTACACGTAGGGCGTGGGCAGCCTGTCCTCACAGCAGCTCAGCCTGGGTGATTTGAAACACTGGCTACGGACCTGGCTCCAGAGATGGGCCAGTGACCCTGCACGGCTGAAAGCACTGACCCCTTCTCCTTCTCTGCCATGACCAGCTCAGAAATCAGCCTGGGCCCCATGTTCTACATCCCCTCAGCTACGCTCCACTAAGCAAAAACGCCTCACAAGCAAGCACGGGAAGGGCCCCCAGTGTGAGATCCAGCTCCCCAAAATGTGATAACCTCAAAAATACCTTCTTTCAATTAGATGAAAGGTGGCATTAGATTAACTAGTGGCATATATATGTATACATTTTTATTCATTTGTCTTTTAAAGATTTATTTATTATTTATTTTATTTATTTTTGGCTGCATAGGGTCTTAGTTGCAGCACGCGGGATCTTCATTGAGGCAGGCGGGATCTTACCATATGGTGCGCGGGCTTCTCTCTAGTTGCAGCGTGCAGGTTTTCTCTCTCTAGTTGAGGCGTGCAAGCTCAGTAGTTGTGGCGTGTGGGCTTAGCTGGTCCACGCCATGTGGGATCTTAGTTCCCTGACCAGGGGTTGAACCTGCGTCCCCTGCATTGTAAGGCGGATTATTCTTTACCACTGGACCACCAGGGAAGTCCCTATTCATTTGTCTTGAGTACTTGTAAGACTAAACACTCTTCCCTAAAAGGAGCCAGGGTACTGTGGAGTGATGGTTGGCTGATTCCAGAACTGGGGCCTTGGAAGTCCAAGGTGATCCTTAAATATCTTATACCAGAAAGCAAGTGTTCAGAAACTGATGAGAATGTGTGAAAACTACAGAGGCGGCAACTTGAAGGGGTAACAAATGGCCTAAATTTGGTAAAATTTGAGCACCAAAATATAAAAAAATAAAAAAAAAATAGTGGTGGGTTATAATATGTCTAATAAAACAGAGTTCATAATATTACTACAAAAAATAGAGACAGGCTCTTCTTATAGAAGAATACCTGCCAATAGATATAGAAGGAGAGCTAGACTTATAAAGTAACTATTTCATAATCACCAAAATAATTTAGGCAAGTATCATCAATGGGTATAAAACTATTGGCTGAAAGTTATTGGAATAGGATATTCACATAGTCTCAAAGTATCACCCACAGATTGTATATTGATTACAAATGAAAACATGTGACACTTTGGAAAAAGCTGAAGGCACTTCTTCATCAACCGAACATATTAGCATTTCCAGTAATGAGGCGAACTATACTCCAAGTCTCCTGATCCAATGTACCAAGAGTTCACAACATCACCCACGTGGTATTCTTGGTCAAAAATGTGTAACCTGAACCTAATCATGAAACAGTCACATAAATCTAAATGGTGGGACAATCTACAGAATAACAAGCCTGAACTCTATAAAATGCCAATCTCATGAAAGATTAAAGAAAGAACAACAAAAGGCAGAAGACTGTTCTTGATTAATAGAGGTCATAGAGACATATCAGCTACATACGATGCACCATCTCTGATTAGATTCTGGATCAAATAAAGGAAACTATGTGAGACACTGGGAGAATTGAAACATTGACTATGAGCCGTAGATTAGAAGCTCTTCTTGTATCGACATCAACTTTCTTGAATTATTGTGGTGTTCTCAGGAGACGCTGGAGTGTGTGGGGATAAGTTTTTATCACCGTGTCTGCAGTGTACTTTGAGCTGGTTTGGTGGGGGACAGAGGGCCGGGCCGATGGGGACACGGAGAAAGCAAGCACACGAGGCAAAATGTTAACAATGGGTGAATCTGCGTGAAACATAAATGAATCTTCATGGTAACATTTTTTTCAATTATTTTGTGGGTTTGGAATTTTTCAGAATAAAAAGTTAAGGGAAAAAAAGAAAAAAAAAGAAAAGGAACAGAGCGGGCCCCCCACCAGTCCCATGAGCTGAGTTCTGAAACTTGAGTGGAGCGCTGGGAGATGCAGGGCACGTACCTCACAGGACTCCCTTGCCCCTTTGACTCTCTTCTGGTTTCACGGGCCTTTGTCCTCTGCATTTTTTTGCAGGGACAAAACACAAAGTCACGTTGTTCACTAACCAGCTCCATTTCCTTGTCTCCCACATAAGTGCATGACTCAGCCATCCAGCCTTTAAAGGGGTTCAGATTATTTGAAACCACAGATAACTCCAAGTCAGCCTGACTAGTCAGCGTCCCAACTTTAAAATTAGAAAGAACATTTTCTCAGAGACTTTTCTGCTCCTGGAGGAGGCTGGCCTCTTTTCATGAGAAAGACTCAGTGAGCTCTGTTGTCCGTGCAGCCCCTGGCCCTGGCTTTATTTAACCCTGGAGTCTGGGCCAGGTCTCTGTGCTGCTGTTCTCAGCTCTCAACCCTCCTGGCCCCTCTCCTGCCTGCGGTGGGAGGTTAGCCATTCAAAGAAGGCCGTAGTCAAGACCTAGAGGTGGTCCAGGTAAGACTCATGTTCCCTGAGGACAGCCCATCCCCTCTGAGCTCCCAGGATGGACCAGAGGGAGAGACAGTCTCGGGCACAGAGAAAGCACCGCCTCCCTGGCTCCTCGGCCCTTGGTCAGCGGTGGACCTTTGCACACCGCTGGGGAGGCAGGTGGGCTAAGGGTGGGCAGGAAGGGTGACCACAGGCCGCGCTCCTGGCCCTGTTGGTAGGATCAGGCTAATGTCTGCACACCCGGGGGGGACACTGCCAGTCCGCAGGGCCCGCTCACAGGTGTCTTTGGCCAATCTTGGACTTTCATTTGCCGGAAACACTGGAGGATTAGTCCTCACAGGTGAGAAAAATAAAAGGATTCCTTGCAGTGGGAAGACAAAGTATAATTTCCACGGGCTCCTTCTGGATGGACGTCGGGACTGTGGGACTCTGCTGGAGGTCTCAGCGTTGGTGCTCAGGCAGACGCCCTGCGGAGCCACGGCGACGTAGCCCCAGCCGTGCTCCCCGCCCTCCAAAGACTGAGCGGGGTGGTGCGGTGTGGCGGGCTCCTGACCTAAGGCTGGGGCTCATCATTACTGCAGGGAGAGCCTGTTCTCCACCTCTGCCCAGGGGGCCAGGATGCTCTAAAGTCACTGTCACCTAAATGCTGTCTTGTGCCCGACTGGGGACGTGCAAGTCGTGTTGCTTCCTACAGCAAGCATGGCCCGTTGCCTCCTATTTCTCTGTGATCGTGAGTAGA
Organism: Balaenoptera physalus; assembly: GCF_965194825.1. Classification (NCBI taxonomy): domain Eukaryota; kingdom Metazoa; phylum Chordata; class Mammalia; order Artiodactyla; family Balaenopteridae; genus Balaenoptera; species Balaenoptera physalus. The sequence goes on from NC_138889.1 coordinate 2,082,612, forward strand.
TAATGGCGAGAAGTGTGTCTCTACTGAAGAGACCACATTGTGCCATTCAGAGTGTCGCCAGGCAAAGGCTGGGCCTGGCTTCTGGCATTTGCAGAGGATTTGAGGATTAGTGCTAAGAGTTGTGTGCAGAAGAGAAGAGAAACTAAAGACCCTCGTCTCTGAAAGCAAGTGCTAGGAGTGTTCACTTGTCTTCTCACCGGAGGCCAAGAAACAAAAAAATCCACCAACTTACCATTCTCACTCCCTGCCGCCTCCAACCCCAATCCAGACCCAGAGCCTCCTGCCCTCGGCATTGCCCAGCGGCAGCTGGTCTTCCACGTCTGCATCCGGATCCCTGACATAACCTGTCTGATCTTAGCCCCCCTGCCAGGGCACCTGTGACCTCCTTCTGTTTGCTACTCTGTTTCCCAGATGTTTCTGGCAGAAACTTTGTTTCAGCTCGAGTAGCACATGAAATACACTGTGACTGTTCTTTTGCTCATCTCATTCCATATTTCCCTCTTTTTTGAATCACACGTGCCAAAATTTAAATGGCAGAGGAGGGATATGACATCTCAGAAGTGGCCTTCCGTTCCCATGCCCCAGACAACAGTTCCTCTGTCCTCAGTTATTTAGTGTCCTTCCCAAACTCTCCTGTGCGCAATCAAATATTCTCTATCTCTCTCTCTGTTCCCATCTCTCTCTCTCTTTCTCACACACATACCACAGCATATAATACACCATATTCTGTATCTTGGCCTTTTACTTACCGTATTTCTTGGAGGTCATTTCAGATCAGTGAACAGAGAGCTTCTTTACCCTTCTTACATCTCCCTTTGGTTGCTTCTCCTGTCCGTTTTTCCGTTTCTCTGAAATCTTTCTTTCAGATTCTGACTTCAACGCTGCTTCCTCTGGGAAGTCTTCCCCTGTCACTCCAGCCTCCAAGGCTGAGCTCTAGATGGTTTGTTTTCTGAATTACTCGTTTTCCACATTGCTGCCTGTCTTTAATGTGCTTGGGTCCTAGTTTCCCCAGAGAGACGGTGTGTGATGTCCTTCAGGGCAGGGGCCGTGTCTTCTCCTGCTTCGTATCTCCTACGATACTCCGGCATCTAACAGGGGGCGTTGTCCTCCACAGAGGTGCAGTTAGTTTGATTTGATGGACGGCTCAGGGAACAGAATTGGTCAGTGCTGCCTTGACACAGAGTCTGTGTCCGGGACCAGGTTTCTTTGCACTGACCCGGAATGAGTTCTCCAGCCAACAAAGCCTTCTTGGGCATCTCTGGGAATGAATGTGCACTCGCTGCACAGGGAGTACAGGGCAGCCTTCCCGTGCTCGTTCTCCTTCCACCGCCAGCTGCTCTTTCCATTTTTCCTCCAGAAGTCAGCCAGTGAGAAGGGTCTGCTAAAGCTCCACGTGCAGAACAGAAAGATCTGCTCTGGGTCAGACGTGCTTGGGGTCAGGCCCTCGTCCACGTGGGGCTGTTGGGACCCCAGCAGTTCTGCTGTGGTCAGGGCTGAGGACGAGGCGAAGCAGGGAGACTGCTCTCTGCCGGCGTCCTCACTGCCCTCGTCCAGGTGACGCCTGCGTGGACCACGGGGTGGGGAGGCTCTGGGGCTCCGGCGGGAGTTGCTCCTCTGAGAGACCATCCCCGGGTGAAGTATTGATACATCACTTCACGCCCGTCTAGTTACTGCTAATAGACTGATTAATTCAGACTTAGGACGCATTCCCAAAGGAGCCATGGTCAAAAGCTGTGCAGAGTGTTTCTTTTGTGAGACAGTCATGTTGTTTTTTTCAAGTTGGGAATCCGCACTTGGCTCCTGGGACTTAAGAACAAATCTCCAGTTTCTGGGAGTTTTACGAATCGGAGCCCGGGTGCAGAGTCAGCAGCTCTGGGAAGGCTGCCCGTGGTGGCTCCCGGATCGCAGGATGGACGGATAGATGCTCAGCGTGGCTTATTGTCATCTCATCTAGGAAGACGGAAAGCAAGCAGTCAGGAAGGTGGCACACACAGTAGTACGGTCCAAGTGTCCCAGACAGTAAACATTTTTAATTGTTTAGGGACAGGAGAGATTATAGTGGGCTGAGATGGTTCAGGGAAAGTTTCACTGACGTATTGGACTTGAAAGACCCCTTAGATATGTATATGTATAACTGAGTCACTTTGCTGTACAGCAGAAATTAACACAACATTGTAAAGCAACTATATTTCAGTAAGTTAAAAAAAAAAAAAAAAGACCCCTTAGAATGAGCCGGATTTTTGAAAGAAGAAAGGCAGGAAGAGAGAAGGAACAGATGTGAGAGGCGAGATTCCAGAGCCTGAGTTCTTATCCTCTAACTGCCAGGAGGGTGGTGTAGCTGCAGGCGGGCCTTTGTGCAGGTTAGGACAGAGACAAGCTTCAAAAGGCCGTTGGGTTCAGACCTAGGAGAGTGAAGGGGAGTGAACTTAGAATTGTGGGTTCTTCCCGAAAGCCATGAAGAACTCCTGATGGGTTGGTTCTGGAGGGAAGCGATTGTTAAGGAAAAGCAGAGAGACCGTTGTAGAATGGATTGAAGTGGGCTGAGCCTGGAGAGAAGAGTTCAGGGTCACTTACATTGGTTACTTAAGGTGATTTGTCTACAACCCAAGGGAGGTATTAGGGTACCAACATTTAGAGAGAAATAGCTCTTATTTAGTCATTCATACTGTAGCGGGAATGAGCTGACCAGAGTCTTTATTTACGGGAGAGGAAGTACATCAGCCAATTCTGTGCCAGGTCAGGGTGGGTAGGCACCTGGGGTCTGGGCCAGGCGGGACTTCTGCTCTGGTCCCACCGGGGGACCCAGGATGCACGTTCCTAGTTATCAGTGATGATTGTCTTTCTACAGCATCCTCTGCTCTCACCCGAAGAGAGTCGTGAACACATTATACTGATTACCTCCACCCAGAAGGAGAGGCTGCAGCTGATTTCAAAATGCAGGGGAAGGGGCTGGGGAAGGGTGAGCAGAGCTGTTGTGGAGAATTCTCCTGACTGCTGGGCAGAGGCTTTTCCTCCTGGTGTCTCAGTGGAACTCGTGGTACCTGGAAGGGCTCTCGGCCAAACATGATTTTGTCCTAATCCTGTTTGCTTTTTTTTTTTTTTTTTTAATTGAAGTATAGTTGATTTACAATGCTGTGTTAGTTTCAGGTGTACAGTGAAGTGATTCAGTTATACCTATATTCTTTTTCAGATTCTTTTCCATTATAGGTTATTATAAGACATTGAATATAGTTTCATGTGTTACACAGTAGGACCTTGTTGTTTATTTTATATATAGTGGTGCATATCTGCTAATCCCAAACTCCTAATTTATCCCCCTCCTTCCCTTTGGTAACTACAAATCTGTTTTCTATGTCTGTGAGTCTATTTCTGTTTTGTAAATAAGTTCATTTGTATCATTTTTTTAGATTTCACTGTAAGTGATATCATGGTATTTGTCTTTCTCTGTCTGGCTTACTTCACTTAGTATGATCTCTAATTACATCCATGTTGCTGCAGATGGCATTATTTCATTCTTTTTTATGGCTGAGTAATATTCCATTATATATATATGTATGTGTATATATATATATATATATATATATACACACACACACACACACATACCATATCTTCTTTATCCATCTATCTGTTGATGGACACTCAGGTTGCTTCCATGTCTCCTGTTTGCTCTTTGAACATTTTCTCCAGGGCTCCGCTGTCGCTTTAAGTCTGGTGCTGGAAGCCCACGAGAGGTGGTTGTCCAGCTCTGAGCGGACCTGGGGCCCTGCAGCCTGACTGCCACGGGCTGAATCCTCCAGGGCTGCAGAACTGCACTTGCGGCGCCCGGGGCGGCCTGGGCGTGCTGGGAACGTGGCAGAGCAGCCTACAAGCAGCATCCTCCCTCCCGTGGGGAAGGAGTGGTGGGGGCAGAGGTCTGGGGACCACGCACGTTTAGCCCACGGGAGGTGCTGAACAGCAGATTGCTGTGACGGGGCTGGGCTCTGAGGGACAGCGGGGGGGTGGCAGCAAGGGTCACGTGCAGTCTTGACCCCTGACATCAGTGACGGGCGAGGGGAAAAAGCCTTGAGTTTTGTCATTTGTTTTAAAATTTTTACATCTTTTGAAACTACAACACCAAAATGTGCAGCTAGCCCTTATCACCTAATATGTCATTTATTGAGGGCATTTACTGCATGCCAGGTACCAGGCATCCTACGTGAGAGGTTGTCTGCCATCCCCGCTGCAGGGCTGACAGGTCACAGGCCAAGTGGCAGAGGGAGTAGGTGGCTGAGGGGGAGGAGACTGGATGTCTGTTATTGTACTGTACAAATAACCTATTATGTAAACAAGCCTCCACTGTTTCCCCTCCTCCACACTGCTTCCCAAGGTTCAGACACCAGATTGACCGATTCCATCGCAGTGGCCATTGTCTGTTTTCAGCTTAGAGGGTGGCAAGCACTGGGCAATGGGCCAGTGGACTGGGGCATCGTGGATCGGGGGTGCGGACGGTGCGGAACGCCGCGGATCGGGGGTGCGGACGGTGCGGGACGCCGCGGATCGGGGGTGCGGAGGGTGCGGGACGCCGCGGATCGGGGGTGCGGACGGTGCGGGACGCCGCGGATCGGGGGTGCGGACGGTGCGGGACGCCGCGGATCGGGGGTGCGGACGGTGCGGGACGATGCGGATCGGGGGTGCGGACGGTGCGGGACGCCGCGGATCGGGGGTGTGGCAAGAAGGGCTGGGGAGGCAGAGGCGTGGACATGGGGCCCTAGACGCAGTTCTGCCCTTTCCCTCAGTTGGTGAGATGAGAACGACCACCTGACCCACAGGTGTGTGAAAATATTGATCAGATAAGCTGCCTGGAGTACCTGCCATGGGGGAGGGGAGGTACTCAATAATTCTTAGTTCCCTCTCTTGTCTTTTTCTTGGCTTTTTGGTGTTTGGTTTTTTGTTTTTGTTTTTATCTTTTTTTGAGGATTTTCTTCTCCTCTTAAAGTACTATTAATCCAGTGCTTGGGCCATTATAGGCATTCAGTATATAACTTCAAAACAGTAAATACGTAGAAGTATACAAATATTTTACTCGACTTGCTAGAGAACTGTCTTGAGGCTCCTGTGACTGCTCAGATCTGGGGATGCAGACGGGGTCGGAGAGTGATTTGTAAAACCAGGTGTGAAGATCCTGAAGGTGTCCAGCAGATCACGGTGATAACTTCCGTACATATCACAAATTGTATCACATTTTGCACTTGAAAAGGAAGGGCATGTGTGCCTTATCCAAGCTCTCGGAGGGAGGGCAGGGATCCTGTGTGCATTTTGCCTGCGGTGGGCCTGGTGATGTGATGGCAGGAAGCCAGGTCTTAGGGCTGCCCTGGGAGCAGCCTTTTCCTATTCCCAGAGCTCCCAAACCTCATGGAGTAGCAGGGGGTCAATTCGTGGTTCACAGATGTTTCACTGCGTAACATGCAAAAAAGCAACAACTTCCTCAAATGAATTTTTTTGGGAAGGGGAAAATAGCAGTAATTGACTTTTTTTTTGAGCATTAAACTAAATATAAATACCTGTTTTAACAAAACAAGAACTCTTGAAGAGAATATGGCAGAAGCATCTGAAGCAGTGGGTTTCCGTGTTTTTCCATGGGCTCTAAGGATGAAATGCTTCTTTGGGAGTCTCGATGCCATCTGTCTTACCTGTTAGGTATCAGCTAGGACACCCCGTCTTCCTCTCCCTTCCTCATGTCCCCACCTCCTTGTCCCCTAATTAGTGATTCTGAAGTATTAGTGCATTACAGTTGAAATTCATCTAAGTTTACTGTTACATCTAAAAAATGTTTTTGTACATTTTCTGAAGTGAACACAGATGTGGCTAGTATTTGTACTCTAAATATGAGTTACAATTCCTCGGCCGGAGATTGAATATTCTCCTAGTTCAATCCCAGACTATCTTGTTGGCCCCATTTCCCACGCTTCCCTAGAAGAGCCTTTTGCCTCAACAGAACTGGTTTCCTTGTTTCCTTATCTTGTGCTTCCACTGGCCGCCTGCTCACGAATCCTGTCCATTTGGGAAGGTCCTTGTCCAGGTTCTGCTTTTTCTGGAACATCAATGATCAGTCAGTCAATAACCATAATGACCTCGCCTTCCTTGAATGCAGATTTAGCCTTTATTCCATTTTCTGTGCCAGTCACTTGTCCTGGGTGGTCTTGTGACTCCTCTTTTATTTCAGTCTCAGTCTACACTGTTAAGCTTTTTAAGTATCTGTCTTGTCTTCTAGCAGATTTCTCTCCTAGAACTCTGTCCCCTGCCCTTTCTCTCCAGCACACAAAGCAGAATACTTTACGTGTTGAGGAGTTTGCTGTATACTCTTTGCAGCAGTGGTGCCATTGTTGACGGGTGAAGAGGGAGGGCAGGGTTGTCTGACCTTTTCCTCTGAGATGTCGTGATTGGTTGAACGAAATAATATGCAGAGTTGTGATTCAGATACCCCCATGTTTGAAGTCAAGTCTACTGATGAGATTAATTTCAGCACACATTTTATTTTGCAAGGCACTGCAGATAAACAATAGACTAAGACATTTTTAACCTCTGGAAACATTTAAGCCTGAACTCAGGAAATAAACAAGCACATTTATAACCAAAAAAAGACAAAAAAGTGAATATGACAATATGCTAACTTCCGTGTGCTGGGTTCAGTGGCCCATTTCTCATAGGTTATCTCCTTAATCCTCCCAGTATCCCTATGAAGTCGATTATATTATTATCTCCATTTTATAGTGTAGGAAACTGAACCTTTGAGAGGCTACGTAATCCCCTCAAGGTCGAACAGTTAATGGAGGAGCTGGGATTTGAGCTTTCCTCTGACTCCGGAGCCCAGAATCTAAATCACCAACTTTACATTTTCTCAGAATTCCATCATGAAACGAATGATATTATAAAATATGTATATGCTTATTGACTTAAGACATGTGAGGTCCACAAAGGGAGGAAGCTTACTGTTATAACCCCACATCACCACCCGACATAGAGTTGATGCTCAGAAAAGTGTTTGTTGGACAAATGAACTAAAAATCTTGTATACAAATAGTGGTGGACTGAATATGGTGCCCCGATGATGCCCAAATCCAGATCCCCAGAACCCATGAATAAGTTACCTTCCATGGCAAAAGGGACTTTACAGATGTGATTAAGTCAAGAATCACGGGATGGGGGGTTGTCCTGGATTTCTTGGGTGGGTACAATGTAACTATAAGCATCCTTATGAGAGGGAGGCAGGGGGCCAAAATCAGTAGCAGGAGATACCTGCAAGAGGTTGGTGCAATCTGAGGAAGGGGCCGTGAGTTTGGGCTGCCTCTATACTCTGGAAAGGCAAGGAAACACTCTCTCCTGTAGCCTCCAGAAGGAATTAGTTCTGCCAGCACCTTGGTTTTAGATGTCTGTCCTCCTGAACCATGAAAGAATAGGTGTGTGCTGTTTAAGTCGCCACCTTTGTGGTAAATTGTTACAGCAGTAATAGGAATTCTCGTTCACTCTGGTCTTCACTCTGCCTGCCCTCATCTGCTGTCAAAGCGGCAGCCTTGGGACTTCCCTGGTGGCACAGTAGTTAAGAATCCGCCTGCCAGTGCAGGGGACACGGGTTCAATCCCTGGTCCAAGAAGATCCCACATGCGGCAGAGCAACTAAGCCTGTGAGCCACAACTGCTGAGTCTGCGCTCTAGAGCCTGGGAGCCACAACTACTGAAGCCCGCGTGCCTAGAGCCTGTGCTCTGCAACAAGAGAAGCCACCTCAATGAGAAGCCTGCGCACCACAACGAAGAGTAGCCCCAGCTCACCACAACTAGAGAAAGCCTGCACGCAGCAATGAAGACCCAATGCAGCCAAAAATAAATAAGTTAAAAAAAAAAAAAAAAACAGCAGCCTTTACAGAGCAAGAAGGGATGAGTCCATGGGCCTGAGGTCAAGGCTTCTGTTATCCTCACCCCATCCTCTCACTCGACCCAAAGTCAGGTCCTCCTGAATGTCCCTCAGATTCGCTGATCTCCACTCTTGTACCCTACCCCTAACCTTAGTTGATGCTATTTTTATCACCCCCTTAGATTTCTGGAAGCTTCCTAACATCTCCTGTCCCCAGTCTTCCTGATAAAATCTGTTTTCTGCTTGTGTCATACCGGCCACCCGGATCTTTCCTGGTTTAACACGTTCGAGAGCTAGAATTCAGTATAGGAACTTGTGTCCTCTTCAGAGATAACATCTGTAAGGTTTTACTTTAAAATTTATTTCGTTGAATTACATTTTAAATAACACTGTTGTTGTCAGGTGGAGTTCTTACCCTGTTGCTAGGAGTATAAACGGCAAATCCTTTTGGAAGTGTAACATGCATCAGAAAGCTTTAAAATAATGCTTTAAAACTTTTCAGTCATTTTTGTTGTGATAAAACATAAAATTTATCACTTTCATCATTTTTGAGTGTGTATTTCAGTGGCATTCAGTATATTCACTCTTGTGTGACCATCATCACCATCCATCTCCAGACCTTTTATTATCTGTCCTCCCAGACTGAAACGCTGCACTCATGAAACAGTAATTCCCCATTTTCCCCAGCCCTCATCCCTGGCAATCATCATTTTAGTGTTCATCTCTATGAATTTGGCTATTTTAAGTACCTCATCTAAATGATATTATACAGCATTTGTCCTTTTGTGACTGGCTTATTTCATTGAGCATAATGTCTTCAAGGTTCATCCATGTTGTAGCGTGTGATAGAATTTCCTTCCTTTTTAAAGATGGATAATATTTCATTGTGTGAATAGACCACATTTTGTTAATCCATTCATCCATCAATGGACACTTGGATTGTTTCCACATTTTGGCTGTTGTGAATAATGCTGCTATGAACATAGGTGTGTAGGTATCTGTTCCTGTCTCTGCTATCATTTCTTTGGGGTGTATACCCAGGAGTAATATTGCTAGATCACGTGGTAATTCTATGTTTAATTGTTCGAGGAATCACCAAACTTTTTTCTGTAGTAGCTGCACCATTTTACATTCCAACCAGCAATACCCAAGGTTTCTAGTATTGACCATCATTTGCACATTTTCTGTGAAGAAATGTCTATCAGGTCAGTTGCCCATCTTTTTAAAAAATTGGGTTGTCTGTTCTTTGGGTTGTTGACTTGTAGGGATTCTTTATATATTCTGGATATTAGTCCATTATCAGATTTGTCATTTGAAAATATTTTTTCATATTCTGTAGATGACATTTTCATTGTTGATAAAAACTTTTGCATAGAAGTTTTAAATTTTGATGAAGTCCAATTTATCTATTTTTTCATATCCTAGAAACATTGCCAAATACATTATCATGAAGATTTTTCTGTTTTTTTCCAAGAGTTTTATAGTTCTAGCTCTTGCATTTAGCTCTTTGATCTATTTTCAGTTAATTTTCATATATGATGTAAGGTAAAGATTCAGTTTCATTTTTTTAAATATGTGGATATCTGGTTTACTTCAGTGATTTATTGAGATGACTGTCCTTAATCCACTGAATGGTCTTGGTACTGCTGTCAAAAATTATTTGACAGTAAATGTAAGAGTTTATATCTGGACTCTCTATTGTATTTCATTGGTCAGTATGTCTGTCTTTATGTCAGAACCACACTGTTTTGATTCCTGTAGCTTTGTGGTAAGATATCTAGAAGTGTGAGACCTCCACCTTTGTTCTTTTTTTAAGATTGTTTTGGTTATTCAGGGTCCCTTCAGTTTCCATGAATTTTAGGGTGTACTTGTCTATTTCTATAAACAAAATCATTGAGATTTTGATAGGGATTGTATTGAGTCTGTAGATTGCTCAGGGTTACATTGACATCTTAACAATATTAAATCTTCCAATCCATGAACATGAGATATCCTTACAATTATTTAAATTTCTTTCAGCAACATTTTGTCACTTCCAGTGTACAAGTATTTTACCTCCTTGGTTCAGTTTTTCCTAAGTATTTTATTCTTTTTTATACTATTATAAATCTAATTGTTTTCTTAATTTCCTCTTCAAAATATTCATTGTTAATGTATAAAAATGCAGTTGATTTTTGCATGCGATTTTGTGTTCTGTAACTTTACTGAATTTATTTATTAGTTTTAATAGTGTTTGTGTGTGTGTGTTTAGAATGATTATGGTTTTCTACATAAAAGATCATGTCATTTATGAACAGAGCTAATTTTACTTCTTTTTGAATTTGAATGCTTTCTATTTCTTTCCTAATTTGTTCTGACTACTATATTCAGTACTATGCTGGATAGAAGTGGTGAAAGTGGTGTCCTTGTCTTGATCTTGGATGAAAAGTTTAGTCTTTCATGATGAGGGTGACTTTTGCTCTAGGTTTCTCAGAAATGGCCTTTCTTATGTTGAGGTCGTTTCCTTCTAGTTTGTTGAGTATTTTTATCATGAAAAGGTGTCAAATTTTGTCAAATGCTTTTTATGTACTAATTAAAATGATCATGTATTTTTTCCCCCTTCATTCTATTAATTGCTGGGTATTACTTTGATTTTTTAAAAATATATTGATCCATTCTTGTATTCCAGGAATAAATCCTGCTATGTCGTGGTGTAACAGGATGGTTACTATGCTATTGAATTCTGTGTGCTGGTATTTTGTTGATGCTTTTTACTTAAGTATTTATAAGGGGTATTGCTTTGTAGTTTTCTCTTCTTGTGGTGTCTTTATCTGACTTTGTTATCAGGGTAACATGGATCTCATAGACTAAGTTAGGAAGCATTCCCTCTTCAATTTTGGGGAAGAATTTGAGGAGGATTGGTGTTAAGTCTTTTTTAAATGTTTGTGAAAATTACCAGTGAAGCCATGTGGTTCTGGGATTTTCTTTGTTGGGAGTTTTGATTACTGATTTAATCTCCTTACTAGCCATAGGTTTTGGATTTTCTATTTCTTCATAATTCAGTCTTCATAGGTTGTATATTTCTAGGAATTTGTCCATTTCATCTAGGTTTTCCAATATGTTGGCATATAATTGTTCGTAGTACTCTCTTATAATCCTCTTTTATAAGTTCTCTATTTCCTTATTATACTTTATTATATCTTGGTTACTAATTTTGCAGAAATAATTGTAAAATTGGTAATAATTTCCCCTCTTTCATGTTTGATTTTAGTTATTTGAATCTTCTTTTTCTTTTAGTCAGTCTAGCTAAAGATTTGCCCCCTTTTTTAAAGAAGAACCAACTCTTGATTTCACTAATATTTGTTACTGTTTTTTAATTTTATTTCTTTTTAATTTTTATTATTTCCTTTCTTCTGCTAGTTATGGGATTAGTTTGTTCTCTTTCCACTTTCTTAAGCCCTAAAGTCAGGTCGTTGATTTGAGACTTTCTTTTTTTTGTTTGTTTTTTGAAAGGAGGCTTATATTTTATTTCTTAGAGAACACAACTAAAGATTAGAAATAATGACTTTTGTGTCTACTGTCACCATAGTTGGAGTCACAATTATGAGTGGGAAGTTTTTTTAACATCTTTATTGGAGTATAATTGCTTTACAGTGGTGTGTTAGTTTCTGCTTTATAACAAAGTGAATCAGCTATACATATACATATATCCCCATATGTCCTCCCTCTTGCGTCTCCCTCCCACCCTCCCTATCCCAGCCCTCTAGGTGGTCACACAGCACCAAGCTGATCTCCCTGTGCTATGTGGCTGCCTCCCACTAGCTATCTATTTTACATTTGGTAGTGTATATAAGTCCATGCCACTCTTTCACTTCGTCCCAGCTTACCCTTACCCCTCCCCATGTCTTCAAGTCCATTCTCTATGTCTGCGTCGAGACCTTCTTTTTTAATGTTAGATTTTACAGTTACAGATTTCCCTCCTAACATCACTTTTGCTACATCCCATAAGTTTTGTATGTTGTGGTTTCAATTTAATTTGTCTCAAGATATTTTATAAATTTCCTTGTAGTGTCTCTTTTGGTTGTTTAAGAGTATATTGTTTAACTTCCACATATTTGTGAATTTTCTAGTTTTCCTTCTGTTGATTTCTAGTTTTATTACATTGTGATTGGAAAAGATACTTTGCAATATTTCAATCTTTTAAAAATTACAACTTATTTTGTGGTATAACATATAGTTTAATAACATATGGTTTATTGTGGAGAATGTTCCTTGTGTACTTGAGAAAAGTTTGTTTTCTGTTATTGCTGGTTGAAGAGTTCTGTATGTATGTGTTAGGTCCAATTAGTCATTGTGTTGTTCAAGTCCTCTCTCATTAATCTTCTGTCTGGTTTTTCTATATATTATTTAAAGTAGGATATTGAAATATCCTCCTATTATTGTAGAGCTATTTATCCCTTCAGTTCTGTCAATGGTTGCTTCACATGTTTTGGAGCTCTGATGTCTCATTCATATATGTTTATAATTGTTATATTTTGTTTTATTTATTATTTTGTGGTGGTAAGAACACATGAGATCTGCCCTCTTAACAATATATTTGTTTTATCTTCCTGATGAATTGAACCTTTTATTATTATATAACATCCTTACTTGTCTCTTGTAATAATTTTTGACTTAAAGTCTAATTTGCCTAATTTTAGTATAGCCGCCCCTACTCTCTTTTGGTTACAATTTGCATGGAATATCTTTTTCCATCCTTTCACTTTCAACCTATTCATGTTCTTACATTTTATTTTTATTTTTTAAAATATTTATTTTTAAAAATATTTATTTATTTAGGCTGCACTGGGTCTTAGTTGCAGCATGCGGACTTCTTAGTTGCAGCATGCATGTGAGATCTAGTTCCCCGACCAGGGATTGACCCTGGGCCCCCAGCATTAGGAACATGGAGTCTTACCCACTGGACCACCAGGGAAGTCCGTGTTCTTACAGTTTAAGTAACTCTGTTTCAGACAACATGTATTTGGATACTGAGAACATTCACTAGGTGCGAAGGAAGCCCTCACATTGCATCTGGTATATATAACCCGGATGTGGACTATGTAGGAATCACAAGACTGAGGTTGGGGCTGGGAACCAGATAGCCTCTCAAAAGACAAATGGGTTTAAATAAAGAATAAAAGAAACCATGCTACCCTCTTTTGTTTTTTCCTGTTCTAAGAAGATTGACCCCGTGTTCAGGATGGTCTGGTAGTAATATGAGACACTGCATTTTAAGATCTGCATTGACAAGAATGTTTTATTGCAAACTTTCAAAATTCAGTAGTTAACTTTTAAAATATGTTTTTAAGAAAAGAGTGCTTTTCAGCTTAGTGAAGAGGGCAAGACAGGCTTGAGTTTTGATTAATGAGCTTTGGCTTTAGGGCTGTGTATGTTAAGTCAAAGGAGAAATCCTGTGAGTAATGTAAACTTCCAAGGGAAAAAATAAATAATCCTTTTGGGGGAAAAAAGGTAGATCTCATATTTGTTTTCTCTCTCTCTAAGTGATAGAAAAAATTGAAACCTTAAGGACCATTCATTCCTTTTATCCAAGTCTGGACCATTCTGTCTCTTTTTGTAACATCAAAGGAGGAGATATTGGTGAGTGACAAGTGACATCTTTGCCATCAAGATGCGTTTTTCTCAGTCCAGTCAAGATAAATGAGTGTTTGACTTATTCTTAAACTTCTTCAAAGAGGTCGTAGTATCACTTCCCTCAAATAAGTAATCTCTCCCATCACATTTACAGTCAGGATATAATGTTTTGCTTTCTTTCCCTTTACATTTTTTTTCTTTTGTCCTCTGGAATTAAATTAATAATAATTGATCAGCATCTTACTCAAGACAATTATAATATATTAGAAAATACTTGAATTCTACCCCAGGCTTCTCTTCTCCCAGCTAAATAGTTCCAAAGCTCTTTAACCTTTCCCAGCACAGTCAGTGCTCAATAAATATTGATCCCATTTTTCAGTATTCTAAGCACTTGGGACTGGAGGAAATTTTATCAGCATACCTGGGTTTGGCTGTATTTGTTTTGTTGCTAACCTAAGATTATGAACCCCTTTAGGGCAGAAGCCATGCATGCCTTTTAAACTCTTACACAAACAACAGTGTAGGGATAGGAACACACTGGCCTGTGATAATCTTGCCACTGATGGGCCTAACTGATGAACACAACATTTTTAATATCCCATATTGGTGACATGGCATCAACGAATATGTTAAAGATGAACTTTTAGAGCCCAGAATTCAAAACCCTGAGGCAGTTAAGATAAAAACAAAATGAAACTTGATCTCCAAAGTTCTGCAACTTTGATTACCCTGGTAATCAAATCAAAGAGCCTGAATCCGGCTCTTCTGGTATGGATTCATAAAATCCTAAGGAGAACTGCCAACCCGCAGGATTCCTGCTTGGGGAACATAGCTGGATTCGATGGCTTCCAAAGTCTCTTCCAAGCCTGAGATGATGCGATTCTGTGAGACCCCAGTGGATATAAATTCTGTTTTTCTCCCACCAGATTCCTGTGTGAATGGATTTCCTTTCATCTACACCCAAATATCTAATACTGTCACTTTAGACAACCGTGTGTTTGAATTCACATGCAAGCTCTGTCCCCAAACATTCTTGTGTATTTTGGCTTTCTTTTATCTCCATCTGTGGAGAAATACGATCTATTTCTGTGTTACTTGTGGACATGTAGGTCTCTTACCCGTGGCACAGCTTATGCTGTGTAAGGATACAGTCATCCAAAGACCATCTTGAGAATTCAGGGCTGGTGAGCGGTGCCCTGGACGGAAGTGAGAAGTTGGGGCTGAGCGGTGTGTGGAGCTGGGGCACCCACACCAGCCCACAGATGCCCGCAGGATAGTGGGCTGTCAGCTCAGCCCAGTGCAATGAAAAACAGCGACGTTTCAAAATACACATCCGTTTTTAAGCAATCTATACATTTGGCTTGTCTTCATTTTTGGCACTTGTTTATCACAGGAGAAAAAACAAGCTTGTAGGGAAATTAAATAAATCATCTCTGTAAAAGGGAAAAGCAAAGTAATAAATTATATATACTTTTTTCCCGTGTCAGAGTTTAACATTTCAATATCTGATCAAAAGTTTAAAAACCCCTTTTTTAGGCTTACAGTCCATTAGATAGATGGGTTTTTAAAATGCACTTAGAACCTCATTGTGATTAAATTTTCAGTTCGGTCACCACCCACTTTATTTTTATGGGCTTCATAGGAGAAACTTTAAAAACATCATTCAATGCTCCAAACATTGCTGGACTTGGTGTACTGTGGATGGTTTTGGTTTCCAAATTCGATTCTGCTCCATCTAGATTGGGAGAGGAGTGATACCTAGGCTTCCTCTCAGTCGAAACAGCCCGTTCAAGGCTCCTCTCAGCCCTTACAAAGCACACAGCATGTCTTCGTGGAGTGAACTGGGATCTGGGATTGGCTCTGTACTGCATTTATCCTTAAAGAAATTACTGAAGGTAATAAGTGCTTGGTTAAGATTTCCTGGTTTTGTTTAGTTCAGGTGTTGGTGGTAAGTGGAAGACCTGTATGTTGATCTTCACTTTTACACTAAGTAGTTTTGAGATGGTTAGCAAATCACACCTAGATCTTGCACAAAAGGCTTGGAGATGATTTAGGACCAACCTCACATGTGATAGAGGAACACGACACTGTCCACTGAGGTTCAGCGTCTCATTTAATGTCATAGAGAGATTTTTGTACTTAAGATTTGGTTTTCTTGACTCGGTGTGCGATACTCTTATCAGACTATCTACTACCACACTGTTTAAGCTGGTTAAGCTCCAAGGTACATGGTGACCAGCTTTACATGATATTTTTTTTTATTAAGAAGACAATAGAAGTGAAATTATTTTCAAAGATATAAAGTAAATTATTAAAATAAGACAATTATTTGTGCCTTTTATAGTGTGTTATTTCTCTGCTGAGTTTCCTTTGTTGATACGTTTCCCTTTCTATTCTTGAGCATAGTTATAATAACTGCTTTCCAAATGCTTGTCCCCCAGTTCTATCTTCTGGGTTGTCATAGATTTGGTTTTCACTGATTACCTTTTCTCTGGATTATGGGTCACATTTTTCTTTGTATTTTAGTCTAGAAATTCTTACCATATTCTGGACATTGTGACCATTACAAAACTCTAGATTCTGTTGTGCTCTCTGAATATATTGATTTTTTTGTTTTAGTAGGTAGTCAACTTGACAAGATTTAAATTCCAAACTGTCTCTTCTGTGGTGGGCGGCAATAAAAAGTATTGTTCATTCCTTTTAGCCTGAGCTGGGTGGCTTGTATTCTTCTCTGCACATGAGTTCAGGGATTGGCTAGAGATTTAAACAGATTTATTTTGTTTAATGCAGAATTTAGGACTTTGCTTCTGTGGATATCTCTTTCATGGGATTTATCCCCTCAATTTGTAGCTGCCGTGGTCACTTCAAACTCTTCTGGTTCTGCAAGACAGTAAGATCAGAGATATTCTTTCAGTTTCAGTAACTCCCATTTGGTGCTGAGCAGACCTCCTTCAGGCCAAAGTTTGTAACATATCGGAAATTTACCCAGTGCCATTCCATCCCCTTCTTTTAAGTGAATTCCCTTCAACTTTTTCCTAATTTCCTTTGCTTGCCATTGCCTTCAGGTAGTTTGTTGGGTTTTATTTTCCCCTTAATTTAATTGTGTGTGTGTGTGTGTGTGTCAGATTTGATAGCTATTATCTGTGTAAAGGTTAATCCATTAGAAGCTATTCCTCCATTACCAAAAAGAATAGATTTTTTTTTAATGAATTTCTTTCAGGAGTAAATTTTATGAATTATTTTCAAGTTCTATAGTCTTCCTTACCCCTTTACATACAAGATAAACACTCCTAGTATAAATATGGTAGAAAATCTTATGTAACATACATTCTTATTGTATAGCTTGAATATCCATATATATGGTATATTTAATGTTTATGCTGTATGTATACATTAAATATAGAGAACACATATATAGCATACTTTTAGGAATATGCACTATATATCCAGTGCTTTCTTTTGTTACCTGGGCTGGCACACCAGACCTTTGATCTGCGTATGTCTTTGTTAGTGTCGCTGGAACCTCACTGGATCACCCTGAGTGCCTGGGGCAACTATTCTAACTTCAGTCTAACCACCGTCTCTCTTCTCTGCTGTGCTGTCTCCACCTCTGCTTGTAGCTGTGATCTTTTTATTTTTACCATGAAGCTACAACACAGACAGGAATTGCTGCCTACCCAGCCTAATCTTCAAAGTTAGCAGAGAAGGAATCAATCTCTTTTTTATAGTTTCCATTTTCCTCCCTTTCTTTTCTTTCTGGACAAGTCCCATTTTTCTCTGAGAACTGTTGCCATTCCCACAGGGTGTTCCAAGGCTCTTTCAGGCCTGTCTCCATTTTATATCCCTGAATTAAATTTGAAAGGTTGGTGATAGCCTTTTTGCTGAGTTGAGTCAGTGTGAAAGTAAGAAAATTTGAAAGAAAATGGATTTGTACTGGTGTGTCTTCTGTTGTCGGAGGGCCGGTCAACAATTCCTGAGTCACTAGAGTTTCTACCTGTTACGTTCTGAGGATGCCTTGTGAGATAAGATGATTTGACTTCAAGTAATAATAAACCTTAAATTAATGGCTTAATCAATAGGAGTTCGATTATCTCTTATAACAAGGAACCCAGAGTTAGGAAATAGCCAATCCAGCATCTCCATGATGTGAAGATGTTCCCTGCCCTTCTCCTGGCTTTCCCTTTATGGTCACAGGATTGCTTCAACTCTTAGCATCACTTCTTCACATGACAACATCCAGAGACAGGAGCATATAAAAGTTGTCCCTGTACTTTTAAAAAAATCAAATAGGAACACATTTTCCCCAGATCACCCAGAAAGCTCACCCAATGAGCTTTTTCAGGCTCATTGGCTAGAAGTGAGTCGTTTGCTCTCTGTAGACAATTAATGGGAAAGGAGAATGGAATTATTTTCACTGCCTAGGTAGAGCAGGTTGAATAGCTCCCTACCCCGAATTTGTGTCCACCTGGAATCTCAGAATGTTACCTTATTTAGAAAAAAGGTCTTTGCAGATGTACTTAGTGAAGAATATTGATAGGAAATTATCCTGGATTTAGGGAGAGTCTTACATCCAATGATAAGTGTCCTTATAGCAGGAAGAGGAGAGTACACAGGGACACAGAGAGGAAGGGCAGGTGAAGATGGAGGTAGAGATTGGATGGATGGATGCAGTCACAAGCCAGGAGCACCAGGGGACCGGAACCTGGCCGAGGCAAGAAACAATTCTTCTCTGGAACCTTTGCGAGAAAATGGCCCTATCAATACCTCGATTTCAGACTTCTGGCCTCCAGAGCTGTGAGAGGATAAATTTCTGTTTTAAGCCATCCAGTTCATGGTATTTTGTCAAGACAGCCCTAGGAAACTAAGGTACCAGAGGTTGGCAAACTAAGGCCATAGAGCAAATCCTGCCTATTACCTATTGATACAAATTAAATTTTATTAAAACATAGCCTCACCCATTCATTTATATATTGCCTATGGATGCTATTCTGCTGCAGTGAGAGAGTTGAATAGTTATTACAGAGACCTTGTGGCCAGCAAAGCCTAAAATATTTACTCTGGCCTTATGCAGAAAAAGTTTGCTGGCCTTTGGACTAGACCATTTGTGGTTCATCTCCTAGGGCTACAGAGAGGCTCATCTTCATGAGAACACTGCTTCTTAACACCTGAACAAAATGATGTTTTGTTAGAAAAGAAGGAGAATGATTTACGGATAGACTACCAAATGTCGCATACCTTGATTAGTTCACGGGCATGTGACCACGAAATCTGGGTTATACACGATAATAAGCTAATACTCATTAATTATCCACACTTGTAGTTTTAATCTAGTACATTCAACAAATTCATAGGTTCCCATATAGTTTTTGTTATTAATACAATTGTCAGTAGTACTATATTTTATGTGCTAATAGGTTTCACCTCTATTAGAGATCACCTCTATTGGTCTCTATTGTCGGAAACTAGGAGAGGATTCCGAGGTTCCGTACGTGCAATATAAATAAACCATAATATTTACAGTGATCATCTTGATTTTGTAACTTGTGCATACAAAGTACAGGCTACAAATGTTTCTTTTATATCTCTTGGTCTCCCGATGATGGCATCCAAGATGCGGAGTTAAAAGCACTGAAGATGTCTAAAATAAGCAAGAAAGGTGTGCAACCTTGGTCATACAGCTCACGGGCTAGAATAGAGTCCAGGAAAACATCCTTGTAGTAGATGGTCTGTAGATTTTTCGTAAAGGTGCCAAGGTAATTTAATGGGTGAAGGATAAACTTTTCAACAAACGGTGTTGGGACCATTGGAGATCCACAGGCAAAAGGATTAATTTTTGTGTGTATGACCTTTGCCTCACACTCTACACAAAGATTAGTTAAAAATGAATTATAGACCTAGTGGTAATAGTTAAAACTATAAAAATGAATAAAATGTGGAAGAAAATCTTTGATCTTGGGTTGGGCAAAGAGTTCTTAGATATGTACCAAAACCATGATTCATAAGAGAAAAAAATAATATGGACTTTTTCACTACACGTACCATTAAGAAAATGTAAAGATAAGCCACAGTTTGGGAGACAGTAGTTATAAATCACATATCCAGACGTGTACACAGAGTGTATAAAGAATACTTATAACTCAATAAGATGAGCCAAAAGTTTAAAAGTAGACAAATGATCTAGATAGAAACTTCCCCAAAGAAAATATTTGAATGACAAGAAGCACATGAAAAGATGACTGACATTATTATTCATTGGAAAAATGCAAAGTAAAACTACAATGAAATATCATTTCAGTCGAAAAAGACAATAACAAAAGTTGGCCAAGATGTGGAGGGCCTGGGATGCCCACACACTGCTGGTGGGAATGGAAACGGTATGGCTACTTTGAAGAGAGCTTGGCAGTTTAATAGAAACTTCAGCATTAACTTACTATGACCCAGTAATTCTTCTCATAGGTATCTACCCAAAAGAAATGAAAATATGTGCCCATAAAAAGACTTGTACACAAAAGTTTATAGCAGGGTTATTCATACTAGAAAAAACCCCAGAAACAATACAAATGTCCATCAGTGGGTGACTGGACAAAGAAAATGGTATTCCATCCATTTGAAAAAATTATGCTATAAAAGACAGCAGCCACAAATGACAAAATGTTGTATGATTCCATTTTTACAAAATGTCCAGAAAAGGTAGATCTATAGAGAAAAAGTAGATTAGGGTTGCTTGCAGCTGGGGTGGAAATGGAGAGAAAAAGCAGCTGGGAACGCGCGATCTTTTAGGGTGTCGGGAAGGTTCTAAAACTGGATTGTGGTGATCACTACACAACTCTATAAATTTACTAAAAATCATTACTTTATACTTAAAGAGGGTCGATTTATGGTATGTAAGTTATACCTCAATAAAATGGTCTAAGAATATATAGCAAGGGAATTAAAAAATAAATCTGCAAATATCCAACAGACACCATGGATGCGAACTAAAAGTGTGTAAAGTTTGTCAATTGCTAATATCTCAGCTAGAAAACTGATTTTTAAAAAGGCTAAAAGGAGATTGGGAATTCTTGTTCTTGTTAAAGAGCTGTTTAAATCCCATCACCACTGTGTAGCTCGGAGCTGATGCCTGAGTTTCCTGGCCTCCCACTGACCCAGAAAGCAGAGTAAAAAGGTAAGAATCCTATTAGCTGAATGAGCAGAACATACTTTTATAGCTCTTCTCTTTATTTCTTTTATCTTTATACCATCCTGTGAGGTAGGTTGAATAGATATTTTGGGCCCCTTTTAGGTCATAAAATCGCAGACCTATTACTAAGATGAAGTCCTGTCTGACTTTTTAAACAGCCTTTTTTTTTTTTTTTTAAGGTTTTGTAAAACTTTTAATAACCATAGTAGTAAAAAAGAAATGACATGACTATCTATGACACTGAAGTTTAAATTTAAAGACTTAACATTCTGTTTAAAAATATTAAGGAGGCATATTTCAATCTCACTTCTGCTCATTTTTTTTTTCAAAGAGAAGATGAATTCCAAGTACAAAGCTATTTGAGGCCCATCTTCCTTTGCTTGCTCAACCCCATCTTTACGTCACTCTAAGCAGCTTCATGGCACCAACATCACATGTAACTCCTTCACTTCTTCTCCTCCTCTCCTCAGAGACACAAAGCAAGGCTGTCATCCTGGAGCGAATCTCTGTTTAAAGTCTGCTCTGGATGCACAGAAAACCAGCTTTAGGACAACCTTTTTAGCCAGGAGGGAAATTACACTTCAGAAAATGATTATTTTGAGAGTTTCCCTCTTTTTCCCAAGTTGAATCTAACTTAAATTGAATTTGACTACATTCTCCAGGATATGAATGATGATAGAACTTAGTCACCAGGTATAAAACCACCCATGGCAATTTTTAACTATTTAGTAAATGCTAATTAAGAAGTCTAGTAAACTTACTAATTTATCTCCTTTACTCCTCGCTCCAGTTCTCTGAGGAAGGGGCTATTATTATTTCCCCTTACAGGTGAGAAAATTGGGTCTTAGGTTATATTTAGTCAGAGGTGGCACAGTGCGAACTTAACCCAGCTCTGCTGAGTTCTGAATCCACGCCCTTTGCCCCGTACCCGATCCTGACTTGTCGTCTGACCTGCACAGGTGTCCAGAGAGGGAATTGAACAGCACCAGCTCTTGATGCCACCATCCCTTGGTGCCCCTTCTCACTCTGGTTGTCAGCTCATCTGCCACAGCAAATGTCATAGATGGGCGGGGGTGGGGTTGGTTAAACAACAGACATTGATTTCTCACAGTCTGGAGGCCGGGAAGGCAAGTCACGTTGCTGGCAGATTCAGTGTCTGACGAGCCCTCTTCCTGGTTTGCAGGTGGCCACCATCATGTGTCCTCACGTGGCCCGGGGCGGAGTAGAAACCTTTCTCTGTCTCTTCTTAGAATATCCCTGTTCTCATCATGGCATCTCTACCCTCACAACCTCATCTCAACCTAAGGCCCCACTTCCAGATACCATCCCATTGTGAATTAAGGCTTCAACATATGAATTTGGGGGGAATACAAACGTTTAGGCCATAGCACTTTGTAATTCTGTAGATGGGTGTGGTCATTTCTGTCCACCATCCAAAGACTACCATGCACATAGCTGTGTAAGAAAAAAAAAAAAAATCGTGGAGATAGAAATAGATCATATATTAGGCCGCAAATTAAGTCTCAAAAGATTTTAAAAGGTAGCTGTGATACAAAGTATCTGCTCCAACAGAATGAAGCTAGAAATCAATAACAGAAGTAAAACTTTAATTCACTAATTTGTGGAAATTAAACAATACAGTCTTAAACAACCAATGGATCAATGAAGAAATCACAAGGGAAACTGCAGAACACTTAGAGACAAATAAAAATGAAAACACAGCACACCGAAACTGCATGTTTTTTCAGTGTCATGATTGAACATTGTCTATTAGGCTACCCAAGATTTAAATTTACCTAGTTCTCAAGGGGCATGATTCTTAGTTTGACTCACTACTTCTTATTGATTAGGCTACTTTATCACTGTGTAAATATTAACTTTTATAAAACTGATATCCGTGAAAATTATTCTTGTCCAAAGCAGGAAGAGATGACCCTAGAGGTTACAGTTTTACTGTTCTGTAGGACTTTAACCAGTTTTGTATCTAGCTGAGCAATTCTATTCTAGCATTTGTTCAGTCTGTTATAACTGTTCTAACTCAGTCTCTCAAATCCTCTTCGAACTAGCTTTACCATTTTTTTGGTCCTCTCATTCATGAGTTAAATAAGTCTTTACATGGCCTCACTTAATATTTGTGTAAAGGCATGTTTAACATTTAGAATATTATTCTCTGAGAGCTTTAAACTTGAGAGCAGGAAAGCTGATTTCTTTTCCTATGTTACCAAGTGACTAGTGTATTGCTTTCTCTCTCAAAACGTATTAAGCGCCGCCCTCTTTATTCCCTGCTCCTCTTGCTTGTATGGCTTGGAGAAGGCAGGAGGGAGGCTGCAGCCTGTGTGTCCTACTCTCTGCCGCTACTTGAAGGGTGTGGAAGCATCTAGAAGAAGCTCAGTGGCTGGCTGTTCTCAGAGGTCCCCATTGCGGACAGAGGAGAGCTGGCACCTGCGTGCTGCAGTCCTGTTCTTCTGGGTCTCAGGTGTGCTACACAGACACATGTTAATAGGACCCCCGAGGCTCCCTTTCTCAGTGCAGGTTGCCCGCTGTGGGTGACCCACCCATGCAGCTCCTCAACCGGGCCGGAGGCTCAGTGGCCTTGAATTCCCGCTTCTGACAAAAGAAGTGTGGCACGGACATATATACACTACCAAACGTAAAATAGATAGCTAGTGGGAAGCAGCCGCATAGCACAGGGAGATCAGCTCGGTGCTTTGTGACCACCTAGAGGGGTGGGATAGGGAGGGTGGGAGGGAGGGAGACACAGGAGGGAAGAGATATGGGAACATATGTATAACTGATTCACTTTGTTATAAAGCAGAAAGTAACACACCATTGTAAAGCAATTATACTCCAATAAAGATGTTAAAAACAAAAAAATAAAAAAAAAAATAAAAAGAAGTTCAGAAATAAAAAATAAATAAATAAATAAAAGTGTGGCATGCACACCGTGTAACACACTTCAGAGCTGAGTGATCCTGACTAGGGAGATTGGTGCCTCGAGGGGATAATAGGTGTCAGCTGCGGCAATGAAAGGGCAGTACAGGGGGGCCCGTTATTTTCACCCGGGATGGAGCGTTGTGAGTCTGATTAACTGGAGTGAAGGATGCTGTGCGTGTTTTAACAAGGAAGAGAGAACAGGAACCAAAAGTGATTTCTGCCCCAACTAACTCTGCATCTGTCTGTGAATTAGTGGGGGATCAACCTCGTGTTAAGGATGCAGCTTCACGTTGGTAAAATGAGGGGGAATCTGAAAACTCCAGGCTGAATTGCCAACAGATCTTAGCAAACAATTTGACATGATGTTAAAAAAAACAAAAAAACCCAAAAACACCCTGGGTGGAGCCCAAGTCTCTTCTAAAATAGGAAGATGTTGTGAAGTTTGTATAAAAGATTGATCTGGGTTCTTTTTAAAAAGAAAGTTAACTAACCCTGGCCCTCTAGAGTGATTTGTCTCATTTATATTCTAGATGTTTTGTACCCCTGCCGTGACCCTGAGTTGATCATGACACATGCAACTGTGGCAAATAATATGGTGCCCAGCGTTTTCCTCTTATTGTGTGGGTTTTCTGTGCATTGAGTTTCAATTTCATCACTTATTTAGTTTTCTTTGTATTATTGTTTTCATTACATGAGCATCTTATCATTGCAAAAGATTCAAGGAATAGCCATTATTATTAAGTGTGATGTTAAAGTTGATCTTTTTCCTCTCCCTGCCTTTCAACCCAACACATTTGTTCCTCTTTCCTGCAGGAACCATGGGTGATGGTGAGAACAGCTGGGTGTGCCTCTCTGTAGTTCTTTTTCCAAACAATTATACATGCAAATCTTCCTCCCTCCCTCCTTCCTTCCTCCCTCCCTCCCTCTCTGCCTCCCTCCCTTCCTTCCTTTCTAAAAAAATATAAAAGGGTTTGTTTTTGCAACTTGCTTTTTTTCGAGGAATAGTCAGATTCACAGTCATTCCATATCAGTTCATATAAACCTACTTCATTCTTATCAGAGGCTGAATGCTATTTTATTGTGTAGAGATATTCCCCAAATTGTTTCACCAGAAGCCTATTTACTGACATATATGTTGATTCTGAGTTTCCACTCTTACAAATAATGCTGCCACGGCATTCTTTTTCAAACATCTCTTGCATATGTCAACTGTTTCTTAATGATAGCTTCCTGGAGTTAGAATTCTTGGGTCTGCTTTAAAATGCTTTGAAAGGGTCTGCCATATTGCCCTTCAAAAAGACTTTATCAATTTACACGTCCACCAAGAATGTTTGAGAATAAAGGTTTTCCCTCATTCTTACCAACACTGAATATTAACCTTTTAAAAGAGTTATACCAATTCATCATTTTCAGTCATCAGTGAAAAAAAATCATGGCAGAGAGATGAACTGGTTTGGGAGCCAGACTGACATGGTTTAACTTCAAATTGCCCCACCACTAACTGTGTGCTGTGGGCAAGTTCCTTCAGTTCTGCTTGCTCCCCCTTCCTTTCTCTGCAGTGGGGAAAATACCCACCACAAAGCCTGGTGTAAGCCTTTGATAATTTGCACGTGTCAAACCCTAAGAGTCGCTGGCCAGAAGCAAGCACTTAACAAATATTAGGTATATTTATTATTATTTTTAGCATTTTATAGATTTTGGTAGGGCTTTAAACATTTATATATTTATTGGCCACTTGAAAATCTTATTAGAGATACTTTTTAATATAGTTTGTGTTCTGGTAGGCTCTAACTTTTTCTTAGATTTGGAATACTGTATATACCCCCACATAGATATATGCATGGTACTAAATATTAAGCTTTTGTCTGATTATATGTTAAATATTTTTCAGAGATATTCCTATGTCCTGTAATGTTGCATATACTGTTTTATAATGCTACAAAAGTTTAAAACTTTTCTTTCATCAAATTTGACTGCCTTTTCCACTGTGATTTGTGCTGTTAATGACTATTTATTAACCAAGATTTTGGGGAAAAATCATAAAGGCTTATTGGTTGATTGACTGACAGTTTATCTCTTTAATCCTTTTGAAATTCTGAAACTTATTGTTTGCATTTAGTGTGAGATATCTAGCTTTCTCTTTTTAGAAACATTTACATGAATAGTCCCTCTTTTCTGTACTTACTTGAAATGACACTTTCATACCTTATCATAAAGTGAATGCCTATATATTCATGGATCTGTTTCTCACTTCTCAAATTGTTACTTTTTAATATCAATAATCCAATTGTTTTTACAAGTTTTTTTTCTTTTTAATATGGTAGATAGTAAACTGACAGAGCAACTGACTTCTCGTATTTTTTTCTCCCCCCAAATTTTAATGCTATTCTTGGGTATTTTTTTCCAACTGCTTTTTATAGTATATAGGTGTGAGTATGTGTATACGATCAGGATTTATTTTTTCATTATGTTTTCTAGTTTATACTATATGCTAACGTACGAGACAGTTACTGATTTTTATATGTAATGGTGTGCCTGTCACCTTATGGAACTCCCTTATTCTAACAGTTTGTCTTATTTTAATAGTTTATCTGTAGAGTCTGATTCTTCTAGAGAAGGGAGATCGTACTGTAGAAAATTATGACAGTTCTGTAGATGCCTTTACTTCTTTATACCGCTTATGTATTTACTTCGACATTTTTATTGGCTAGGCCTGCAGTGTAATGCTGAAAAGGACTGTTCCTTTTTTTCTTCGTACTAACTCTAATAGGAGTGCTATGAGTGAGTCATCTTATGGATAGTTGCTGTAGACTTCTGCAAAAAGCCTTCGTAGCATTGAAGACATTTCCCTTTCTTTCCAGCTGGCCAAAAAGTTTGTTTACTCTGACATATCTGTCAGATTTTATCAAAATGCTTTTCAGCCTTTATTAAGAAGATCATACTGGGTTTCTGTTTTAACCTATTACCATACCCAGTTGCATTAATACCTTCTTGATGTTACACCATTTTGGTATTCCTGAGTTAAACTTGGTTTGCCATGATATAGTATTCTATTAATTCACAGTTGGGCTTGATTTGTTCATATTTTATTTAAATATTTTATTTAATTACAAAAATGAAATTGCTCCTTTGATTTCTTCTTTGTGGCTTTTGCTTGGTTTTGGTATCAGCGTTAGGCTGGTATTATAACTTTCCATTCTCTGAAACGGTTGGAATTTTTCTTATAGACTCATCTGGGTGTGTGATGGTGTGGTTTTCTGTTTTGTCTTATTTTTGTTAAGGGTAGCTCTATTTTAGAAAAAATTTGAAAACTTTTGAGAAAGTCGTGAACAAATTTCTATTTATTTTTTTTACTTGGTTTTTCCAGTTCTTCTCGAGTGACTTGTAGAACATCTTCTCTCTCCCTTAGTCACTCTCCTCCCCTCCCTCCATTTCTGTCTCTCTACCTGATCTGTCAGCTGTTGAAAGGGGGCTATGGATAAAGCTCCTTTCTGTTCGTGGATTTTTCAGTTTCTCCTTGTGTTCTCATCAGATTTTGCTGCACACACACATGCATACACTGAGCTTTGTATTTAGATGCAGACAAGTTTGACTATTGCATCTTATTGGATTGCATGTGTCAGTAATCATAGATATCCACTTTATCCTATTTAATGCTTTGTATCAATACTTTATTCTCTTTCCTGATGTTAATTTTGCTATGCTCTACCATTTTATAGTCATTTTTATTATTACCATTTGCCTAGTATATATTTTTACATCTTTTAAAAAAATCCATTTTGTCTTAATTTCAGTGGGCCTCTCATAGTCTACATATAGCTGAATTTTTTTGAGTTTAAAATGGACTTTTTTTGGTGATTGTGATATACTTTGATTGTGCTATTCTTCTTTCTATCTTGCCCTTTGAACTGATTATATATATAACTATATATATATATATATAACTATATATATATATAACTATATATATATATAAAACTATATGTATATATATAACTATATATATAACTATATATATATATAGTTCCATTAAATTTCCTCCCTAGTCATTTGGAACTTATATAACTATTTCTGTTCTCCCAGTGATTATACTTATATTTTTTAACAATTTTAACAATTTTGTCAACAGCTATAGTATCTATATCTTACTCTTATATAGGAAAAAAAATTGTAGTAGTCTTACACTTCCTATACCCTCTCTGGCAGATTCCACTGCTGAGAACATCTGGGATTTTAGTTCGAGATGGTTATTTTGTGCATTTTTAAAATATCATGCATCGACAGTTATTTAAACTTAACTGTAACTTTCCGTGTTTTCTCTGATCACTATTCTTTCTTGTATCCTTTTTCTTGGTTTTGTTATTTATTTTATTGGATTATCCTTTCATAAGTTTTTTCAAAAGTATTTGTGGGTGGCAAAATTCCCAATTCTTTGCAGGTCCAAAGCCTTTATTTTGTCCCCAAACTTGAAGGCAAGTTTGACAGATATGGAATCTGGGTTCAAAATAGCATTGAGCCTGGATTTTTCTAGCATCCAGTGTTGCTGTTGAGAAATGAATGGTAAATGTAATCCCCACATCTTTGTGAGTAATCCATCATTTTGCCTTTGGAATGCCTTAGGATTTTTCTCTGTGATGATCTGACGTTCCACAATGATGATTAAAGTTTTGGGCCTTTTAAAACTTGTTCTTTGGCACAGAGTAGGTCCTTTTAATCTGATGAACTATGCATTTCTTCAGCTTTAAGTAAACTTCTTCAATTATTTTGATTTTTCTGTTCATTCCTCTTTTCCAAAATTCTTCTCCATGTCTCTTAAATTTTCTCTTATGCTTTCTATTTCTTAAGATTTTTCTAGGAGAAAACATTTGCTGCGTTTTCCAGCTTACCAAGTGATTCAGCTACATCTGTTATGGTATTGTTTTAGCATTTATTTTACTTTGAAGATCAGTTGTTTTGTCTCAAGATCTAGTTGTTTCTGTTTTAAGATTCAGTGTTATATAAAGAACTCTAAGGATATTAACATGATTTACAATCTTTATCTTTGTTCCATTAAGTACTGATTTTTTTTAAAAAGAATGTGTGTTAGCTCCCTTCAAATGGTTTGTGGGTCCTGATTTGTTTGTTTCCCTTTTTATTTGAGGTTTCTTCTCCTCTTGGGCTGGTGCTGTGATTGCCGCCTGTGCTCTGCTCCCTGTGGCTATGGAAAGAGGCTCCTGGTGTGCCGCTGGGTGCGATGTGCCAGGTGGGGTTTGCCTTTGTGTATAAGTACCTCCCATCCTGGGAGAAACCATCCGCTAGGTCTTAATTTCTTGGTGTCTCTTTGGCTCAGTGCCCACACAAACGGCTTTACAAGTGGGGCAAATACCAGGGAACCCTGCTGACTGGTCAAGTGGAGGATCAGGGCCAACAGCCCTAGAGACCTAAGCACAAGCTCAGGTCACCCTCTGCACACTTTTTCTATAAACTATGCACTCGGAACTCCTTGGGTTTCTCCGTCCACAGGTCTTCCCTTGAAGAGTAATGTATTTTGGATTCTTGGTTTAGCTGGTTTCGCTGTTTCCATAACTCTGATCCTGTATTCTTTCTGTTGTTTAGAGGATCATCAACATTCTCGTTCACTGGTACAGCTCTGTTTCCAGTGCTCTTACGAGCATCCTCTGTTTTTGTCCTACATGTCTTAACTTGTCACTTTGTAGGATTTGGGATGGGTAAAGGGACCCACGTGGCTCAGACTTATCTTCCTAATTAAACCTCAGTGTCATCTGTTTGAGGAACAGGGGCTTAGGTTTTCTAAGGCTTTCAAGGTAGCGGGTCTTCCATTTTTTCCATGCATTGACATTTACTGTTGTACCTATTATGTGGTTGACACCTCTCTGGGTAGGAGTATGGGGACACAAGAATGTGTAAGATTCAGAACATTTTCCTCTCTTGTTAGGCCCACCCCGTGTCCACTTTGAAAAATGCTTCATAATGTGAAAGATTATGGGTGAAAAGATGGTGGAGTGACTAAATCTTCCATTAGGGAAGGTGTAGGGGGAACTGCTTTATAGATAAGATGATTTTTGAGTTGTTTCTTTGAGGTAGGTAGAACTTGGCAGTCAGAGAAGGTGGGTGGGTGTCAGAAGTGGGAGTGTGAAGGCATTCCAGGCAAGAGTGAATAGCAGAGGGACTGCACTGCATGGTGTACTTAAGAAATGTTAGATGATCTGCTCTGGTCATCTCGGGTGTTTGGAAAAAGGATGAGGGAGAAGCCACCTGCAGAGGTGTGACAGGTCTCTGAAGGAAATGTATACCAGGCACTAATTGTCCCCCATGGGAGATCTCTATGGATGGACCCACAACTTCCCAAGTGCACATGACATTAAATCATTTACACTGTGAACCCCAGTCCCTCTTGATTCCCCTGGAAGGACCTAAAAGGGGTGTCCAGAGAGTGGGCGGAGGAAGGGGCTTCTGCTCTTCATGTCATTATGGACTCTATGGGCATAATCGGTGATGGCTTCTGTCTGTGGCAGATGGTATGAAGTCCATCCTTTTGTAACTCTACCTAATGACATGCTGGGCTGGGCTGATGCCTAACACACTAGGATCTGGGCCCTGGTCGTTGAGCAACGTCATCACCTAACAGTAAATAAACGTTGTTTTACTGTCAGAGAAATATAGCATCATATAAATTAGACAGGTGTGCTAAAAACTTGCAGTCATTAGACTTAGATAAAAAGAAACAAAGCCAAGAGTATGTGTAAATAATGAACAAAAACAGAAAAGCCTTCCAGCACACTGCTGGGTGACACCAGGGGACAGGGTTTAGGGCTCCGTAGTCACGTAAGGGTTTTCACATAAAGTATTACACTTGCTTCTCAGAAGAACTGTATGGTGTGAGGTGCTACAATTATCCTCACTTTACACATGAAGAAACTCTGACGATTTTAGTAACCTGTTCAAGGTCACACAGCTAGTAAATGCTGGGACTGGGCCAGAGCCCATGTTTCTCTAATTTTACGCTCTTTCATTTTCACAGCTCTTCCTTGCTACCAGACATTACTATGTCCTGGCACTCACACACGAGTGTGGGAACTTTTACTATGGGATGATGGGCTTTGAGTTGACGTTTCTGAGCTTCATAGATCAGAACCCTCAGATCCTGAGAGAACTAACCTGCAGGAGAAAAGTGAATGGGATGAAACTGTTAATTCACTCAATATGGGAATTTTGACTTTAACTGCACTGCATGTTCAGCCTTCTTTCAGGGCAGGGGAGTTCTATCAAAAGCCTGGGAGATAGGGGCCAAAAGACAGAAGATGGCCACACAATTCCCTGCTCACTCTCCCTATATTCTGCCTTCCTTTGGGCTGAGTCAGAAATAAGCTCAATGGAGGCTCCAAAACGCATCACCCTTTGCCATTCATCTACTGTCACTACCTGCTCGTGGGTTTTCCTTATTGCTTTACTGAATCTTTTCTTTTGAAAGTGACAGTATAAGAAGCTGACTATTTCGCTGTTGTTCTTGTTGCAGTAGGTATACTAGCTTTTTT
Organism: Balaenoptera physalus; assembly: GCF_965194825.1. Taxonomy (NCBI): domain Eukaryota; kingdom Metazoa; phylum Chordata; class Mammalia; order Artiodactyla; family Balaenopteridae; genus Balaenoptera; species Balaenoptera physalus. The sequence continues at coordinate 2,113,764 of NC_138889.1, forward strand.
TTTTTTTTTTAATTTTAAGAAATGAACAATATATTCCTCGTTCTAAAAGTCATTACCACCCAACTGTGGCCGCTCTTCGTGTGTGTTTGTGTGTGGCTGCACGGTGAGTGTGGCGAGGGTGTGCTTGTGCGTTTTGGAAAATGTTGTTTATAGCTCTTAATTAGAATTTGTAAGAAGAACTGCACAGGCTCACTACTTTGTTTTCGAGTGTGAGTAGCTGAAATTAGCTCCCTCTTAAACCTTGTCTGAACAAAGCTGCCATGTGCATCACTCCCTCCTCCCCCCACCTGGAGAGGAGGGTAGAGTGGAAAGTGGTTAATCCTCTTCATGGGGGATGGAGTTGAAATTGAGCTTTGCAAGCAAAGTCAGAGATAATTTCCCATCTTCATTACTTATGGAAATCAGTTACTGTAATTTAATTATCCACTTGTTTATATCGTCCACATGAAATGCCTTTTCTTTTATTTAAACTGCAAATAATTGCCAGTAGACTTATTCATTGGAAATTGGAATCCACTTTTTTGATCTCTAGAAAGCCTATTAATAATGAATGAGGATGTTATTTATTTGCTGTAATTCCACAAATGGAAACTGAAGAAGGACTTTATATTCCTCGCTTAATCCCTCTGACATTACTTAAATATGATCACCCCAGGAGAAATGCAAAGATGTGGAAAAGCAACATAAAGATCAGAACAACTTCCTTATTTTCTTCCTTTTTTCCCTTCTTTCCTTCTTTCAGCAAATACTGATGTGTGGTTACTTTGGGAAAAGCTCTATTAGGTGAAGTGAGGAAGAGGAGTTAAATGCCTTCTAGAACATAATAAACATTCATAAAATCCTTGACATTTGCAAGGGATACACCCTGAGACCTTCAAGGATCCCCATATTCATAAATCTTACTATAGCATATAATTTCCTGCATAAAATTCAATAAAATATAACTGAAAAATTCAAGTGACCCCTTTGGACTCAATGATTCTATAAATACAGGACTCAAGTAATTTATAAAGCCATTAAAATAAATTTTGCCGTTAACATAAACTATCCACCATGCTTGTTCTCACTTGGGCAAATTTTACGCTATCCAGAGCACTTGCTGAAATAGTTTCATTAATTGCTTTACCCAGTTTCCATACAGAACATGGGGTAGAATCGTTCATGTCTCAGCAACAGTAGAATCTGAATCTTTGCTCTTAAATTTATTCTTAAAAGTCTATTTCCTGACCATAGCCATCACTTGATTGGATCTCCTCATTTTCTCATTGTGTTCACTGCCAACAGTAGACACCAGTTTTCCTCTTAGGAAACTCTTTTCCCCCTTGACAGAAGCGAAGTTTTACCAGCTTTTTAGCGTGTATATGGAGATAAACATGGGTGAACTTGGAATGGGTGCCCAGGGCTCCCCAGTTGTTTCCAGGAGCTTCTGGAGTCACTTCTAACACTGCCTGCTTGTGGGTTTTCCTCATTTCTTTACTGAATCTTTTCTTTTGAAAGTGACAATATAAGAAATGGACTGTTTCACTGTTGTTCTTGTTGCAATAGGTATGTTAGCTTTTTTTTTTAATTTTAAGAAATGAACAATGTATTCCTTGAATACTGCATCCAAATTTTGGCCTCAGCAAAATTAAAGTATAATATCAACGATGAAACTTTGAGAACTTTGCACATGGTCAAAGCTTTATCTTCAATAATCACAAATGAGCAATGTCTGCTATATATAGATGGTCCGATACTAGAAAAGAATAAATCCTCAAAGAAAGGTACAGATAAAACTCTGGAAGGCTTCGTGGAGGAGGCAGGATTTTCCCGGACTTTGCGTAAAACAGGAATGTGTCAAAGACAAAGACATTTCAGTAGAGGGACCAGAATGAGGGACCACGTAGTTGAGGATCTAGGGAGCTTATGTGGGAAAAATGAGTGCATTTCCACCTAATTACAAAGGTACTCTGTCCACATTGTAGAAAATACAGGAGGTGCTTTCTCCCCTCCATTTTTTAGTGATATGGCAGACTTGGCATACACAGAAACATTCCCAGTATAGAATATTTCAAAACACTGGGAAAATATATTTAAATAAATAAATATTTAAAAATGCATGGTGACTTGGCAAGAAAGCAAGGAAAGTTCAAGGAGCACAAAGCAGTGAAAACATATTACTTCAAAAAGATAGGCTGGGCACTTCACTGGTGGCACAGTGGTTAACAACCCGCCTGCCAGTGCAGGGGACACAGGTTTGAGCCCTGGTCTGGGAAGATCCCACATGCCGCGGAGCAACTAAGCCCGTGCGCCACAACTACTGAGCCTGCGCTCTAGAGCCTGTGAGCCACAACTACTGAGGCCCGCGTGCCTAGAGCCTGTGGTCTGCAACAAAGAGAAGCCACCGCAATGAGAAGCCCGCACACCGCAACAAAGTAGCCCCCGCTCGCCGCAACTAGAGAAAGCCCGCACGCAGCAATGAAGACCCAACGCAGCCAAAAATAAATAAATAAATAAAAAATAAATTAAAAAAAAAAAAAAACGGCTGCACTGATGCCCGTTTTGCTCTAGGATATTTTCCTATTGCTTGTTTCCCAGAGCTTGAATTTGAAAGACTGTGTGTGGATAGTGGAGAAAGCCTGGGACCTGGACACAGTGTGGGTGCGGGGATCATAGATTCTGTCCTGGAGCCACGGACTCCAAAGGCAAGACCCCCAAAGGAGAAAATGCGACAGAGTCTGCCTTGCAGATGGAGAGGGTGGGGATACTTGCCTAGTTGAAGACCCCCCTGGATGGGAAGGGAAAGAGAGGCTTCTTTGACTATCCTTAACCACGAAACTGCCTTCACGGGAGTGTGAGTGTAATTCACAATTTCTGTGTGGCTCTCATAACTTGCAAGATAAAAATTTAAATTGAGTCCCGGTTGGTAAGACTCCAAATAAGCACATGGCAATCTGCAGTGAAGGAATGTACTTTAGGTCCAGTCATCACTAGCATTTCCACAAATCTTTAAGAAGTGTAGCTCACCATACACCCGAGGAAACACATCCTATGAACAAAAGTCAGCACACGTAATAAAGTGTAGGACAGAAACTGCAGATGGTACAACTTTTTCACATTTGGAATATAAAATATGTACGTATAATTATGCTAAAAGAAATAAAAGTGACTGTCAGAATATAATTAAGGAACAAAAGAACATAAAAATTTACCAGTTGTATTTTTCAAATAACCAAATAGAATTTCTAAAAATGAAAAACATAATAATGGAAAGTAAAATTTCAATAAATGGATGAAAAGTACATTAGTTTCAGCTATAGAAAGAATTAGTGACCTGGATGGTACCTCATAAGAAAATGCCGAGAAGGTAGAATAGTTTCCCAACCGACCTTATTTTATCAATACTTTTTAGTATCTCAATACTTTTTTTTCACAGCACCCCTAGATCAAAAGAACTACCTAACTTTTTTTTTTTTTTCGCAGTAGTTAGGCCCAAACAACTTACTAGTAATATTTTGCATGGTATCCCACAGACATTGCTGTTTCCCTCAAAAATTTAAAATTCCACAGTGTCCCTGTGAGGTCACTGTGGTTCCCCAGCACTCTGTGACCAACAATTTGGGACCTGTGGATGTAACATGAAGAAACCAGTACTGGACTTAAGAGACTTGAAGAACTGGTCTAACATGTGTCTAATTAGAGTCCAGAAGAAGGAAAGGAAAAAGACATTGCAAGTGGCTTTTCCAGAATTAAAACAAAACCCTTAGATTCAGGAAGCACAGCAGATTGAAAGCAAGATAAATACAATACGTATCTAGACACATTGTACCCAACTGCAGAACTCCAAAGACAGAAGCAACACTGACAGCTGGCTTATCAAGAGAAGAAATGAATGCTCTTGCTCAGATGGAACCGCACATATTTTAAGATATTTTCTTTCAGTTTTTTCTGTGTATATATTATTTTTAAATGAAACTTCACATAATGCATAGTTTTGCATCCTACTTTTTTCAGTTACTACAACACGAATATTTTATTCACTGTTTAACAAAGTTTGGTTTTAAAATAAGTGATTAACATGTGCTAGGCACTGTTGCAAGCACTTTATGAGTATCAATTAATGTTCATACCAGTTCCATGAGGTACTTATCTTTCCCATCGTGCATTTTACCAAAATAATTTCCTCGAGGGCCCTCCGTCAGTAAGCAGAGTCAGGGTTTGAAACTAGGCCATGTGGCTCAGATTCTGTGTTCTTAACCCTTGCAGCATGTTATGTTACATTAAAACTTTTGAGTACCATCTTAAACAATTTAAGGAAATGCGAATTTTAATATATATATGATGTCATCATTTGCACGTACGATAATTAAATAGTTCTTTCAATAGTTTTAAAATTTCAAACATTATAAATAATACTTAATAAATATCCTTTTGTCCACATATTTGTCTAAGTGATTTGTTAAGATAAATTTTTAGAAGTTTAAAAATGTTTAATTGTTTAAAACTCATGAACAACCTAAAGGCACTGATAGAGCCAGTTTGCTTTCTGGTAAGATTTTATCTTTAACCTTGAGACCATACCCTCAGTAGAACCTTACCAACAGTGAATATAAGAACTTAAAGTTTAATGACTTTTGATTATAATTTGAGAATGTTAAAAATTTATCTTGTTTTACTATGATTTTAATTTCTTGATTTACAAATGATTTTGAATGCTTTTCACATGTACTATAAGTTGTATTTTCTTTTTTTTTTTTAAACATCTTTATTGGAGTATAATTGCTTTACAATGGTGTGTTAGTTTCTGCTTTATAACAAAGTGAATCAGCTATACATATACATATATCCCCATATCCCCTCCCTCTTGCATCTCCCTCCCACCCTCCCTATCCCACCCCTCTAGGTGGTCACAAAGCACGGAGCTGATCTACCTATGCTATGCGGCTGCTTCCCACTAGCTATCTGTTTTGCGTTTGGTAGTATATATTAGTCCATGCCACTCAGTTGTATTCTTGTTTGATCTTTGCTGAGTTTTCCCTTGGTGTTTTCATGTTTTTTCTCTGAAGTTATTGGTCTACGTGTCTCCCTGATACATAGCGTGAGCGGTAATTTTGTAAGATGTATTTGCATCATGTATTCCTCAAGAATTTGACTTACTTATTTTGTGGTTCTCTGGCATTTTTGCAATCAAAAAATTGTGTGTATCTTCCTTTTTGTTGTGCTTACATTATCAGTCGTCACCCTAATGTTAGATATTCACCTATATTGTCTTATAAATGCTTTAGTATTTTATGTTACATTTAATTCTTTAAGCCATCTGGATTTTCTTTGCAGTATATACTAGCGTGAAGATCTGTTTTAATTCTATTTTCCAAATGTTTCACCTTGCCAGGAGCTCCAGCTTCTTCCCACTTTCTCTGTTCCTCTTTACAAAGAGTTGTCCTACAGAGAGACTTCATTTTTTCTTTTTTCCTTGAACCTGTTTACAGTCAGCCTTTATATCCCATCTTTCCACCCAAAAACGTCTTATCATTATCACCAGTGAGCTCCACATCGTCAAGTCCATTGGTCCCTGTTCAGTCTCAGACTGTCTGGCCCATCATCATCCTGCGCCATCCACCCCTGTCTCTTCCGCCCCCGTAACTCCTGCCTCACTGGCAGTCCCCTTACTGTCCCCTTTGCTTGTCCTCCTCGTGATCCTGACTTTCAGTGTTGACAGGCGCTAGGTCTCAGTCCAAGGACTCTGCTTACTCGCATCGTGGTGCCATCTAGACACATGGCTTTGAATAAAATTCCTGTGTTCTGACTCACAGATTTACACCTGTAGCCTGGATCTTTCCCCTGAACTCTCCTGTGCATACCCTAGGTTTCTCAGAATTTCTGCCTGGATGTAAATTCTGGAGCTTCTCTTCCAGAGCTGCTCTCTGTGAGGTCATCCCAACGCAGCTGAGGACACTCCATCTTCCCGTCTCAGGCCAGATGCTTTAGATCCCCGTTGACCCCTCTCTGCCGCTCACAGCTGACTTCCACTCCAGGAAATCCTGTTGACTCTGCCTTCTCCAGAATCATCCTTACCACCTTCACTGTTTTTTGTTCCCCATATATTGGGTGGGTTATTGCAATAGGCTTCAACTGATGGTGCCGTTTTCACCCTTGTTTCTTTTTTTTCTCTTCAATATACCAACATTTTCGTTTATAAAAAGAAAACTTAGTATAGAGCCTACAATCAATCAAATACATTAGTAATTGTTTTAATATTGGTTCCGGGGAGAGAAGAAAAAAATAAGCCTGTCCATAATCTTCTTAGATAAGATATGCTGATGATTACAAGGGCATTAAAAAAGCAAATACAAGAATATATGTATGAGTGAAAACTGTAGACACTGGAAACAACTCTTCTCTGTTTCACCTCTGTTTCTTTACAGTCTATTTTTAAAAAAGCAATCAGAGTGAACACATAAAACTGACAGATCATACCATGCCTCTGCTCTGTACCTTTCAATGGCTTGCAGTCTGACTTGGAATAAAAACTAAAATAATGGCCTAAAAGACCCGCATGGTCCCCAGTACCTCTCGGGCCCCATTTCTGCTGCTTCCCTGCCTTGCTTTGCAGTTGCTGTTGCCTCCGGAAAGCTCTCCTCTGAGATACACAGGTGGGTTAGCCCTCACTCCATCGCCTTCAAATCTTTGCTCAGCTTACCTCCCCCGTGACCCTTCCTCTCCATCCTGTTTGAAATTCCAATCTTCCCCCACACTGCCACCCGCTTCCACATCCATCATGTCACCCTTGTCTTCTGATACATTGTTACATATATTAGGCAAATTTCCTCACTTTCACTGATCTTTCTGTCAATTATTGAACCAGTAGAATCCGATTTAATCATTACGATTTTGTCAAACATGGTTCATGTCTGGGGAGGAAAGTCTTCTTTATTATTACCCTTTTACAAAATTCGCTTGGTTTTTCTTAGCTTTTATTCCAGCTTAACTTTAAAAGTACTTTGTCATGTTCTAAACGGAAAAAAATTCAAATTGGGTTTTTTATTGGAATTTCATAATATATGGACATCCATTTGGAAAGAATTAATATCTTTACGTTATTCACTCTTCCTTTCCAGGAATGTGGTATGGTTTTCCATTTATCCAGGCCTGTTTTCTTTCTGTCATCCAAGTTTTGTAATTCTATATATTTTATAGTTCTCATATATTTCATATTTAAATTATTTCTATATGTTTTAGTCTGTTTTTTTCCTTCACTGTGTTTCTGTTGTTGAAATTGTTTCCATTATATATTTTCAAAAGATTATTTTCAGGTTTTCAAAAAATTTGTACCCACCATCATTGTTCAGCTGTCTCATTAGTTGCAGTAGATTTTCGTTTTGTTCTCTTGGGTTTTCTAAGTAGATGTGATGATAATCCTGTCACCTCTCTTCCTCCTATTTCATCTCATGCTGTAATGCCTTGGCTAGGCTTCACAAGGTTGTTGAAGAATGACGGTAATAACTGGACTCTTTTCACCCTATTTACTCCTAAGTCTATGGAGGCTGTCGGGTCAGGATGGATCTCTTTTATCATGCTAAGGAAGTATCTTTAGCCGGTTTTGCTTAAAGCTCTTTTGGAAAAATAGGAAGAGTTGGGAAGTTTGTCTTATGCTTTCGGTTTGCATCAATTGAGTTAATATTACCTGTTGATTTGATTAACAGATTTCTCAGTATTAAACCACAGAGATGGTTGTCCCAAGTGATTTTAAAAACACACTATTGAATTTAATTTATTGATATTTAAAGAGGATTTTGCATCTATATTCATAAGTGTCTCTAGTCTGTAGTTTTCATTTTAGTGCTGTCTTCTGTCATTTATTGGATTCTATATTATGGTATTTTTATGAAATAACTTGGGAAGCAATTTATCTTGTTCCACACTTAGAATAGACAGCAGTGTGTGTGTGTACATACATAGGTATTTTTGTGGTGAGTATCTCCTAAGAAATTTCACAGAATTTATTCTTAAAAACTAGTTGGTCTCAGAGCCTCTAAATCCTTTTGATAACTTATTGATTTTTTTCCCACGGTTTTTGGCGTATTCCAGTGTTCTACTACTTTTAAAGGGGATCTTGATAGCTTTTTGCTCTTCTAGCAAATAGCTTATTTCAACTGAATTTTCAAATTATAACTATGGAATTGTACATAGCATTTTCCTATACTTAAAAAAATATGTTCTAAATCTGTTGCTGTGGCACATTCTTATTTCTATTTCTGCTTATTTTTATTTTCTCCGTTTTTCTTAGTTTTTCAAGGGGCTCATCTATGTTAAATTTCTCTTTCTAATAGTAAAGCATTTAAGATGTGTACCCCACCATTTTGGTAAGTTTTGAATTCAGTTTTTTTGTCTCCCCCAAAACTGGCTTCCATTTTAGTTTGTCTTTGATTCCATATTCATTTAAGATTAATTTTTAATTTCCCACTGGTTACATTTTCATTCATTTGTTTAAATTTTTGTTATTTTCTCTTATTGGAGTGTGCTCAGAGAATATGACCCATGAAATTTCTGTTACTGGGAATTTATTGGTACTTTTTTGTGATCCAGTAGATGATGTTTCATAATGGTCCATGGTCACCTGAAAATAAGGTGCTTCCCTAGTTGTAGTGAAGAAAATGTTATTAATTCAGTCTTTTAAATTATATGATCATATTCTCTATATCTTTTTATTTTGGGGGTCTGTTTTATGTCTTAAGGTGTTATAGTCTCCTGCAATAGTACGTCTGCTAATTTTTCTTCATACTGCTGACAATTTATCTCTTTCACTTTATATATTATTTTTTAAAACATTAATTTTTTTTGCATAAACATTCATTACAAATACCTATTTATTTAGAAGTGTACTTATTTTCACTGTACTACTTGGCCTACATGAAGTTGAATTCTCCTTTGAGTGACACTAATATTTCTAACCCTGCTTTCTGCATATATTAATATTTTTTTGGAAATGTGAAAATTAGGCTCCAGCATTTACTGACTCTGGGGCCCGTTTCCTTTCCACAGTGTATGAAGTGATAGGCCAGGGGGCATCCGAGTCTATGGGAAGGTCACCTTGGCCTCCTGCTCCCCTCGCTGTTGCTTCTTTCCTGATGACAGCGCTTTCTGAGCACATTTGTGGTAGGGACACCCTGGCTGCCTCGTGTGGTTCTCAGGTCGTGTGAGCTTCCCATTTCCGCTTCGTCCGTCAGGTCACACCTCGACCGTTCTATCACATGTGCTGCTTCAGCCTTACCCTGTGTGGAAGTTGGCCTCCAGATTCCAGCAGTAAATGGAATTTACAGTGATTCCTGTCTGTCTGCTTTTAGGGATTTGTAATGTTTTCTTTTTCATCCTTTTCCCACCAGCATCTTAATAGGCATTTTTGTGGACAATTGATAGAGACCACATCAGGAGGTGCTAGTCCAGTAAAACAACAGAGAACAAAAACCTGCTCCCGGAATGTTCTACAAACCTGTGGTCTCTCCGGTCAGCACCATATTTTAAGAACTCCCATCTGGTCGGAGTGTAACAGAACGCTCAGCTAGGAGACCGACGTGCTGGTGGTGGGAAGGGGACAGAGATTTATAATATGGCTGAGCCTGTAATATGGAAAATAAATAACTTTGTATGTATGTGTAAGATTGTGAACCAGGTAAGAGGAAGAGGGGTGCAGGAGGATCCAATCAGTGCTGGCCCCGCGTGCACACACACACACACACACACACACACACACACACACACAAATTAGAATATTCGGCTGGTTGCTGGGGGAAGAACAGCTTTGAGAGGAAATAATTATGGTTATTTTATTTTGTAAAGAAATGCATAGGGAGGAAACAAGATGAAACGCTATGAAAAACAGATGAATTAAGGAAGAAAATATGTTTGAAATGGTTGAGTCAAGAAGATGGGTATATTAATGTTAACTTTACTCTCTACTTTTATGTATGTAGAGAACATTTTCGTAACAAAGAGCATAAAGAAAAAGGAAAAAGATGACTCAGTGTGGGACATACTGTCTTGACACACGAGCCAAGCCGCCTCCAGGTGATGATGTGTGGCGGTGGGAGGGCGCTGGGGATGGAGGAACACCTTGTCCTGAGATGAAGTAGGGACGGGCCGTCAGGACAGGAGTTGTGGCTGAAGCTGCTGGACGCCACGGTAGAATTCATTAGGCCACTTTCTCAATATGTAGTATTTGGCAACTTAAGCCACAGCGCTTGGTCCACCTGGGTGTTGTGAGGATGACATGAGACAGCGCAGACAAAGGTCCTGTACACCTGCCTGCCTCCCAGGGGCTCAGCAGGCGCTGCCTTCTCTTCCTACAGAGACCTCCAAAGTGACTTGCGGGCCCAGCAGAGCTGACTGTATTGCTTACCGCAGTACGGAAGACTGCTACCTTTTCAGTAGTGTTTCTAAGAAGGAAGGAAAAGGGGGGCACACTCATGTGAGTTGTGGGAGGCATGTCTGGTTTAAGGCAGGTGCTTCCATGGCGGGCTCCCACTGGGACTGAGCCAAGGTTGTGATACAGTTTATATTAGGATGTATTTTAATAGGGTTGGTGGACTCAGAGATGAGGATTCTGAAGCAAGCCTCAAAGAGTAAACAATTTGATCATAGCCGAACAATCTATTTTCCTAAAAAGCGGCAGTTTACCCTAGTACAGGCAGGTAGAGTGGTCTACTATTGACATCAGTGAATTTTCAAAATGTTCCTAAAACAAAGTTATTTGCAACTTCATTTTCTGGGTCAAGAATTTTCCGGAATAGTAAAGTTATGATAATGTAGAGCATCAAATGGTATAGTAACATTTTGTCAGCTCTGAGCTGTGTGGCTACAGACAGTCCTGGTTCACAGGGGCTGTTACAGTGTGGATTCTTTCTGTTCGATTGTGGTGTTTGTGGTATATTGCGACACTCACAGCAGAGGCATGCATTGTTTGGAAAAGTTTAATGAGACTTATCCATTCGGCAATATCTATCAAAGGCCTTAAAATAATCTTTGAGCTAGTAGTTTAACTCCTAGGAAGCAGTCATTCAAAATCAGCAAAGACATGGATGAAGATGTGCGCAAAGATGGTTATCATAGCACTTTTAGAATAGAAACAATAAAGCAAACAAAGTGATCTTAAATAGGGCAAACAGAATACAAATTATGATCTAGCCAGAGGGACACTGTATATAACTAGAACAAATCATGCTTTTCAGTAGTATTTAATAATGTGGGAAAACTCTCTCCAAAGTAAATTAAACCAGGACATAAAAGCATATGAAATTGTAACATATATGACTGAATGGAAATACAGCAACATTTCACACGTGGTTATCTCACAGTTGTGAGATGACAGATTAATTCCATTTTCCTATTCTTTTATTTTCTACAAATATATATATTTTAAATTTATTTATTTATTATTTATGGCTGTGTTGGGTCTTCGTTTCTGTGCGAGGGCTTTCTCCAGTTGCGGCGAGCGGGGGCCACTCTTCCTCGCGGTGCGCGGGCCTTTCACTATCGCGGCCTCTCTTGTTGCGGAGCACAGGCTCCAGACGCGCAGGCTCAGTAGTTGTGGCTCACGGGCCCAGTTGCTCCGCGGCATGTGGGATCTTCCCAGACCGGGGCTCGAACCCGTGTCCGCTGCATCGGCAGGCGGATTCTCAACCACTGCGCCACCAGGGAAGCCCTATTTTCTACAAATATTTAAAATAAACATTTTTCTTATCTGAAAACACTAACTACTGATGATGATGATAGCATGATGGGAGGGTGGTCCGCCTGCCTTCCAAAGAGGAAAGGATCTGTCTGTCTTTGCTGCAGTGTCACTAATGGGGTAACAGAGGCAGTACAGTCGAAGTGACGGACGTCTAGACGGAGAGTTGGTCGGGTGTTCACCCTGGTTCTGAACATGGGCTGGAACCTGTGTTCATAAGGATTAGCGTCCTATGATACAGGAAATGACTGTTGCCTTCAGATACACTGAGTACCCCTTGGTGCCTTTCAGCCCCAGGTAACATTGAAACCTCACCAGCTGCTCAGCAGATGTGCTTGTTGCTCATTGGTCATCACCCTTGACCATCCTTATCGGGTCTGGTCTGAAACTCCTTGAGGACTTCTCATTAGTAACTCTTGTCTCCTCATTGGAAACTTCTGTGACTCCTTGATGTCAGGACCCTTATTTAACTAGGGCGCACAGAATTGACATGATCTGCCTACAGATGTGTTGTGGGTTGAATTCTCTGGGTCAGCTGCCACGGAGGAGGAGATGCTTGCAGTTGCTCTCCACTGTCATTTCTATGCAGCTGCAGCCCAGACGGCCACCAGATGCTGAATGTTCGCTGGAAGTCCATCCAAACTGCATTTTCTTATCTAAAATTCTAATTGCTGAAATGAAGGAGAGAATAAATAAGGTAGAAAAACTCCCAAAAGAGGCAGTTAACGATCAGGGGGATGACTGGGTACTGAAGCAAAAGATAAAATTTTTTCAGAACGGAAAGACTAATGCTGAGAGAAGATGAATGTTTCGAACATTCTGGAAGGCAAATATAAGCCCACCGATTGATTCTGGGTATGCACTGGAGGGTATTGCTTGAAATCTGAAGGAGGTGAGAGGAAGAGTAGAGTAGCTGTGGCTCGAGTGATGGAGAAGGAAGTAAAGAGGAAGGCGTTCATGCCTGTTACCTCAGATGGCACGCGGGCCGAGCACTTTGTCCTAGTCTTCGCTCTGCCACCAGCTGTTCACATGACCGTCACTTTGTAGGACTCAGATTTCTTTCATTTTATTGAAGTATAGTTGCTGTGCACTGTTATATGTTACAGGGGTGCAGTGCAGTGATTCACAGTTTTTAATGGTTATACTCCGTTTATAATTATAAAACATTGGCGAGGACATCCCTGGTGGTCCACTGGTTAAGACTCCACGCTTCCAGTGCAGGGGGCGCGGGTTCGCTCTCTGGTTGGGGAAGTTCCACATGACGCGCATGTGGCAAAGAAAAAAGAAAAGGCTATAGTCCCTGTGTTAGGCAATATATCCTTGTAGTTTATTTTATTCGTTAAGTATACCTCTTACTCCCCTTCCCCTATCCTGCCCCTCCCCCCTTCCCTCTTCCCACTGGTAACCACTAGTTTGTTCTCTATATCTGTAAGTCCACTTCCTTTTTGTTATATGCACTTGTTTGTTGTATTTTTAAGATTCCGTATATAAAAGATATCATACAGTATTTGTCTTTCTCTGTCTGACTTATTTCACTTAGCATAATGCCTTCCAAGTCCATCCATGTTGCAGCAAATGGCAAAATTTTGTTCTTTTTTATGGCTGAGTAGTATTCCATTGTGTGTGTGTGTGTGTGTGTGTGTGTGTGTGTGTGAGTGTGTTTGTATATCACATTATGTTTATCCATTCCTCTGTTGATGGACACTTAGGCTGCTTCCATATCTTGTCAATTGTAACTAATGCTGCTGTGAACACGGGTAGAATCATGAATAGAATTAGTTGGGCTTGAGAGTAATTTCTGATTCAAAAAGAGTTTTATTTTGTAATAAGAATGTAAACATTCCATCATTAATAATAATAAATAATAATGCCTCAAAATATTATAGAGACTCTAAGTGTAAGAAGGTTTGGGAAGTGTTCGTAAATATTTGAGGTCACCTGTGACATAATTAAAAGGAAGTTAGTGATTCCTAACAATACATGAAATAACGTGGCTGAATCTTCCTCTCCCATGTTGGTCCCTAAGCAGAGACAGACACCTAGAGCACAGGTTTGAACTGCCGTCTGTGTGCATACTGGCTTTGGTCTGAGAGAAAGTGCCACCCAGTATGGTTCTGGAGGGATGACCTGGGAAAGTAATTTGAAAATCTGCTCGTTCTCCTCCTACCCCACATCTCTGTGCCTGATGGTGATTCCCACAACACACTTGCAGCAGGTGAGAGCCCTGGCCCGGGGTCCTCAGGTGTAAAATCCATGAGGAACCAAAGTGACTCTAGGAAGCTACAGTCACCCCCACCCCCATGCCTAAGGCCATGATACTCCACAGTAAAAGGAGTGTCTACCTCAAATGCTGCTGCGTCCTGGGGCCAGAAGGTGAGGTCCTGACTCAAGAGTTGGCCTGCGCTGTTCTGAGTCATGGACTGTTTCCTGGTTCCTAGTCTCCACCTCCTCTTGCCCCCAGAGCCATCGAGACTGAAGGCTAGATTATGACCTTCTCGAGTGAGATTTGCCTGGCAATGTGCTCACTCCTAGAGGGAAATGAGCTTAAAAGGTATTTAAGAAGTATTACTATTTCAAACGAAATATAAAATACCAGATTATAAATTTCATCAGAGGCATAAATAGTAGAATTGCTGAACTAAAAAAAATTAAAATTAATTTGATAAACAAACAAGGCAGATTAGCAGTTTGAATCAACAACAAGAATATTAAATATAAAAAATAGTCAAATTTTAAAGAAACAGTAAATGGATAAACAGCAGAATGAATACTGAGGAACCAGTTAAGTCTTTGGAAGACCATATTTAGCAAATTTTCAGTGCGGAAAAAGGAAAGGCAGCTAATGGAATATACATATCTAAGAAATATGAAGAAGGATAGAGAGAGCCATAGTAATATCTGAAAAATAGATCTCAAAAAGAGAATCTTTTTAATGGAGATGAGAAAATGTTTGAAATAACAAATTCCTTAAAATTAAAAAATAATTCTAGATGGACAGGGTTCAAGGAATGTCAAAGGGGAAGAGAAGGAAAGGTCCACTCCTGGAAATATAATAAAATTTAAAGACATTAAAGTCAGAGAAAGTTCCAAAAGTTGACAGATAAAATAGAATAAGAATCAAATTAACAACAGATTCTTCAGCAACAACACTTGATGCAAGATGATAAGCATTTAAAACCTAGACGTTTCACTCAAATATGATATGTATGATATGATAAAAATATTCTTCCAATTATAAAATCTCACAAACTTTATCAGAACTCACAATCAATTGGATTAAAGTAGATTTTATAAACTACTCAAAAGGCAAGACAAATCTAGGAGTTATCACAAAAACTATATGAAATGAAGGTTATTAAATATCTTGTTAAGGTTTTATTGTAACCTAAAATAGCAAAGATACAATAGAAAAGAAATTGTAAGTCTAGATCTGTACTGATATGAGAGCCACCAGCTATTTGAAATGTGACCATTTTGAATTAAAATTGCCCTCAGTATAAAGTACACACAAGATTTAAAAAACTTATTATTAAATAATGTAAAATATCACATTAATATTTTATATTAATTACAATTTAAATATTTTGAATATATTGGGCTAAATAGAAACATAAAATTAATTCATCTGTTTCTTTTTACTTTTATGTGTCTGCTACAAATATAAAATTTCACATGTGCTTTAAATTATGTTTTAATTGGAGGGCACTGATATAGATTATCATAATGGGAGCTGGAGAAAAAGGAAACTGAAGTTCTAGACTTACAAGGTCTAGTTTTACTAGACTTGTCTCAAAATAAGAAGAAGTAAGGATAAAAGAAATATTTAAAAGTTTAAAAAATGATTATGATAGAAACAAAATCAAGAATATAAATATAAATGAATTTCATATTTGAAGACAAACTTTGACTAATTGGATTAAAAACATACAGATATAGACTCTTTACAAGAGATACACTTAAAACATAAAGACATGGAAAAGTTAAAAGTGAAAAGATGGAAAACACATAAGAATATTAAGCAAATTAAGCTTGTATGCCTATATTAACATCAGATGAAATTGTGTTTAAGATGAAAAATACAGTAGTAGAGATGGAATGGGACATGATATAACGATATATGATTCAGTTTACTTAGACAGTATTGCAGTTTTAGGCATGTATAACTCTAAGGGAATAGTTTCAAAATACATGAAGAAAAAACTGATAAAACTATAAGGAAAATCTACCATCATAGCAGGAGATACCAATACATATCTTGATAATTGACAGAAGAACAAGCACCTAGGTTAAAGAAAATAAAGCAATACAGCTAGGAAGCCTGATTTAGTGGTCTCATATAGAGTTCCCCACTTCAATAATTGAGAAGAAAAATTTTTCTCCAGCAACATGAAATAAAAAATAATCATGTATATTTCACCATAACAAAATCTCAATAAATCTCAATGGCAGTTATCATACAGACCATGATCATTCACTACACCACTAATTTAGAAGTTAATAACAAAAAGATAAATGTAGAAATTAAAAACATACTGATAAATAGAAAGAAATTATCATAAAAATTTTAAAATAATACATAGAGCTGGTAATAAAAATGCTCCATACCAAAACGTGTAGGATTTGCAAAAGTCGTGTTTCAAAAATATTATAGTCTTAAATATTTGCAATAGAAAGGAGTAAATCCTTAAATAAGGAACAGATTCTCCAGCTTAGAAATTAGAAAACGTTATAGAATAAACCTAAAGAAAAAGATGATGATAAATATAAAGGTAGAAATAATGGACTAGAAAAATAGGTTACACTTGAGATCAACAGAGTCAAAAGTTATTCTTTGGAATAGAAATACTGTTGGAATAGATAAACTTTTGAGGAAGACCTAATCAAGAGATAAAGACACACATACATACTACCATGAATAAGGAGGACATAACTATACATGAAATGGAGATTTAAAAGATGAGAGAATCTTACTACTATGATGGACTTTTTAAAAACTTAGACAAAATGGACAATACTATACTAAAATTCATCTAAAGTGATTAATTAATAGCCTTGTAACTAGTAAAGAAATTGAGGGGCTAAAAATCTTTCTAGAAAGAAAATAGTATGCCTATATGATTTTGTAGACAAATTCTTCCAGGAACTGATAGGAGAAATCATCCCAATTTTACACAAGCTTTCCCAGAAATACAAAATAAATGAAACACCAACTTATTTTACAAATATAGCATTATTCTGTTACTAAAACTAGAAAAGAAAGGAAAACTATAGATTCATTTTACTGTTTAAGATAGAAACAAAATTCCTAAACAATATATTAGCAAATTAAGTACTACAGTGTACTTAAAAAGAATCATACTGTACCATGATAAAATTGGGTTTATACTAGGTATTTAAGAGTTATTTATTAGAAAATCCATAATGTAATTTACATTAACAGATGAAAAGGCAAAAAGCTATATGAACATCTCAATAGATACACAAAAAAGTATTTAATAGAATTCAATACTTATTGTTAATTGAGAAAAACATACTATTAGGAAATCAGGAGTATTTCCAAAACCTGATAAAGAGTGTATTAGTAAGAGTTCTCCAGAGAAACCATATAATAAAATGTGTACATATAGAAAAATATTTATTACAAATAATTGGCTAATGGGACTACAGAGGGTGGCAGGTCCAAAATCTGCAGGGTGGGCTGGCAGGTTGGAGAGCCAGAAAGACCTGCTGTGAGAGGAGTCTGAAGTCAGTCTGCTGGAGAATTCCCTCTTGCTCAGGGGATGCTGGTTGTCTTGTCTTTTCAGGCCTTCAGTTGATTGGATGAGGCCCACCCACATATGCAGGGCAATCTGCTTTACGTAGAGTCCACTGATTTACATTTTTTTTTAACATTTTTATTGGAGTATAATTGCTTTACATGGTTGTGTTAGTTGCTGCTGTATCACAAAGTGAATCAGTTATACGTATACATATATCCCCATATCCCCTCCCTCCCACCCTTCCTATCCCACCCCTCTAGGTGGTCACAAAGCACTGAGCTGATCTCCCTGTGCTACGCGGCTGCTTCCACTAGCTCTCTATTTTACATTTGGTGGTGTATATATGTCCATGCCGCTCTCTCAGTTCGTCCCAGCTTACCGTTCCCCCTCCCCGTGTCCTCAAGTGCATTCTCTACGTCTGCGTCTTTAATCCTGTCCTGCCCCTAGGTTCTTCATAAACATTTTTTTTTTTTTAGATTCCATATATTTGTGTTAGCATACGGTATTTGTTATTCTCTTTCTGACTTACTTCACTCTGTATGACAGACTCTAGGTCCATCCACTCACTACAAATAACTCAATTTCATTTCCTTTTATAGCTGAGTAATATTCCATTGTATATATGTGCCACATCTTCTTTGTCCATTCATCTCTTGATGGACACTTAGGTTGCTTCCATGTCCTGGCTATTGTAAATAGAGCTGCAGTGAACATTGTGGTACATGACTCTTTTTGAATTATGGTTTTCTCAGGGCATATGCCCAGTAGTGGGATTGCTAGGTTGTATGGTAGTTCTATTTTTAGTTTTTTAAGGAACCTCCATACTGTCCTCCATAGTGGCTGTATCAATTTACATTCCCACCAACAGTGCAAGAGGGTTCCCTTTTCGCCACACCCTCTTCAGCATCTATTGTTTGTAGATTTTTTGATGATGGCCATTCTGACCGGTGTGAGGTGATACCTCATTGTAGTTTTGATTTGCATTTCTCTAATGATTAGTGATGTTGAGCATCCTTTCATGTGTTTGTTGGCAATCTGTATGTCTTCTTTGGAGAAATGTCTATTTAGGTCTTCTGCCCATTTTTGGATTGGGTTGTTTGTTTTTTTTGATATTGAGCTGCATGAGCTGCTTGTATATTTTTGAGATTAATCCTTTGTCAGTTGCTTCATTGGCAAATATTTTCTCCCATTCTGAGGGTTGTCTTTTGGTCTTGTTTATGGTTTACTTTGCTATGCAAAAGCTTTTAAGTTTCATTAGGTCCCATTTGCTTAGTTTTCTTTTTATTTCCATTTCTCTAGGAAGTGGGTCAAAGAGGATCTTGCTGTGATTTATGTCATAGAGTGTTCTGCCTATGTTTTCCTCTAAGAGTTTTATAGTGTCTGACCTTATATTTAGATCTTTAATCCGTTTTGAGTTTATTTTTGTGTATGGTGTTAGGGAGTGTTCTAACTTCATTCTTTTACACGTGGCTGTCCAGTTTTCCCAGCACCAAATATTGAAGAGACTGTCTTTTCTCCATTGTATATTCTTGCCTCCTTTATTAAAGATAAGGTGACCATTGTGCATGGGTTTATCTCTGGGCTTTCTATCCTGTTCCATTGATCTATATTTCTGTTTTTGTGCCAGTACCATACTGTCTTGATTACTGTAGCTTTGTAGTATAGTCTGAAGTCCAGGAGCCTGATTCCTCCAGCTCCATTTTTCTTTCTCAAGATTGCTTTGGCTATTTGGGGTCTTTTGTGTTTCCATACAAATTGTGAAATTTTTTGATCTAGTTCTGTAAAAAATGCGATTGGTAGTTTGATAGGGCTAGTGTTGAATCTGTAGATTACTTTGGGTAGTATAGTCATTTTCACAGTGTTGCTTCTTGCAATCCAAGAACATGGTATATCTCTCCATCTGTTTGTATCTTCTTTAATTTCTTTAATCTGTGTCTTCTAGTTTTCTGCATACAGGTCTTTTGTCTCCTTAGGTAGGTTTATTCCTATGTATTTTTTTCTTTTTGTTGCGTTGGTAAATGGGAGGGTTTCTTTAACTTCTCTTTCAGATTGTTCATCATTATTGTATAGGAATGCAAGAGATTTCTGTGCATTAATTTTGTATCCTGCTACTTTACGAAATTCATTGGTTAGCTCTAGTAGTTTTCTGGTAGCATCTTTAGGATTCTCTATGTATAGTATCATGTCATCTGCAAACAGTGACGGTTTTACTTCTTCTTTTCCGATTTGGATTCCTTTTATTTCTTTTTCGTCTCTGATTGCTGTGGCTAAAACTTCGAAAACTGTGTTGAATAATAGTGGTGAGAGTGGGCAACCTTGTCTTGTTCCTGATCTTAGTGGAAATGGTTTCAGTTTTTCACCATTGAGAATGATGTTGCCTGTGGGTTTGTCATATATGACCTTTATTATGTTGAGGTTAGTTCCCTCTGTGCCTACTTTCTGGAGAGTTTTTATCATAAATGGGTGTTGCATTGTGTCAAAAGCTTTTTCTGCATCTATTGGGGTGATCATATGGTTTTTATCCTTCAGTTTGTTAATATGGTGTATCACATTGACTGATTTTCATATATTGAAGAATCCTTGCATTCCTGGGTTAAAACCCACTTAAACATGGTGTATGGTCTTTTTAATGTGCTGCTGGATTCTGTTTGCTAGTATTTTGTTGAGGATTTTTGCATCTATGTCCATCAGTGATATTGGCCTGTAGTTTTCTTTCTTTGTGACATCTTTGTCTGGTTTTGGTATCAGGGTGATGGTGGCCTCGTAGAATGAGTTTGGGAGTGTTCCTCCCTCTGCTATATTTTGGAAGAGTTTGAGAAGGACAGGTGTTAGCTCTTCTCCAAATGTTTGATAGAATTCGCCCATGAAGCTGTCTGGTCGTGGGCTTTTGTTTGTTGGAAGATTTTTAATCACAGTTTTAATTTCAGTGCTTGTGATTGTTCTGTTTATATTTTCTATTTCTTCCTGGTTCAGTCTCAGAAGGTTGTGCTTTTCTAAGAATTCGTCCATTTCTTCCAGGATGTCCATTTTATTGGCATAGGGTTGCTTCTAGTAATCCCTCATGATCCTTTGTATTTCTGCAGTGTCAGTTGTTATTTCTCCTTTTTCATTTCTAATTCTGTTGATTTGAGTCTTCTCCCTTTTTTTCTTGATGAGTCTGCTAATGGTTTATCAATTTTGCTTATCTTCTCAAAGAACCAGCTTTTAGTTTTATTGATCTTTGCTATTGTTTCCTTCATTTCTTTTTCATTTATTTCTGATCTGATCTTTATGATTCCTTTCCGTCTGCTAACTTTGGGGTTTTTTTGTTCTTCTTTCTCTAATTTCTTTAGGTATAAGTTTAGGCTGTTTATTTGAGATTTTTCTTGTTCCTTGAGGTAGGATTGTATTGCTATAAACTTCCTTCTTAGAACTGCTTTTGCTACATCCCATAGGTTTTGGGCTGTCATGTTTTCATGGTCATTTGTTTGTAGGTATTTTTTAATTTTCTCTTTGATTTCTTCAGTGATCTCTTGGTTATTTAGTAGTGTATTGCTTAGCTTCCATGTGTTTGTATTTTTTACAGATTTTTTCCTGTGATTGATATCGAGTCTCATAGCGTTGTGGTCAGAAAAGATATTTGATATGACTTCAATTTTCTTAAATTTCCCAAGGCTTGATTTGTGACCCAAGATATGATCTATCCTGGAGGATGTTCCATGAGCACTTGAGAAGAAAGTATATTCTGTTGTTTTTGGATGGAATGTCCTATAAATATCAATTAAATCCATCTCGTTTAATGTATCATTTAAAGCTTGTGTTTCCTTATTTATTTTCATTTTAGTTGATCTGTCCATTGTTGAAAGTCAGGGTGTTAAAGTCCCCTACTGTTACTGTGTTACTGTCATTTTCCCCTTTTATGGCTTTTAGCATTTGCCTTATGTATTGAGGTGCTCCTATGTTGGGTGCATAAATATTTACAATTGTTATATCTTCTTCTTGGATTGATCCCTTGATCACTATGTTGTGTCCTTCTTTGTCTCTTGTAATAGTCTTTATTTTAAAGTCTATTTTGTCTGATATGAGAATTGTTACTCCAGTTTTCTTTTGATTTCCATTTGCATGGAATATCTTTTTCCATCCCCTCACTTTCAGTCTGTATGTGTCCCTATGTCTGAAGTGGGTCTCTTGTAGACAGCATATAGACGGGTCTTGTTTTTTTATCCATTAATCCAGTCTATGTCTTTTGGTTGGAGCCTTTAATCCATTTATATTTAAGGTAATTATTGATATGTATGTTCCTATTACCAATTTCTTAATTGTTTTGGGTTTGTTATTGCAGGTCTTTTCCTTCTCTTGTGTTTCCTGCCTAGAGAAATTCCTTTAGCATTTGTTTTAAAGCTGGTTTGGTGGTGCTGAATTCTCTTAGCTTTTGTTTGTTTGTAAAGGTTTTAATTTCTCCGTTGAATCTGAATGAGATCCTTGCTGGATAGAGTAATCTTGGTTGTAGGTTTTCCCCTTTCATCACTTTAAATATGTCCTGCCACTCCCTTCTGGCTTGTAGTGTTTCTGCTGAAGGATTAGCTGTTAACATTATGAGGATTCCCTTGTATGTTATTTGTTGCTTTTCCCTTGCTGCTTTTAATATTTTTTCTTTGTATTTAATTTTTGATAGTTTGATTAATATGTGTCTTTGCGTGTTTCTCCTTGGATTTATCCTGTATGGGACTTTCTGCACTTCCTAGACTTGATTGACTATTTCCTTTCCCAAATTAGGGAAGTTTTCAACTATAATCTCTTCAAATATTTTCTCTGTCCCTCTGTTTTTCTCTTTTTCTTCTGGGACCCGTATAATTCGAATGTTGGTGCATTTAATGTTGTCCCAGAGGTCTCTGAGACTGTCCTCAATTCTTTTCATTCTTTTTTCTTTATTCTGTTCTGCAGTAGTTATTTCCACTATTTTATTATATTCCAGCTCACTTATCCATTCTTCTGCCTCAGTTGTTCTGCTATTGATTCCTTCTAGATAATTTTTAATTTCATTTATTGTGTTGTTCATCATTGTTTGTTTGCTCTTTAGTTCTTCTAGGTCCTTGTTAAACGTTTCTTTTATTTTCTCCATTCTATTTCCAAGATTTTGGATTATCTTTCCGATCATTACTCTGAGTTCTTTTTCAGGTAGACTGCTTATTTCCTCTTCATTTGTTTGGTCTGGTGGGTTTTTACCTTGCTGCTTCATCTGCTGCATTATTTCTCCGTCTTCTCATTTTGCTTAACTTACTGTGTTTGGGGTCTCCTTTTCTCAGGCTGCAGGTTCGTAGTTCCCATTGTTTTTGGTGTCTGCCCCCAGTGGGTAAGGTTGGTGCAGTGGGTTGTGTAGGCTTCCTGGTGGAGGGGACTGGTGCCTGTGTTCTGGTGGATGAGGCTGGATCTTGTCTTTCTGGTGGGCAGGACTGTGTCTGGTGGTGTGTTTTGGGGTGTCTGTGACCTTATTATGATTTTAGGCATCCTCTCTGCTAATGGGTGGGGTTGTGTTCCTGTCTTGCTAGTTGTTTGGCATGGGGTGTCCAGCACGGTAGCTTGCTGGTCCTGAGTGGAGCTGGGTCTTAGCGTTGAGATGGAGATCTCTGGCAGTGCTCTCACCAATTGATATTACGTGGGGCCTCGAGGTCTCTGGTGGTCCAGTGTCCTGAACTCGGCTCTCCCACCTCAGAGGCTCAGGCCTCACACCCGGCCGGAGCACCAAGACCCTGTCAGCCACACGGCCAGGTAAGTGGGGAGTTTCTTGCCTTTGGGGAAGTGTGATATCTTCTGCCAGCATTCAGTAGGTAGGTGTTCTATAGGAGTTGTTCAACATGTAGATGTATTTTGTGATGTATTTGTGGGGTGGAAGGTGATTTCCATGTCTTACTCCTCTGCCATCTTGAAGATCCTCCTGTGATTTACATTTTAATCTCATCTAAAACACCCTCACAGGTAACATCCAGAATAACGTTTGACCAAATATCAGGGCACACTTTATCCCAGCCATGCTGACACATAGAATTAACCATCAGAAAGATATCTAAAATGTAAAACAAATAAATGGAGCAACAAAAAACACAACAAACATCATAGCAAATGGAAAATGTTAGAAGTGTTTGGTTAAAAATTCACATGAGATGAAGAAGCTTTTAACACATATATTCAGAATTGACAGTCCTTGCCAGTACAGTGAAACAAGGATAAATAAATTAGTGGCATACAAATTTGAATTGAAGAAGTAGTGTCAGTACTTTCATATAATATAATCATTCACATGGAAAACCAAGTAATCAGGCCAATTATTATAAATGTCGGGGGAGGGATTAGAAAAGTAGCTGGATATAAAAATAAAATACAAAAAGCCAGTTGTCTTTTTATACATCAGTGGCTAAAATGTAGAAAACATAATTGAAAAGATTCCATTTACAGTAGTATCACAGAATACCAAATACCTACAAATAAATATATCAAAAGATATGCAAGATCTCTAAGAAAAAAAAGCCGTAAGCTTTATTTAGAAATATTAAAGAAGACCTAAATAATTGGGAAAGTACACCATGTCCAAGGATAAAAAGGCAATATTACATAAATGTCAGTTCTCCACAAACTCACCTAGAGATTCACCACAATTAAATTAAAATGTCAGCAGGGTATTTAATGGATCTTGATAAGATTTTTCTAAAAATCTGTATGTTTGAATAAAGAACATAACTGAAAGAGATTAGCTATAATGAGAAACTTGCCCTACCATAATATCAGCATTTATTAGAAAGGTGTAAAAATTAAAACAGTATAGTATTGGCATACTGATAGACTGAGCTGTGGAATTGAAAGGAACGTCCAGGAACAGACTCACGGATATGTGCAAATTTGATGTACGACAGATGTCATGTCAAAGCAGTTCAAAAATTTTAAATTAAAATACTTGATAAGAAAAAAATGTAAAAATTAAATCCCTTCCTCACATGGTAAACAAAAATCAACCTCAGAATGATTAAGCATCTGGATATAAAAAGATAAAACTTTGAAACTGTAGAAAATATGGCTGAATATGTTTTGGACCATAGGGTATTTTTTTAAGACATAGAAAACATTTTTATGAAGACGCTGTTAAATTGACAGGGTGATTCTACCCCCAGGTCTATACCCAAGGAAACTCACGTACGTGCACAATAGCGGAAATGGTCCAAGTGTTTAGACAGCACTGTTCACAATGGCAACGCCTGGAAACAAGCGCCCATTGTCAGGGAAAGGGCTACACTATGGTTTATTCACCCAGTGGGGTAGTGTACAGCAGTCAGACAATGTGGTGGAACACATGGATGAATTTTAGCAACATAACGTCAACTGAAAAACGTAAATTCCCAATTGTAACGTATAGCATGACATGTCCTATAATCATGTACAAAAAGGAAAGCAATGAAATGATTGATTTGGAATTCAGGATGTGGTTTCCTTGGATGATAAGAGAGAAGGGGATGGGCTGCTGTGTGGTTATGGACGGATTTTTATAAAGGTCCTAACTTGTTTGGGTTCTGGGTTCCTGTGCATTTACTGTATTATTAACAATTAATATCTTACGTGCTTAGTCAATCCTGGCAACTCAGTCCTTCTGCCTAGTTCTACCACAGTCAGCACTGCTGCAGACATAGCACATTTTGGGTTAGCAAGAGCTGTATTTGTTATCCTTTGCTGCATAAAAAACTATCCCCCCCCCCCAAAAAAAAAACCCAATAATAATTATGGTTCCTCACAGTTTCTGCGGGTCAGGAATGCAGACAGGTTATGGTGAGGACACTTGTGTCTGCTGCATGGTGCCTGGGGTCTCAGCTGGAAGACCCCAAATCGATTGATATCTGGAGCATTAAGGTCCGTTGTTGTTGCTGTGGTCTGTTTGCCAGGATGTTTATCTGGGTTACTCCTTGCTCCACAAGAAGGTAGGCAGGTTTCAGTAAACAAAGGGTTCATTTACATCTAAGAGAAACAAAATAAGAGTGAATAACTGGGCCCTTATTTTCAGTGGTTGCTGAGGTTAAAACTCCCAGTTCTCAAATTGTCTTTCTGTCCACATAAAGTCGCTGAACCAACAGTCCCAACTCTGTAGTTTGCAATAGTTTGTGCAGAGGCTGAGGCGAAAAAAACAAAGGGTGGAGAAAGCCAGAAAATGGTAACTTCAGTTTTACCTCTGAGCCCCAACAAGAACAACTGGTGGTGAACGGACACGATCAAGTCTCTGCTTTTCCTTCTGGTCCCTGGGTGGACCTTGATGCTTTCCTGTGTGTCTGTGATCTTTTCCTGTACGTCTTTAAATGCACTCCCTTAGGCTGGTCACACTCTGCAACCAGTGTTTCTCCACATAAGCTCAGCAGCATGGGCTGTCCTTGTGCAGCAGGACATGGCCCTTGCTTCCTGGGGCACCTTGTTCTTTCCCGTGTAACTAATGGCTATCGTTATGTTTTCTCAACAGTTCATCCTTTATCAGAGTCTAGAGAAAACTCATGGAGTTGGTTTGGAAAACATTTGTGGAACACTGCTGTCTATATTGACCTAAGAGTTTGCTTACTCTCAGATAATCAGGCAAGATCTCAAGACAAAATCTAGACACTGTGATTCTCTCCTACTTTAGCTGGATTCTAGGCTTATGTAGCTCTTTTCCAACAATGCACCCTCCTGGTTCAAAGGTCTCATTTTCAAGACTAATTATCAGCTACTGTGATCCTTTTTTACTGGTTTGCTTGAAGGCTCAGGGGACACTCACATAAATAGAACTTACTGTGGCTACCAGGACGTACCACTATTATCTTGGTGTGAGAACTTCCTGTGTTCCTTCTGGTATCAAGTAACGCCGTATGGGGGGATGTTGAATTTCACCTTGAATCCTGAGTTCAGTTACTTTATAAACTGAGTTGCCAAGCCCTTGGCATGCCCCTGACAATTCATGGTCTGCTCAGATTCCTCCTTTTTTCAACTTGCTGATTAGAACCCAAACTTTCCAAGGCTTCCACACCCTTAACCCCATGGTCATTACCAAAGATGATGATAAATGACCATGTTTCGGTACTCCTGAAGGAGTAAATAGCGTGTTAATCACGTTTGCAGATGCATCTACATCAGGCGGAGCTGTTAACACCAGTGAGGCCGGAAAGAAAACACCAAACGTCCTAAAGAAGCAGAAATATACAAAAGGAAAAACCAAAAATGAAAACAAACCGAGATTCAACCGATAAAATACACATTATTGTAAAGAACAAGGAGCTCAGTTTAAAAGAACCAACTACATACTGTCCTGGACACCTAAAGACAGAAGGGAACAGCAAAGTCTATCCAAAGGGGACCTTATCCATGGCTTGAATTAATTCTGAGGACATTATACCAACTACTTCCAAATGTATCCTTAGATCTGTGACCAGCGATGGGCTGGTAAATGTTTAACAAATGGACCTCTGACTACCCACCCCCCCCCACCCCAAAAAAAGGGTGTGCACACACGATTATTGTAAAATTATAACGTAAAGGTTGTGTCTCACACTATTTACAAATTATGAGTATATAATACTCTTTATTGTAAATTCAGTATAGGCAGTTGATTCTCATGGAATACTTTTCTTGATTTTCACCAAACTCCTATATCCATAGCCCATCTGTGATGAACAAGGATGATTCTAGCATGGATGTTGCTTGATGTTTTCATTTGCGTTGGAGACAGTGAAAGTGAGACAGCAGAGATGCGTGTCAGAACTTCTTTTGTTTGCCGATGACTTAAACAACATCTTTGCTGAATCAGATAATAGTCTTTGAATACTCAAAGAATATTTCCTCAATTACTTGTGCTATTCACAATGTAATGGCTATAGAGTTGATAGACTTTAAGTTTAATCTTTATTATTAACGTTTTCTCCATCATTTTCTTAAGTCTAGACAATCAAGAAAGCAGTTAATCAAAATCAAGCTTGTTTCATTGCATTTGCTGATTTTCATGGTGTGAATACTCGCCCCTTGACGGTTTCAAGCTACCAACTTGATGTCACTGAACACAGACTTGGAAGGGATGCACAATAGCCTACCCTTGTGTAGTGTTTTCACCATATGGAGACAATAGACATAAGAAACTTTACGAGTATAGATAATAGAATAATGTAGTCAAATAATTAGGAAGTGATGGCTTTTGAGCATTCGTTGCCTTCTAAAACATTATTTAGTTGAAAGTTTATATAATTAAAAAATTTTTTTTTAAATTTTTTGGCCATACTGCGCAGCATGTGGGATCTTAGTTCCCCAACTAGGGATCGAACCCACACTCCCTGCAGTGGAAGCGTGGAGTCTTAACTACTGGACCGCCAGGGAAGTCCCTATAATTTAATTTTTAATAATGGCAGTCTTTACTAGCTGGCTCGTAACATTTCTGAAAATTTGACAACTGGCCGTCACGAGTAGGTACCAACGGCTGCAGCACACACTCAGTGACTTTACTCCTGAGACTCAGGCCTAATTTCCAGTTGATGCTGGTCATTGTAGGAGTCACAGACTCAACACGCTCAGAACCAAACTCAGCTCCCCTCCGCCAGGGATGACTGTTTCCCCTCATCCATGCCATCGCACAAGCGAGAAACGTGGAAGGCCTTTAAGATGCCATCTCTCTCAGCTCCGAAAACTCCCAGTCAGTCACCAATACGTATGCATGTTGTTTCTCAGATAGCTCTTGAGGGTTTGTCCTTCCTGTTGAGTTCAGAACCGCATCTCCTCCTGATTAGGAGACCAGCCCCTCTTCCCTCATCCCCCCGTCACTCTAGAGCCGTGTGGGCCTTGCCCTTGGCCTGCTTAGAAGCCGGGTACAGGTCTCTGTATTATTGGGTGGAAACCCTCTCACTCTGCTGTGGCGGGCAGCTGAGGCTGTTTTGCTGGTCTTCCCTCCCAAGTGCTGACATTTCCCACCTCACTCCATGTCCGATGACTTACTCATGGCCCTGATGGCAAATTTCACAGGCTGGCTCCTCGTCCAAGAAGGTCTCTGCCTCATGTGTTCTTCCCTCTTCCATCAGAGCAAATGTATTTGTCTCTCAAGGAGCAAATCAAACGTAAAACTTTGCCGGACTTTCTGAAGAATTGCATATTCCCCCCTCTGGAACCCCATTACCATTTGTTTACATTTTTTCTGAAAAAAACATATAGAACATACCTTACACAAGGCACAGCATGGAATGAATATTCAATGGGTGGTCTCTCCCCTATTTCCTATTGGCAAGAGTGTGAATTTTAGAGTCCAGGTCCTTGGGATTTGCTAGCTCTCTGATCTTGGGCAAATTATATAACCTATTTATGTTTCAGTTTCTTCATTTGTAAAATGGAAATAGCAACACTGCCTTTTGAGCTGCAGGGGAGACAAAATCAGATATTGCTGGTAAAGCACCGGGCCCATTTTGAGTACCCAATACATTCAGATCTTACCCCTGTAGCTCCGTGTCTCCAGCTATGTGTGTATTTGTTCTTATCTTTCCTATAACATCGTGGGTTTCTTGGAGGCTCAGACCATCCTTATTTTCTATGCTTCTTGCAGACCTAGTGTCGTCCTTGGTGGATGCTCTGTGGCTGTTTGTGGGACAAAGAGAGGGGCCACGTCTTAGATTTCCCTGTGGGGTCTGGGTGTAGTATGGACAAT
This sequence comes from Balaenoptera physalus, assembly GCF_965194825.1. NCBI lineage: Eukaryota > Metazoa > Chordata > Mammalia > Artiodactyla > Balaenopteridae > Balaenoptera > Balaenoptera physalus. The sequence continues at coordinate 2,142,886 of NC_138889.1, forward strand.
CCAGAAATCTGAGAGCAAGATGAGCCCATGAAATGAACTGATCACCTGGTAATAAGTGGGCATCTATTACAGGTAGAATATAAAAGAAACCTAAGACATAGTCATTGTTCTACTGTGTTGGCCAAAAAGTTCGTTCAGTTAGTGAATAAAGTTCTTCCTGAAAATGAAAAATGTCTTTTATTTTTACTTAAAACCGAATTAACTTTTTGGCCAACCCTGTAAGTGAGCTCTATATGAAAATTTAGAAAATGTGATGAAAATACTTGATAAGGTCCTCCATGTGCAAAATTCTTCACTGTGAACAGAAGGTCCAGTAGAATATGAGATGTTTCCATGCTGGGCAAGAACATCCAGGCATTAGTGGAGGAGGTGGGATCTTAGGGGCCCCAAGTGCTAGATTAGGAATGGATCGTAAACAGCTATTGATGGTTCTTAAATAGCAACATGGCATAATAAAAACCCTTTGAACAAATTAACATGTCCAAGTTTTGCACAAGAGTCTGAAGGAATTAGCTATTCGGGAGGTAGTTTTTGTTAAACAAACAAACAAGCTTGAATGTTATGAACTGAATTGTGTGCCTCCAGAATTCGTATGCTGAAGTCCTAACCCCCAGGACCTCAGAATGTGATTCTACTTAGAGACAGGCCTTTAAAGAGGTGATTAAGGTAAACTGAGGTCATATGGGGTGGGCCCTGATCCCATATGACTGGTGCCCTCATAAGAAGAAGAGATTGGGACACAGACACACAGAGACTGAGGGAAGACCATGTGAGGACCCTGAGAGAAGGTCACAGCCCCGCTGACACCTTGATCTTGGACTTCCAGCCTCCAGAGTGTGAGAAACACATTTCTGTTGCTTGAGCCACTGTGTCTGTGGCATTCGATGTGGCAGCCTGAGCTGACACACTGCGCAAGGTTGACAGCAATAGGAGGGGGACGGGAGACGTGCGTCTGAGGTTCCCTGTAGAGGAACTGTGAGACCCTGGGATTCAGGGGCAGGGTTTAGGGCTTAGGCTGTAGCAGACCCAGTGGGAGGCTGAGGCCTTTGTCCCTTGCAGTAGGTTGGCGTCGCTTCCTGACACCCTCCGGCATTCTGCTCCTCGCCTCCCCCCACTCCTTGCTTCAGCCTCTTTTAGTGTCGGCTAAGCTTGTCCCATGGCCCCCGCCTGCCCCGCTTGGTGTCAGCTTCCCCACAGCTCTAGTCTGTGGGTCTGTCTGTCCCCTCGGGCTTTCGCCCGCTGCAGCCAGTGGCCTCCTGTCCCTTCCCCCTGGTTGACCTTCATTCCCTGCAGTGCTGTTGTGGCTCCTGGTACCTGCATCTTGATGGCTCTCTAAATTCCTGCCCCTTAAAGGGTGATCAGAAACATGGAACCTTTGGACACCATTCTAAATCTAGAGAATGACAATGGGCATTGGAGCCGCACGTCCAGGTGATTCATACGGATGTTAAAGTTTGAGAAGCGCTGCTGTAAGTAGCTCACGTTCTCATCTCTGTCTGTCCTTAGGAGGTGTGAATTCTTGTTGTCCTGTTGCACTGAGTTGTTGAGGGGTTTGGTCGGGCCAATCCCCCTGTGCTGAGCACCAAGTTGTCCTTCTGCCAGTGGTCCCCAACAACAACGGATGCCACTCTCTGGTCCCGTGTCTGTGTCTGCATCTCTAGAATCACAACATCTCCAAGGTCACAATGTCACTGCCAGCGAGGGGTAGAAGGCACAGAGAATCTTGGGGGGTGAAGGAAGTGCTTTTCGATGGCACAGTCTGTTCACATCACCATGCTGATGAGGCGGCGAAGAGCAGGGAACTAGTGTTTGTGACTCCAGGCTGCTAACCGGGTTTCATGGGGGGTTCTCAAGGCCTGGAGAACTGGCTTCATCTGAAAGTCTGTGGGGTTAGACGCGTCCCTAAATTCACGGGCCAGATTGACTTGTCGGAGGCTTTGTGTAAAGCAGGCTTTATTTTAGGGTAGTGATCTTTGGTTTGTTTCTGTCACTACCAGACTTGACCCAGACACGTGTCTATAAGCGACAGCAGCCCACAGGGTCTCAGCTTGGTGTGTGGATGGCAGAACGGCTGAACGTGATGTAGCGACCTTGAGAGTTTCCCCTGTGCGTCCTGCCGCCCACCCCCACCCCCTCCTCCTGCAAACCACAGGATGGTGTAGCCACATTTCCGAGACGCTGGGGCTTAATTCCAAAAAGCCATCGACGTGATTTTGATAAATCCCTAGGAAGGTCGTGCTTGCCAAGGATATTTTTAGATCCAGGTCTTAGGGTGAGAGGTCCCATTGTAAGTGACAGAGGCTTTTGTAGGCCTGGGTCTCTTGTCTCGATGGCTCAGATGCTCAGCCCAGGGCCTGTGCCACCATTTGGTACAGAGTTGGCTCCAGGTGAGGAACTGCCGCAAGAAAGACCCACAGACGAGAATGGCTGCGAACTGTCGTGTTTCTGCCGTCTTGCAGCCGCCATGCTTCTAGGCAGACACGCGTTGAAGTGGCTCCGGGGAGAAGGAGAAGGAGGGGGGCCCGTCCCTGTCCATTCGTCTTCAGCTTAGAGGCAGCGTGGCTGAGGCCCCTCTTCCCGAGACCCGCTTCCCTCAGCAGCAAGTCCTTGGGCCTCCCTGGGGCCGGATGAAAGGACCTGTATTAGCTTTTCTTTCACACCCTGACAGGCGCCATCACTCTTGTAGGTTTTAATTAAAATGTTTAATTAAGCACAGTCCTAGCAGAGAAAGCTCTCATCCTGGCCACGTCCCCACGCTCAAGTGGAAGAAGGTGGAGGTCCTGGTGGGGGCCCAGGAGGGACCTCCAGTTTCCTGCAGCCACAGGACGTTACGTGGTCCGGTGAGGAGAGATGGTTAGTTTGCTCTTCCCTGAGCCTGGCTTCAGGTCAGCCTCAGAAAGAGTGAACTGTGGCTTCCATAGTCCTCTGTCCCTGCTTTAACCCCTCACCCCCTGTCCCTATGGAATGGCCCCCGGTCTTCCCATGGTCTCCAGCGCCTCACCACTCCCCTGCCAACATCGTCCCAACTCTACACACCATTCCACGTTCTCTAATTTCCCCAGAAATCGCTGCCCTCCCCATGGCCACTGTCCTCAAAACGTGCCATCCTTGTCCTTTTCTCCCCGGTCCCTGCCTCTGTTCATGGCCTGAGTGGTGGTCCTTCTAAGTCATGCCTTGATCTTAGTGAATAACAAGTCTTCTGAAAGAACTCCTGCAGGTTCTCCAAGATAAAGGAAAGGATTTTAGCCTGAAGGGGAGTTTTGATTGAAAACAGCCTTTTGGCACTCCTCAAATCAAGGCACATTTACTAGTTTTAGAATGTTGTGTCTTGTATACAGCAGTCACTCAATAAAAATCTGCTCAGACTCTCCATCCCCCTTCCAGGCTACTTGACCCCAATCTCATTTACCTCCTTTCCTTCCCAAGATCAAGGCTGAAGCAACCATGAGACACAAACAGCAAACTACACGGGGAAATGTTGTTGGGATATGGGGGAACAGATGGAGAAAATCGGACTGTTTTCTCCCCTTGTCTTATAAGCTGGGCTGCTGGTAATGAGACAATTTCTTATTTTTAGGAAATAGTTCTCAAACATAAAACCTCAAAAACAGTAGGGTCCCTCGATATAATGAAGCGACATCACGGTATTGAAGATGAGGTAAGGTGTTTCCAGGTACCAGTGGCCCGAGTGCTGGCCTGCAGGAGCCGCGTCTTCCTGCTCCCTGACCCTCTGGTCTGCAGCTGGTTTGGCCAATGAGGGGCAGGAGGTAGGAGGGTGAGAGTCAGGTCTGGGTGTTGATTCTTCTGGTTCCTTCTTCTGGCCCAGCTGTGGGATCACAGCTGCTCTTCGATGGGCCTTTCCAGTCATTCCTTTTTTCTAGGTCACTTTCCAGTAATTGTCCCTGCTTCAGGGCTGGGGTGGGGACAGTGTTTGGAGTGACGCGTTCAAGGGAGCTGCATGTATGACACATTAGGGTTTCCTTACAACCAGCCCTTGCTTTTGCAGACAGTTCCTCCATTACATTCACCTCAAATTAACCCATTTGAATGTGCCACGTGTTTCCTCTTGGGGCCCTGAATGAGTCAGTCGTAAAAGGATAGATCTGGAGGGGTTGGTCACTAGGTAGCTGCTTAGATGAAGTTCCAGGCAAGGGGTGTGATGACTCCGCCTAGAGGCGATGTGAGAAGGTTTCGGTAAAGGTGGACGTGGGCCCTTCGTTTATTTCCACCTCAAGCCACGTGGAAGCATAGACATGTCTGGGAGATGTTGAGCTGTATCCTGGGCTCCACCGGCTGAGCCCAGCGTTTCCTCGGCGATAAGCTGAGACGATGATACTTGTCTGCCCTTCCTCTCAGGTTTGTTGTGAGAATCACATGAATAATGTCCGAGGTGTTGAGGAAGCCATTGGGGGCGCTCCTGAGACTGAGGGGTGACAGGCCCGGAATAAAGGAGCAGTGTTAGACTGAAGTCAGGGAGCGTCTCCCCTAAAGCGGGAGCCAGCCTTCTGGGCCTGGTGAGCTGCATTCCGTCTGGGCCATGACCTTCCTCTTCCTCTCTCGTCCTGGACCCGTTGTCTGGGGGCTGCACTCTGGGACTGTGCTGACATGCCCGAGGATGCTTTCAAAGGAAATCTCAGAATTATTGTGGTTCTTTCATCAAACCCCTTTTCAATGACTCCTTAAAAAAAGTGGTCAGGGCTAAGGAGTTGGTATGACTCTTGCTCCAAAAACTCAGATATGAAACAAGTATGGCCTATGCTTTACAAAATGAAGTCACACTGCATCCAAGTTTGAGGCTGTATCTTCCCAAGGTGACGGGAAATTCAATCACGGTCTTTCTCAACCCACCCTCCACCTCCAGTCCCCAGGGTCCCAAGGCCTCCGGAGTCTCAGGCAGAGCCACAGGGCCGTAGTGTATATGCCACTTTGGCATCACTGAGGCCCCGTCACCCATGTCCTCTATGGCCTTTGAAGTCGACCAGCTCTGCAGCTTCCAGGCTGAGCTCGGGCAACTGAAGTCTGCCTGACCTCCCTCCAGGGCCGCTCTGACACCTACCCAAGTCCACGGGGCCCTGCGAAGGGGCTCCTCCTGGCGGTGGGTCTAACTACAGGGGGAATTCAAAGCCATCCGTCCCCTTGTTAGCTTGGGGCGATCTCCCACCCCCTTTGCTGCTCCCACTCCTCTCTTTTCCCCAGGCCACCCCTCCCCGCTCCTTGATGCCTCATGAGCTTAGGCCTCCGAAAAGGAAGGGCAAGAGTTTGTCCTTGAATCATTGGGCCCAAATCACAAGCCTTCCCTCAGGCAAGGATGCAAAAGCTTGGTGGCCTTCCTGGAATACAGGTAAGAAAAAATAGAAGGAGAATAAATCCTAAATAGTTTGCAAAACAATTGTTCTCTGGATGCTGCTTGTCTCGAACCAAGGAAGGTCAAAATGCAAGGATGCTTGGGGAAGGAATAGAAAGTGTTGGGATAACTTTTGGGGACCGTGCCTGGTCTGGGTGCCTCTGAGTCTGGGTCACTGGGATGGGCGGTCCTGCCATTTCTAAGAGTTAAGCGCGACTCCTACATTACTTGCTTACTGGCCCAAGAGAGTCCTTCTCATGCAAGAGAAGGAGGATGAGAATGTACAACCCATCTCCAAGTGATGCTGTCTGCTTGAAGGGTTTATTTAAAATATGTTTCTTCCGTAAAGCCCATTTGGAGACTTGCTGTTACTTGCTTTGTCTCCCGGCAACATGAAAAGAGCCTATGAGAATGGCATTTTTTTCTTAACGTGTGCTTTCACTCAAGGGAAAAAAAAAAAAAAAAAAAGGCAACAAAAACCCTGCAACTTCTAAACCAGTTCCCAAAATAGACCCAGGGAGAAAGAGAAACCAAAGCATACTTCACAACCCTCCTCGAGGGAACAATTATAACCTAGAGAGAAAGACGCAGGACTGCAGGACTCCTGGAGACACAGGCTTTCTTGCCCGAAAAACATGCTTCCCGGGACCCTAAGGAGGTGGGAGTCTTAGACCAATAAGAGAATTCTGGACACTCATGAGGCCAGGCCAGCCTGGGTGTAGGACTCGAGTCCGGATGTGGCCCAATGTCCGCCCACCCCACAGGGCTGGGAGCGGCTCTGCAGGCCCTGTGCTGGGCACTCCTGAGGTAACCAGAAATACTGTCAGCTGTGTACTGACTGCTGCTGTCTCACCTCCCGTCACTTTCCTGTGTGTCGTAGGGGGTGTCCCTGTCACCCAGACTATTTCAGGTTCTGCACTCTGTCGCTCTGCTTTGTCCTGAGGGGTCACAGGTGCTGTCCCCTCGACCTCATGCATTCTCCTCTCCTCCTTCACTGTCCAGGGCATCTTTTCTTTGGCTGTTACCTGGGCCAGGTCTGCAGGTGGACATCTGTCCTTGCATGTTCCCATAGCATACAGTATTTTTTCTGGGATGAAATCAGATGTTACTGAGTTTTCTCTTTTTCTCTCCCCACCCCCCTGGACTGTAGGACCCACAAGGGCAGATGCTATTCTAGTTTTTTCGTCTGTGTCTGCAGTGCCTAGTAGGCACTCAGCAATTTCTTGGTTAAGAAGTTAACTCCGGAAACAAGATTCCTTGTTCTGAACAGGCTGAGGAGACACTCAGACCTACGACTATCTCCGGGGCCTTGGACAACTGTCCAACTCTCCATTTTATCAGCTGTAGATGAGGGATGATGATATCTTTTATGATTGGCAGAAAAATCGAAGGGTAAAATATACATAAGGCACCAAGTATCTGTCACATGATAGGAGCTCGACGCTAGTAATTATTATGATGCTTAGAGCTGATGTTAAAGAAAGTGTTGGTGTTGAATTCTTTATTCCTACTGGGAAACTGGGTGCTTTTAGTTTCTATTTATGGAGTAAATACTTTCACTGACAGTTCTAACCTCTTATCACCTTACCCCAAAGATTTTTAAAGTTTTCCTCTAATCGTATCATTAGTTTCTCGATCAGGTTTTATAAACTTCCTACTTAGCCAGTAAGCAGCCCTGGGGTGAGAGCTGGGGGCGGTTCCTCTGTGATGCGGGTTAGCACTCAGGTCTGGAATCACAGCTCCTAGATCTGTGAGCAGTCGTATTTCTCTGCCTCGGTTTCCTCATCTGTGAAGCAGCGATCATGACGTATCGATTGGTTCTTCTGGGAAGAGACCCGTGTTCTAACCTGTTACTGCTTCCTTTTTCTGCAACCCAGATTTGTCTTCAGAACTGCCTGTTCTTTGCTCAGGGACATACAAGTGGCTGCTTCTGTCTTCCAGGAGTGCCAGGGACATGCAGGGGGCCTGGTAGCCAAGTCTGGTCAAACACCAAGACATGAACAGAGGATGGATGATGGTTGGCAGAGATGTGCTAGAGGTTGTTCAGTCACCAGAGAGATGATTGAACTAAAGTTTCCAATCCTCTGACTCTGGTTATTTTCTAGGACAGCAGATTGCTAGGCGCACAGTGAGTGTACGGCCTCTAGAAACAGGCCCAGAATAACACGGCTTTATACCTGAAAGGGACCCTGGGCTTTATCCTGTCCAGTGGTTCGTCCCTGAGGGTGACTGAGAATTACCAGGAGCCTCAGGCCCTTGAGATCCTGGTTCAGGAGGTCTGAGGAGAATATTAGTTCATGGATTTTAAAAAGTGCCCCAGGTAATTGTGTTGGACACCCTCTGATCTAGTTCTCTTTTCCCTGTCTGAGGAAATCCTCCAACCTGTAAAACTTCCTTTCTCTAGGGAGCAATTATAACCGAGAGAGAAAGGAGCTGAAAGCAGCAACCTTCCAGAATAGGTCTGGGCACGGGCCTGTCTGCCTGTGTGTTAGAGGGCAGCCCATCTTTTGCAGTGGGGAGCTCACACCTGCAGATCCTTGGGCGTGATGGCAGTTCTACACAGGGATGTAGACCCAGCACGGCCCCCTGCACTGAGGACGGGAAGGAAGCTTCCTTCTACCAGCCCACATTACAGGCTGGGATACGTCCCCATATAAAGCTCTCTCGAGCACAAAATGTGCCTCTAATGGAACGTCATCTTTCAGGGCAGCAAATTCACACGTAAGCGTAAAATCCTTACTTTATTGCCTTTTATCATGAAATACAACTGTATCTGAAGATTGGTGACTCTTGCTAACCCTCTAATCCTAATTCCTTGGATTCATATTGAAACTCTGTCTTTTGATACTAATTCTAGATGTTGATTTCTTGAATGCTAATAGAAATCGTAAGTCCTAGAATTTATCTTGTGGCTTATTCTCGATTTTAGATCCATCCTTCTAAGACGGTTTGCGTTATCTTGAAGCGGTCACAGGTGGATGGGTTGAACCTCAGACCTGATGGGGAGAAATAGATTGCTTAGTAGTCTGAAGGTGCATGAAGGTAGGCAGGACCAACCTCAGTTTGGATTCCACTCCGTTTTGAAATTGAGTGAAGGTTTTGGGGAATTGTGGCTGGAAAACCAGACTTTTCCAGGTTGTCCTCCACCAGGTGATCACTGATGTATTTATTTCTCTGATTAATGAACTTTTCAAATTAACCTCCACGCTACTCTGTAATTGTGATGAAGGTTTTGAAAAATCACTTCAGCGTATGTTTCCGCCACTCCTGCGTCTATTCCAGCTGGATGGCCAGCTCACTGTGCTGATTTCACAAAGATACTGACTGTCTCCTGATCTCTGAATTCACGATTAATTATTGCATTCAGCACCCCAGTCACCCCCAGTGTCCATGGGCCCGGCTTTATCTCTCTGCACACACAAGCCTGGCTTTTAATTAAAGGCCCTCCAAATTAAATGAAAACAAATTCAATTATTACATCTCACTGGCACAGCTCACAGCATATCCTGACAGCATTTATCCAGTGGACAACCCAGGGAGAGCTCACCTCCCACAGCCTAAATTAATGTGCCCAGTAAATGATTTTTCTTATCTTTGCTTGAACAGGTTTTCTGCCATTGGGTCAGCCCTTGCTGTGGTCTTCGCCGTCTCTGAACAAACTATGGTCTTAATACTGTTTCTCTTTCCTCGATCTTTTTAATCTCTACCCAGCTCTTATTCACTCTTTCTGCAGGGAGAGAGCATGGTCTCACGTCCTGCTCCCTCTGAGGATAGAAGATAATTACCCTCCTATCTCTGCAGGTTTGGAGGTGCAGCTCAGATATGCACCCGTTAAATGTAGATCCTTGCCCTCAGCTCTTAGGGAGGTCGTGGGGACCGTGTGTGTGTGCCCGGCGCTCCAGGCTGCCGGACTTGAGAGCAATGTGCGCTGAATTGTGATTACTGTCATCATCTATCATAACAATATGTTTATCGAGGACTGTATGTGCCGGGCAGTGCAGACAGCACACAGTTAAACAGAGGCCCTGCCCCGGGGACCTGTTACATAGATAGGAAGCAAGACCAGACCCAAACGAAGGGGACAATAGAGCTGCCCTGAAAGGAGGAAACGTGGTTTCTCCTGATGGTGGAGGTCAGGTCTCTACCTTGACGGGGCTGCATTGCTTGGGTTGTGCTTCGACAAGGCCTTCTTTTCAGTGTGAGGCCCTTTAGCTGGTGGCAGGTTAGGCCTGGGGTTAGAGGGCTTGTAAGAAGAAGAGCATTAGGTGAAGAGGCAGGAAACTGGATCTTCACACCTCTGTAGGGACGGACACAGTCTGGTCTAGGAAAGGCTCCGGAATTTGGGGGATGTCGGTACAAAACAAACGCTGTGGTCCCTGCCCGCGGCCCAAGGCAGCCCCCGGCGGCATCCTTGCTCTGCTGCCACCGGCACGAGGGCCGGACCATGCGGAGTGGACACAGATGAAGAGAGAGACTGGACGCAGAGTTCAGAGTTGGGGTGGGGGGGCGCTGCCTGGACACAAGGAATCTCCCGACCTTGTAGCTAGGGGTGTCTTTTTTGTCATGTTGACTGGATTTGTCTCATACCCCATGTTGCTGAATAGGAAGCTCCAAGTGCTGATGGAAACTGAAAGGAAACATGCAGGTCGTAAAAACTCCCCAATCTGCTTACCCAGTCAGCCAGGGAAAAGCAAAGCAGGAGAAAGGAGCGTGGGCGCCGCCGTCCCCAGGCTGAGGCTTCTGGACCATCTGCCTGGCATCTCCCGGGCCCCGAAGCATAGCCCACACTCCTCGGACCAGACAGGTTTGCCTGAGAGCTCTGCCGAGTGTCTGAGACTCCAGGACAAACTGCGTCCCTGTGCTTCACACCTACAGGCGCCACCCGTCTCTCTCAGGGGTGTCGACAGCTGAGAGAGCAGAGTCTTTGGGGGACAACACAGTTGAGGCTCTGTCATCTTTTTTACACCCTTGGTTGAGCAGGCAGCCCTGATAAGCACCTTTCCTGAGTGTCCTGTGTGCAGCAAGCACTGTAAAAGCCTTTTAGGATGAATACAAGGAAATGGGAGATCATCTCAAGGCATTTGTAATCCGATTGGGGGGTGGAAGATACACATGCATAAAGAAACTCTAAAATGGCAGGTTCCATTTTCCCACGGTGATTTCCATAATTTCTGCATATGTTTGCAATTCATCTTAACACGTTGTATTGCCACTGTGTGTTTATATCTTATTATTCTGCTCTAGACTAGGCTTTATCAGAGCAGGGCCTGTGCCTTTGTTTTGTTTTTAATTTTATATCTCCAAAAATTAGTACTGCCTCTGGCATTTCACGGTATTTGTTTACCTTTGAATTGAATACAGTAAAAGCCTAATTCCAGGGCACCGACCAGAGCAGCATGGGCCCACTCTGCTCCCCGCTGCGGGAGATGGGGCAGAGCAGTGAGTGGTTGGGAGGCCAGACTTCAAAACTAGGTTGTACGGCCTTGACTGACTTACTTCCTGTCTCGTCTTTCCTGCCTGTAAAGTGTGGAGGATGACAGTCATATTTACTGCCCAGGATCCTAACGCGGGTGACGTGAGTAACCCACGAGCTGGAGCGACGCCCGGCACACGGGGCGTGTTGCATAAGTGCTGGCTTTCCTCGTTGTTGTCACAGACCTGAAGGGTATTTATCATGGGTTGAACTGTGTCCTCCGGAAACACGCATCCATGTCCTGTCCTGACTTACAGTATGCGAGAATGGGACCTTATGTGGAAGTAGGGTCTTTGCGGAGTAATCAGGTTACGATGAGGCCATACTGGGTTACAGTGGGCCCTGATCGGTGACTGGTGTCTTTAGAAGAAGAGGGAAATTTGGACTCAGGGGCACACAGAGAGGGAAGATGTAAAGATGCAAACAGACACCCAGGAAGAACCAAGATGACGGAGGCAGAGATTGGAGGGATGTGTCTGTAAGCCAGGGACCACCAGGGACTGCCAGCCACCCTCGGCAGCTCGAGAGCAGGGAACAGACCCTCCCTCAGGGCCTCCACCAGGAACCAGCCCTGCCAGAAACCAGATTCAGAGTTGAGCCTCCAGAACGGGGTGAGAAGAAATGTCTGTTGCTGTTAAGACACCCAGTTTGTGGTCATTTACAGGATGGCTGCGCTTTATCTTCTGTGTATGCATTCAACACAGCACCTAGTAGAATGCTTGGAAAGCAGAAGATTTTGGCCAACAAATATTTGTTGAAGTGGACAGAATCAGCCGTGGGATATCGTTAATGCGAGTTTGGAATTACAGAGTAGTTTTAGTGGAAGTTGTGTTTACCTGCTCATTCTAAGTTTCACCTATTTGAAATTAAATACAGGGTGCATATTTGTCCAATTCCACTTGTTATTGGTGTGATGATATTACATATACAATTACCTTTAAAAATATACTAAAGGAAAGGGGGCTGCCATAAGAGGTTGATCTCCTATGGGGACCTGTCCTTGGTTTATTCCATCCAGTTCTGCCTACTGCAGATTCTGGTTTCTTCCTGTGACCTTAGGGGCCCCTGAAAAGATAACTGATAACTCCAAGTAGAAAACATTTAAAACAAACCAATCAAGGTAATTTGTATGTATAGGATTATGTTGGTCTTGAACAGAATTTCACTCGTAAACTTTTTTCAAACGGCTAATTGTGTGTCTGGCCCTGTGCTAGAAACAATACAATGGAGAATGAGACAGACTGAGAATAGCACTGATGAACATTTTTTGAAGTCTTTATCTTGGGTCAGGCAGCATACTAAGGACACTATCTGGTTCGATCCTTCTTATAACTGAGTTAGGTAAGTCCATTTCACAGATGAGAAAAAATGCTTAGTGAGATTCAGACCATGGCCCAAGGTCACAATAAATGGTAGAGACGCAGCTTTGTGCCTTGGCGGTCTGGCACTTGAGCTCGCCAATCACCACACCAAAATTAGGCACCTCTCATCCCCACAGAGCTTCGAGTACAGCAGCAAAGACGGCAAGCAAAGAATTGCCAGAGCTGTGGGAAAGAGCGTGGATGAGAACACCTGGGGTGGAGACCGTAACGCAGGATTTGCCCGGAGTCGAGCCACACGCCAGCTTGGGTAGAGAGGGGAGAGGCCGGTTGACCCTTACAAATCCTACCCTGCTTTGGCCTCAGATGTCCAGCCGGCGAGAGGCTCTGTGGTTCAGGGTTTCTGTGGACGCCGGCTGGGCGGGAGCCACGGGGCCGGGCGTCTCAGCAGTTTTCCATTTACGAGCCCACGGTGGGGCGGGGGCCCGAGCTGCTGGGTCGGCCTCCCCTGCACATCCCAGGTCTGGCTGCTCTCTCTGGCTCACGCTGCCTTGTCAGACCCAGGAGATCTGGCGCTGACCTAACTCCGGGCAGGTAGTGGTAAATGGGAAAATACCTCTTGTCTTCGCAAGGAGATGGGGATCCAAGACGAGATGCGGTGTGTGCTGTTGGAGAGACCGACCACCCACCCGGTGCAGCTGCCTGCCTGCTCTGGCTGTAGCTCTCAGGAGGCTAAAAGCCTGTGATGCTCTGTTTCCGGGATCTTTTCCCACCTTCATGGAGTCTGTGCGTTCGGCTTTCCTGTGGCCCTGCTGACGTAGAGGCTGAGGTTCAGCACTGACTCCAGCACAGAATTCGCTTGGCCGCTGTGCGGAGAAGTCACTGCCGTGAGTGTCGTGTGCAGCCTCGGTGCGCTTCCCAGAGGCTGCCTTTGAAAACCTCCTGCTCACCGGTTTCCCACTCACTGAAGGCTTGAAAGAGGACCGGTCTGCAAGAGAAGGGCTGTTTTTAGTAATGAGTCCATTGTAAGGAGATTCATTGAGTGGGAGAGTCAGCCTGAGGGAAACTTGCATCTTCCTGTTGAGCTTTTTCTTGTTTGGAGTGAATCCTGCAAACCTCAGTCACATTAAGACCAATCTCATCAAAACTCAACTTGAATGAAGAGGGTTATTGTTGTTTACAGTAGCACCAGCCCAGCTTTTCGCAACAGAAAGCCTGGCGCAGCACACAGCTCTGCCACTTAGGGATTCGGTGACCTGGGGCCAAAATGCACACTCTCTGCGCTCCTGTTCCCCCCCCCATTATAAAATGAGAATAATAACGTTAATAATAGTTTATTTCACAGGGTGTTTGGAAAAGTCAAATGAGATAATGTGTGTGAGAGTGTTTTGCAAATTGTAAAATACTGTACAAAGCTCAGCTCTTTTTACAGAAAATACATATGGATTTTCTGCCCTTTTGGATCATTCATTTTCTCTCTCTTTCTAGTGGTCTGAGCAGTGGGGTGTTTTATCTTTATCTTACTTCCTTGGAACTATATACTTTCACATCAGTTATTTCATTTCACTCTCACACCATGTCTCTCTTCCCTACAAAATGCAGAGTGTGATTGAGTTGTCTAACGTTTAAAATAAGTTGGGCTCTGACTTCTAGGCCCCTTGGTATTTAGTTTTTAGTTAACTTTCTGATGTGAACTTGGGAAAATTTTTAGGGTGGATAGTTGGATTATTGCTTATTAGAGCGAATAGACTTACGGAATAACCTTTTCTCCAGCTTCTGAATATTTGTAGGTAGGCAAGCAGTTGGGTGCTGGAGAGAAAAGTGCCACATTGTCCTGCGTGGCCACAGCTGGTTTTTTCTCTGAACTTGTGGCTTTTCCAGGCCATCCGACCAGCATCCTTATCAGGCAGCCTTGTCAGGAACTCACTCCCTTTGGGGCCCAGCCTGAGTTCTGGTGAGACCAGGCTTCGCCAGCGGGGCCGTGTCAGGGTCCGAGGCCACAGTGCTCAAGGGAAGAGCGTTGTACTGAGGGTCAGAGGCTGCCCCCGTGGGCCCCCTGCCATGAGCATGTCGCTTCCTTTTCCAATATTTCCCAGCTACCTCAAAGGGCCGTTTTATTTTTAATTAATATTTTTTTATTGCGGTAAAATATCCATAACATAAAATTTACCATTTTAGCCATTTTTAGTACATTTCGGTGACCTTAAGTACATTCATATTGTGCAACCATCGCCCCCAGCCATCTCCAGAACTGCAAAGGGTTGTTTTTAGAGTAAAATAAAATCATTTCTGTAGAAGCCCTTAGAGCACAACACACCGTAGAAATGCAAAAAAATGTTATGACTCCTTTTGCCCAGTAGTTTAGCAGGAGGGACGAAGTGAGCTTAAAAGGGTTGCTTAGCTTATAAGTGGTTCGAGGAGGCTGTGCCCCCATCTCCCTGGAGGAATCAGGTGAGTGCAGATGCCCTGTGGTCAGGGTCGTGTGGACACAGTTTACTGCTAAGGGGAAGCTGGGACCACCTGTACACACGGTTCATGTCCAGCTTGGACTTTCTACAGGTTCACAGCAATCGCTTCTTCACTCGAGTCCAGGTGAGATGTAGTCATTTTCCCTTGTGGGTCAGATAAGGGGCCCGTGGTGCCCAGTGCATAGGTCTAGAAATATTTGGGGGAAGAACTCTATAAAGTGCAGAGTTTCCGTGGTCTTGTAGATGATAGACAGCCTTCTAACTTTATCCAAACCAGGTCTTTTGCCCTAAATTCACAGGAAGGTTTTTCTAGCTTGCCAAATGTAGTGCAGGGGAGACCTGTGCATTCATGAGTAGATAGATGCAGAAAAGCATTTATTCATTCAACAATAGAGATACTTTCCTAATCTGTTTAACTTTAGGAAATTGGATTAAAGAGAAGACAAATCTAGAAATTACATGCCGCTTAAGGGAGTCGAAATCCAGAGGCATGGGTCTTTGTCTGCTTGGGCTATTTTGGGAAGTGCTGTTCTCTTGTGGAAATTGAATTTGTAGAGAGAACAGGGCTAATGGCCGTTTGCATCCAGCTGCCGTGTCCTTTACTCATCCACACAAGGAGAGTGGAGGGGGGCTGTGTGCATCTGTGTTGATCGCTGGACTCCTGTTGTCCTGAGGGTTCACCGCATGGTTGGGTTAGTGCCAGTGGTGTTGGTTTGCAGATGCACGATGGGAGGCGCCAGAGGAGGTGCTGGAGGAGGATTATGAAGATGACGACTGGGGTTATTAAGAGCTCACTAGCACCCACCACTCTGCTAATCGTGTTAACTGTTCTACCACTTAATTATTGAGTTAACTGAAACTTAAAGAAGTTAAGTAAAATGCCCAAGGTCACAGAACTGATCAGGGAAAGCATGGACTCAAACCCAGACCCGTCTTACTCCTAAGACCCAGTGCCACCACGTGCCACCAGTGGGGATGACAACTGAGAAACTTCACAAGTTTAAAGAACAGGGTGAGTGCCCTTCTGTCCTTTTCTCCTTTATATCGTAGTCCCTTTCCTAAGCCTCTTCCTACCAGGAAGAGGGATACAAAAGTGAACCTGGAATTATTTCAGATATCAAGAAGAAGCAAAGAATTACATAACAGATACCAAGATTCCCAGTTTAGGATGCGAATACAGACACAGTGGCAGTTCCCAGGGGCGCCCTGTCCCCAGCGTGATCCACACGATGAACGTGGCACTTCTTCTCTTGCGGAGGTTGTTCTTTGGCAGCAGTAAGTCCTTTGCAGGACGGACTTAAGCTCTGTATTCTCTGGGAAGTTTCAGAAACAGTGATTCCCAACTCACATGGGAAAGTAGGGCTAATAGAAACTTGGGTTTGGTGAGGGTGGGATCACAGGACGGAGCTGAGAAGGAATTGGTTAGTGTTGGCTTTTCATGTAGTTGAAAGCGGGTGGCGAGGACCTGGATTGAGAAGTAGTAGGTGAGGGTCTGAAGGAAGGGTCATACCTTGAGGGTGTCAGTATGTATGTCTTAGGGTGTGATGACAGAGATGTTGTAGTTGTTTAAAACTTAGTTTTCAACATGCATCTTTTCTGTTTGCATCTCTTCAGATTGTTTTATTTCAAAGGTGTTTATAGTCTTGTCCTTCCCGTTAGACAGAAAGAAGGAATATGTGTCTTAAGGTCCCACATTAGTAAATTGTTCTTAAATTTCTTCCTGGAGGAGCAGAGAAGAAGCATCTTATTAATTGAACTAATGTTAAGTGAGTCCTTCCTATGGGCTAGGGTGTCAGGAAGACAGATATCCTCACTGCCTGTGAGGAGTGTGCAGTCAAGCGATTCTTTGAGATTGTCCTGTCTTAAGCCAGGCAGGAAATGGTTAACGTGGACCTGACGAAGGAGCTCCTTTCAGAAACGGCCACACTGAACTGCACCGGGACATCCAGGAGACTCCTTCAAAGGTAAAGATCAGAGACACAACTGGGAAATGTTGGTCAGATAAATCCTGCTTGCCATGAGGGAGGTCTGAGTTTTGTGCTGACCGATGTAGTTTTGTTAGGGGTCTGTGTTTCTCAGGCTGGGACCCCCAGGTCGGCAGGCCGGGCTCCCTTTGTTTCAGTGGCAGGAGGTGGGGTCTCTCGTCACACACAGGCTTCTGCAGAAGCTTGTCCTTGGCAACAAGGGGATTAGTTAAGAGCATGGGGTTGGCTAGGTTCAAATCCATCGCGACCGCTGGAGAAACATTTCAGAACACATGCCATACTAATGACAGGTAAATGGCAACATCTTCCATGAAGAAATGCCTTCCGCTCACCAGAAATGAATGTGATGTCCTCTGCCTTTATGTAGGGTCAATACGAGACCCGGCAATTGAACAGCATTTTTCTACCGCTTATAAAAATGGGGTCGAAGGCACTTTTCCTTCAACAGTGGTGCCACTCAAAGTCTTTTTTGTAAATCCTGTAAATTGCAACTCCACACTGTCTCTCACAGTAAATTTCTGCTTAAGTTTGGTTCCAAGGAAAATGCTATCTTGACGGACGAATTTGTATGCTTTCTGTTTTTAGAGAGCAAACGGCATGAGCCAGTGTCCTTTCCATTCACCTTAGCTGACCCCAACTTGGAGCCAAATGCATGACCCAAGTGTTACCTGCTCGGCTCAGGTACCTGGGCGCCCTTCCTTCTCCTGCCTCCAGATGACCTCTGCTTTGACCTCCCGCCCCAAAAGCCTTGCTTTACCCAGCCGGGCACCTGAGGTCCACTCACAGATCTAACAATGATGATGATTTTTTGGTATTTGACCTATTTTTCTCTTCATCTCTCTATCTGAAGGGCAGCAAATACCAAAGGAAAATCAGTCTTTCTTGAGTGATTGGGCGATAGGGTGATATTCTTCTGATCCTTGAGGATAAAAATTATAGTAAATGAAGTATTTTTGAATATTGGAGACTCCACATCTCCAGTCCAGGTATTGAAGAGGAGCCTAGAGGAGGGAAGAGATGGGGGCCTTGTGCTTGGAAGGTCCCCGACTGGGTGGGGGACCACATACACTCCATCCCCTCTCCATTCACAGTCGCTTAGAAGTGACCTCCCAACATTCACCACCGACCTGAAAATAAGCATTCATTACAGTCCCTCTTCAGTGACCAAGAAAACCCTCCAGAACCACTTCTTTAAACACATGGACATGTGGCCCTACTACGTGCTCACTATCGAGGAGTGAAGACAAGTCACACTCAGTTCTTATCCTCAAGGTGTGATGGTCCAAATAGGTGTTAAAACAATCCCGTACATTTCTCTATTAGGGCAGAATGTAAATTCTTCAGCAGAAGTAGGAACAGAGTTCAGTGGTGACCCAGGAGAGCAAGGCATCATTTTCTGTTGTTGTCACTGGGGGGTCAGGAAAGGCTTCAGAGAGGAGGTGACAGGTTGAGCCAGCAGAGATGTCAGGCGGGTGCTGAGTGTACTCGGGGATGGAGGCAAGGCCATTTGTCTAGTCGTTATCTGCAGGGAGCAGGAGAGGAGCCGTGAAAGGCGAGGGGGATATGGCCACGTCCCCTGACAAACGTGTACTTGATGTTGTGATCAAAGGGCAACGAGTGAGGGTTTTGGGCAGGAGTGGTGTCGCTAGGCTTGTGCTTCAGAAGAATTGAACTGAGCCTCGAGGTAGAGAAATGCCAGCAATTGGGAGCCTGGGTGAAAGTTTATTCCAGTGACATAGAGCGTAAACTGTACCCCTTCCTCGGGGTTTGTTCAGGGCAATGAGAAGGGATAAGAATGAAGGAGGCGGATGGAGAAGAGCGTGTCGACAACATAATTTGGCGAGTGGTGAAGTGTGGAGGAACGTGCCCGCTGCATGAGCCGGGCATGATGCCATCCAGGAGGGGTGAGGGGCCGGGGCGGAAGTGGACGGAGGGGCTTGGAGAGGGGGGACTGCCCGGGCTGCAGGGGGCGGGCTGGCGGGGTTGTTGCAAGGACGAAGCGTGGGGAGGCGAGCTGAGCTGTGTGGGCAGGAACAGGAGACAGGAGGGCGGGGCAGGGACCTTGTAATTCTCAGCACGGGCCACCCCAGCAGGGGTGAAGTGGGGGAGGCAGAGGGCCTTCTCCTGGAGGTGATTCCAGGCTCTTTGGGGCGCCTGAGCCTGACGTGGGCTGGGGGGAGCCTGACAGAGCTGTAGCCGCGGCATCTCCTGTGTTAACCACAGGACACAGCCCTGCAGAGCTTGGGTGGTTCCTGGAATTAGCCTGAGAGGGTGGAGGGGGTCCTGACGGGCTTCGTGAGACGCCCCCCACCCAGCGAGAGGTGCTGGTGCTGGTGATGGGCACAATGGCAGCAGCTACCGTCCCTTGACCTCACGTACTGTGTGCCAAGCGTCATGCTACACACTTGACCTCACCGGATTGTCACATGAGGTAGAGGCTGTGGTGACCCTCATTCTCTAAAGAGCAAAAATGAGGCTTAAGTGGATTTCTCAATGGCATGTAGCTTCCAAAGCCAGGGAGCAGTAGCCAGGCATTCTCTGGGTTGGAGGCCAAATTACAGCCGATTCTCATTATTTGTGGCGGTTCTGGCCTGCAAAGGCATCTTGATGCCTGAGTTGTGGGATCCCAAAGCATCGCTCCTCAGGGAAATGAGGAGTTAGGTTCCTGGGAGCCCCTGGTCCCACCTCTGTCAACTGATCAATATGTAACCTTGTTTTCCATGTATTTCTGTTTAAAGACATCTTATTTAATCTGTACTGTGCACTCATTAGCCCTGAACTCACGGCCAACAGCCCTGTAACTCACGCCTGAAAGAAGTTCATCTAACACACGCACTTCCTCCGTAAGGGCACGTCACAGCTGTCCTGCACTTAGGACACCAGACGGCCCTTCAGCACTGCTCTTGGGGGGCATTTTGCACAGTGAAACCACCAACAAAAAGCAAAAAATGCAAAATCCGTGGCACCGAGTAGACCTCGAGAGGGACGCTTGTTCAGGGTCCCCTTGTCCCCCTCAGCTGGGGCCCTGTGTGGGTGACTCAGCGTTTGCTGCTCTGCTCACGTCTGCGGCTGGCTCTGAGAGCACCGCACATATTGATGTTGGGGTCATGAGTGAATTTTGGTGAGTAGGCAGATGCGTAGATGTCGACTCTGAATAACGAGGATCACGTGTATCTCAGGCCAAAGGCACGTTTCTCACAATTCACGCATTTCTGGGAGAATCTGTGGGGGAGGACCTGGGATACATCTCGCTTGCTCTTGTGTTTTTTCCCTTCAAGCTTGGGGTCGGCGTTTCCCTGCCACCCCCGTTCAAAGAGCCCCCTCCTTGGAGGATGTCGGCAGCCCTAAATGAGAGCGGGTGGCCCTGGGCAGAGGGTCAGGCTGGGACCCAGGGCCTCCTGAAGCCCGCCGTGTGAGGGATGGGGGCACCCAGCAGCCTCTGGCCCCCTCCTGCGGTTTCCGGGCCCTTATTTACCTGTTCTGATCTCTCGTTGGGCTTGACAGTAGTGCGAGTCAGGACAGCTATTCTCAGCTCACATTGGTGTTCATGTGGCTCCTCGTGACTCCTGGTCTGTTGCAGAACATGGCAGGTTTAAGTTCAAGTTCCTAGATCCACAGAGATAGAAGTTTCTCTCCAGGTCCTGATCCTTAACCCACCGTATGATCTTATGTAACTTAGTCTGTTCAACTTTCAGTTTCTTCATCTGTGAAATGAGGGCAATAACTATATCTGCTTAGATTTTTTGTGAAGATTAAATGCATTCACTCATGTAAAGTGCTTAGCATGGTGTCTGCAGTATGATAAATACTCAGTAAGCATTGGCTTTTAGACTTTGTAATTTTAAAAATTAGACTCTGATTTTTTTCTGTATACCATCTCAGGATGAAGGATGGGCTTTGGAGTCAGATTACCTCAATTCTACTCCTGTCTTCTCCTTTCTCTTGTCTGAATAACTTTGGGCAAATTACTGATTCTTTGAATCTCAGCTTCATAATTTGTTAAAGAGGGGGAAAAGTCTAGGTCTCAGATTTTTTCTTTAATATTAAAGTATAATTGACTTATAATATTATATTAATTTCAGGTGTACCACATAGTGATTCGCTATTTCTGTATGTTGTGAAATGATCACCAGGATAAGTCTAGTAACCATCTCTCACCATACAAAGGTATCACTCTATTGTTGACTATATTCCCCATGCTGTACATGACATCCCCAAGACGTAGTCATTTCATAACTGGGAGTTCTTTCCTCTTAATCCCCTTTACCTATTTCTCTCATCCCCCCACCCCACCTGGCTCCCCTCTGGCAACCATCCATTTGTTCTCCGTGTCTAGGAGTCTGTTTCAGTCTCAGGTTATTTGGAGTGTTAAATAATACACTGTATTTAGGAGAACTCTAGTACTGGGTCTGACACACGGTGAGCCTTGATAGATCCTTGCCGTTAAGGTGATTATGATTATTAACAATAATATGGTAACTGCATTTCTGAGAGTGCATTGAAATTCGTTCTGTAGATTTTGGGCTCATCTCTTATCTTTGTTAACAGACTTTCTTCCAACCAGGTGCATCACTGGAACGCACCTGCTGTTTGATGGGGGGATTGCTGTGTGTCCTGCAGAGGCTCTGGATGGGCGAGGGCTGAGGGTTCAACGGGTAGAGGATGGCTGGAGCTGCAAGTGAGGGTTCTGGTGAGACAGCAGGAGTTCTACTGGGAGAAGGCATTTTGCTCCTTAAAATTCCAATTCTCCTGTGTCTGGGGCTCGTGGAGGAGGACAGCCACTGGGGGGGAGCCGTGTTTTTACGTCACGTGTCTGTCACTGGGTAGTAAGGTGCCGGCCGTGATCACAGGAGTCCCTGGAAGCAGGCGGGTCTCCTGTGGGCTTGGAGAGAGTCAGTAGGTCTCTTCGTGGCCCGTCGTCCTGTGTCTCCGCGAGTACACCCCACTGTGGGATGCTTCGACCAGGCTGCCTCGTCCACGGCTGCTTGACAGGACAGCCTCGCGCACGCCGTGTCTTTGCGTTAAACCGTCCATTGCAAAGTCGTTGACATCATTCCACAGCTGACCTTTCTTTCCCCACCTCTCTTCCCCAAACCTCTCCTTCCATGGGTCCTGTAGGTGGGTAAATCTGCCTTTGCTACATCCCCACGCTGGGGATATCGGCTGGCTCTGCTAAGTGTGATTGGAGCCGTTTGTTTTTAAGCTGCACATAAGCATCGGGTGAGATTTATAGCACTTTCCTTCTTGCCGAATCGACCCACTGGGAGCCATTAAAGTTTTATTGCTCTCCGCAGTTGCCTGGCCAGAGTGGAACTGAGGGGGCCTGCAGTTGGAAAAGCTTTTTCTTCTGTTGGCTTGTTCACAGGGAATATCGGGGCAGGGGAGGGAATAAAAAGGATGCTTATTTTGTTCAGAACCCTCATTTTGGTCCCAATCCTTTTCCAAACTGCACTGAACTTTCAGGATGACTCCCCATGTAATTTGCACTGCGTGCTAAGTCTTCCCTCTCGATCAGGACCTGCCCAAGGTCCCACCTCTTCCAGGAAGTCTTGTATTGATCCAGGGAAGGTCAAGAGTTTCCCTGATACTCCTCTCCCCTCTCTCTTGGCTGGACCCCAGTCTCTTTTTCATGCCGTGGTCTTGGTCCCAGAGTTTGAGATCCATCTTCCTCCAGACTTGTGGCTGCCTCGTATTACTGGTCAATGTACAGGTGCTCTGCTCATGACTCTTAAAGTTGTAGAATCCTAAATCTGGAAGAAGTACTAGAAATTCTTCAGTCCAGCTGAAGCCGTACATTAAGCTACTCAGGTTCACGCAGTGACTGAGGCCTTTTTGTGCCTGTCCTCAAGAGAGCGTGTTGGCGAGGTGTCTTCTTACGGCAGGTTGAAGAAAGGAAAAGTAGTCCAGCGATGACGTCACCTGGCTCCCGCTCTCGTTAGGCCTTTGGATGAAATGCTTCCACGTGGCCTGGATTCTGCAGGAGGGAGACGTCCTCATTCACTGTCCAGCAGTAACACACATTGCATGTTTATCATGTGCCAGGCACCCTGGAAGGTCCTGGACAACAGACACACAGGCCGTGCATCAAAGACATCCTAAATACTGTCCCCTGAACAGCAGCTGGAATGAGAGGATGGCCTGTGTCTTGTGGTCACTTATTGAGCCATGAGGGCCAGGCCGCAGGCAAAATCGATCTTTAATGTAGTGAGATAACAGCATAGAAGGATGGCAACAGTGGCCATTTTTGAGCATCTGTTTTATTCAGGTACTACATTAAATACATGAATCATTTCATTTTGATTCTGATAAAAACCCTTCCAAGATGGGTTTCAGCTGTGTGCTCTCTATAAGAAAACCAGCATTGAAACAGGGTTCGTTGATGGACCCAAGGTGGTACAGCCGACGGGGTGGAGCTGGGCCTGGCAGCCGGACGGGGGACCCGCGCCATCCCTGCCCTCTGTCTCCCGTCTCACTCATGCCCATCAGCTCTGGGAAGGGTTCATAGTCATTGTACTCACGTCAAGCTGCTCCCCTCTTCCTTGTGTATCTGCATTTCAAGAATGAATGTTTTACCCTCGGGGGCAGGAATTCTGATGTGAGTGCCTTGTGCGAGGTCAGCCCCTCAGAGGCCTGCTCTACCAGCTGCGTCACCCCAGTGCTTACGGCGCCAAGGACCCTCCACTTTCACTGGGGGTTGTCAGCAATGTAGCAAAGTGGTTGAGAGCCATGCGCTGGGGTCAGAGTTCAGGGTTCCCTTCTTGCCCTGCACCTTGTTACGTGCTAAGTGATCTTCACCTTCTGTGGGCCTCAGCTTCCTCATCTGTGCCATAGGAATGGAAAAAAACAAAAAAAAAACCCTACCACACATGCTTTCTATGAGGCGGAATGAAAGCCAATACGTCTAAAACACTTAGGATGATGCCTGGCACATAATAAAGTCTCAATAAATTTTAATTTTTGATATCTCTCTTTTCAAGCATCTAAAGCCATTCACACTTATTGTCACATTTAGCCTCGTAATCTAGGGTAAAAGCTATCATTATAAAATCAATTAAGGAGGTGCTCGTAGTAAGAAAGACACGTGCCAGGTACTGGAATTCAGTGAAATGAACCCAAGGCAAAGCAGAGGGTTCAAATTCCTCGATATAGATCTCTCTAGAAGAAACCCATCTTCTTATTACTACAGATGTCAGATGGTCAACAGCCCTGGTTGAGCAGCCCTTCTGATTTTGGAGCTAAGGTGAAGCACAGAGTTTGGTTGTGTTGTGGCAGAGACACTTTCCCTCATCACCTAATCATCCCCAGAGTTGTTGGGACAAGGTTAACCATCCAGAACACCTGTGGGCCCAGAGCCCTGAGTACCCATCCCCTTTCTCCCCTCACGCGTCCCACAGGCCAAGAGCAGGAGAGGATGGCCCACTTTCCTAATAGCTCTCAAACTTTTATACTTTCTAGGTTTATTGATGAGGGTTAAACTGGCACAATGAAACAAGTGGAGGGAATTCAAAATAGGTAGTACTTACACCCGTTGTGCCTCTGTGTGCTGAGCAAACCCATCTCTTTCTAGCTGTTGTCACAACATAATGGTTTTAATTATAAACGTAATTCTTGTAGTTATAATAATTTATTGGAATTTGCTACGTGCCAGTCATAGTGTGAGGCAGGTTGATCTAGGGTAGGAAGCTTCCCAACCGTCTTATGAGTCAAGGACATCTGTGGCAGAGTTTCCTCAAGACTCAGAGTCAGGACCATGGACAGAGGCCACGGCCCCTGTGTATCTGTCCCTTGCTGGCCTCCTGCACCCACTCTGACCGCCACCTTCTTGCTCTCCTCAAACATACAGAGCTGTTCCAGCCTCAGGAGCTCTGCCCTGGGAATCCCTCTCCTTGGAAAGGGTTCTCCCTGCCCATCAAATATCTTACTTTCTTTTGAGAGTTGGGTCCTGGGGCAGGTCTGCCCTGACCAGACTTTGTGAATTAACCCTTTCATTTTATTCACAGCACTTTTCACTTTTTCATGTGTTTGTCTCATAATCTAACTTCTTTGTTAGGATCGCAAGCCCATGCAGACAGGGATTTTGTGTGTCTTGTTCACCCTGCGTTTCTCTCTAGGGAAATGCTTGCAATAGAGCAAGCACTGGATAAATATTTACTGAATAAACACAAACCCTGAATGAAGGAATGGATCAACTAAGTGGATGGCTTAGAGCGATTGATCAGCTTCCTAAGTTCACACTTCTGGTGTTGGTTGGGTAACTTCTCCTGGGAGAAGCTGGCTGATGCACCAAGAGGCTGTTTCGTCCGGTCCTCTTGTTGGAGAGGTGGAGGATACAGGTTTCCGGACGCCCGGCCTGGGGTGGTTCCCCTCTCCTTTGGGTCTTTTCGTGAAGGGACCGGATGCTGATGCCAGCAGACAGGCTCGGGGGCGGGGGGGCGTCTTGCCTCTTCACGGGGCTGGGCTGGTTCTGGACGGAGGGTGAGTGCAGGGTGGTGGGGTGGACCAGAAATCCTCGCCACGTGCTTGACAAGCATCTGATAGAATGCTGTGCAAAGAGCACAGACGTGAGGCCAGAATGTCTGAACTGAGGGGAGCCGCCTCCCTGGCCAGCCTACGAGAAGTCCTTCATCTTCCTGAACCTCAGCTTCCAATGCTGTCAGCTCTGAGGGACCCTCGGGCGTCCACCTGGTTCTGCCCTTGTTCTTGCCAGTGCTGCCGGCCGGTGCTGGCCCAGCGTGGGGTGGGGCCCAGTCATTCTGCAAAGGGCCCTGGCCCTGGTGGGGAGGGACTGGTGCCTGTCTACCAGCCACTGTTTCAGTCTGGTCTCTTGGGTTCCTTCCTTGGTCCAGTTAATTAAAAGGGGGCATCTCAGAGGGAAAACAGAGTAGGGGGACCGGAAGCAATGTTTTTATCCTGCTGGTATCAAGAAACTGTAATTGTGGGAAACACCCAATGAAGCCTCGAGAGACTCCTGTGTGTTCTGGGAGTGCGGAGACCCACCAGGGTGAGGGGAGAGAGAGGGGAGGGGGCCCTTTTGAGAGAGAAAGAGGAAAAATACTTCCTCAGAGCGGGGAGCTGGCCGGTGGGTGTGTCTTCTAATTTAATTACTTATCTTTCCCTCAAATTGTTTATGGTTCGCTAAGCTATTAAATGCGCCATAAGCAAACTGCTCTTGAAAGAGGAAGTGGATTTATTTGTTTTAGTTACCACTCCAACAAAAGTCTATTTCTTCTGCTAATTAAGATTCCATTCGTTAATTTAAATGTTATGCTAATTAAAGTATAATTCTGAAGATGTAAAAAGAGGTTAGAAAAAAAAGGAAGAAAAACTGGGTTGGCCTTTAGGAATTGCATGGAGTTTATTGCGTTGTAATAACGGTAAGCAGGGTAATTATTTCATTTGCTGTGTTCAGCTTCTACTTATTCATAGCCCTCCTCACACTTCAGCTCATTAACACACACTTCCCTTCTCCCCCATGGGAGTTTTCTTGTGATGGTTTAAGATGAGTTGTGAGTTAGGTCCTTGAAGCAATGTTTAGAGTTTCTTCAGCTGGGTCACACAGAGTGCTGCAAGCTGCTGCTTGATTTGATGCTTAGAGAGAAAAAAAGAAAACATCTGGATTTCTGCTTCGTAACCAGTTTCTGGAGCCCAGTTGCTGCTACTCCAGCTTTTTCTCCATCCTCTCCAGAAGCCTGGGTATTTTATAGAAGACAGAGATTATGATATTTTACAAGAAAGAGGATGACTTTTCTTGGCCAGATTTGTGCCTAATGCTTCTGGTCTGAGCTCGGGGAGGGGACTCTGGTGACCTCTGTGCACGTCCGTGACGTGGGCTAAACCGGTCACCTCCCAAGCCTCAGCCTCCTCATCAGTCACGTGGAGGTTGTTGGGAAGATTAAAGGCACTCAAGCTTATGAAAGCTCCCAGCGTGTGGCTGGAACATAGCAGGCTGCCTAGGTGGCCCCTTTCTCCCCGTGTCCTAATTCTGAGGCTGCAGCCCCGACTGGAAAATAGGCCTGGAGTTTCCTTCTCAGCTTGGACTCTGGGCCTCCGGGTGATCAAAGGAGAGAAGAGTTAGCTTCTGCCTCCTGTTAAGGCAAACCACATGGAGCTGAATGCATCGGTTATTCATTGCTGCTTAACTGGTTACCCCCAAACTTAGTAGATTAAAGCAGCAAACACTTAGGATCTCACAGGTTCTGTGGGTCAGGAATCTGAGAGGCTTCTCTGGGCGTTTCTGGCTTAGAGGCCCTCAAGGGACCTGACCATTAACACGCCAGCCATGGCTGCAGCCCTGTCAGGCGTGAGGACCCAGGACCACACTCGCTCACGGGCTACTGGCGGGAAGCTTAGCTCCTCATCACGGGGTGTCTGCACAGGCACCGGCTTCCCGAGCAAGTGGTCCAATGAAGAGGGGGCAGCACATTGCCTCGCACCCCCCGTCTCCGCTCCACACCCTCATCCCCTTCCTCTACCCACTGCCAGGCCCCAAGTCCTCTGGCCAGCACAAGAGGGGGTGACACAGGAGGGAGGGAGACCCAGGAGGCCGACCACAGGACGCTCTCGGAGGCCTGCCTGCCTTTTGGGTTCACTCCCCGGTGTGACAGTGCTTGGCTCTGTCTCACCCTCGCCTCCTCAGAGCCTGGGTCTTCAGGCCCTTCAGTGGCTGAGCTTATGTCCTGCCCTTGAACTGCTGTCCTGCCAGGGCTGCTGGGGATGTGCTTGGACCCCGCTGTCCTGGGAGAGGCCCCACCCATTTCCATGACAGAAGGACTTGGAAGAGGGCTGGCAAAGGTGGGTGGAGAGAGGCGTCGTCTCCTGAAGACCCCGTCTGCTCCAGGCCGAGTCTCTGAGGATACTCGCGGCCTGGGCAGTTCACAGGAGCATAGGGCTTCCTTTAGGGATAAGCCTCCAGAGCTGGGATTGATAGGAAGGGGCGGATGAGAACGAATGCACCTGCATCCCTGTTGGATTCTCAGTGCCAGGAAGGCAACACAGAGGGCACCGTGGAGTGAATAGCCTTTCATTTCTCATCTGCCTGGGTGGCCCCTTCTTTTTACTGGCATCTTTCTTGCCAACTGTTGACAGAGAGGTTAACACCATAAACACAAGGCCGAAGTCTCAGCTAACTCTTGACAATTCCTGCTCTCCTCTGACCTGAGGCTCGGGAGGGAGGGGAAGAAGATGGTGCCTGGGGAGCAGAGGGCGGGAAGCGGGGAGGTCAAGTTGGGTCCTTCGCTTCCTCAGCAGAATTGCCTTTGGCAGGTGCATTACTCTTCAGGGCCGTGGGAAAAATTCCATCCAGAGTCTCCACAGAAATGGGATGCGGTGTGACTTGTCACGCGGCTGGGAAGAGGGGCTCTTACACTGGCCGCCCACAGGCTTAGTCCATGGCCCGCATGTGTCCCCTCTGCTCACGGGGGGCAGACCTGGCTCGCCCAGGGTCCCACACAGTGTAGATGTCAGGACACAGCAGAGTCTCAGGTGACAGATGGATCCCGTGACCTTTTATGGCTCAGGGATGAATAACTGATTCCAACCCTATTGAAGTTTACAGATTGCTCTCTAATAGCCTCAGTCACTATAGTGTTTTGGATGCTGGATCCCAAAGAAATGCCCCAGAAGCACCCGTGAAGATGGACTCGCTCACACCTGACGTGCTCTCAGGAGGGAGCTGGTGGTACCTTCCGTGAGCGAACGTTTACTGAACGTCAGCTGTCATGCCCAACTCTGGGTTATTCTGGAGACAGTGGTGATAACGACTCAAGACTGGATCCCTGCCGTCAGTCCATCTACCCGGGGGGTGGGATGGGGGGCGGCGTCTCAGGTGGCGAGCAGCTGGTTACAGGTGGCTGGGCTGCACTCGCACCGCCCCCCCGACATCTGCCAGCTGTGTGACTTGCAGCAAGTCACGCCCCCTTGAGAGTCAGGGAGCAGTGTTTAGACGGGATTCGTGGTTTAGCAGGTGCGTCATCCCAGGGATTCAGGCGGTTGTTGAGGGGGAACTCGAGGGGCGGGATCATGGATGAGCTCTTGCCCCGGTCTGGATGGGATGCGTCCAGAGTCTGGACCGAGATGATGGGGCGATGGAGGCGAGGCAGGATTCACGGAGCGGCAGAGAGAGAAGGTGCGGGGGAGGAGGAGGAGGGAGGGAGATAGCTCAGGGCTAGCGCCTGGGCGACTGGACGCTGGTGTTACTAACCAGTGGGGGGAAAGTGGGAGAAAGAGCGGAAGATGGCAAAGAGAAGAAATTTAGAACTCGCGTTCTGGCTGCGTTGTACTCAGGGCTCCCAAGTGTCTGTGGTTTTGCTCTGTGACCTGGGTTTCCTGCCCCAAATTCAAGGTCACCTGAGCAGCTGAGGCTCAGAGAAACTGCCTAGGAGCGGGTCTCCCATGGTGGTTTTAAAAACTCTTGTCATGCTCAGTGAAATAAACGTGGAGAGATGCTGTCCTGTCCCCTCCTGTGTCGGGCTGGACGGAGAGGGGGGACAGGACATTGATCGGGTCGAGATAGATGGGAGGCGAAGCCCCCGCTGAATCAATGTTCGCTTAAAGACTGCAACAAATGGGAGTAAAGGTTGAAAGACATTTATTGAGGTGAATCTGAGTGTGTGTTTTATTAGTGAGTGCCGTCCTGGGTTGATAGAAATGCCCAGCCTAGACACTTCCAGGAGCAGTAAATCAGGGCTTCCTTCCTTGGCCGGCCGCCTGGGCAGTGATGTAGGGGTGCCCAGCCCCGGGCCAGAAGGGTGGAAGAGAACCTTGGCTGCAGTCCGTCTGGGGTGGAGGCGGGGTGCGCCGGGAGGGCATCGCTGGGGCCACTCAGGCCTCCTTCCCCTCCTCCATCACTCACAGGGGAGATGACACACGCCCACTGCAGGGGTGGCCGCTCCCAGGCGCTCTCAGGAGTAGCATGCTCCCCGCCCCTCCCGCCGAGTTCATTTGCCCAAACTTTTGCCCAACTGACGCAGGAGCCGTTAAGTGAGCGGCAGCCACACAGCTGGCCGTTCATGGGCCGCCGGCGCTTGATGAATGAGCCCCGTGCTCATGTCGGGGCGGGGCTTGGGGGTGGCAGCTCTGTGTAAAGGGTCAAGCAGTGAGCCGAGTCGACAGCAATAATACCCCCTGCCTGGCTCCGCCGCCTCCCCGAGTCAGCGGGCGGCTGCAGGCACCCGAGGAAAGGCGTCTCCGCGTGGTGGCGCATCAGCGTGGCGCTCCCGCCGGCCCATGGCGTCCGCGGGCACCGTCCGAGGGGCTCGGGCTCGGGCCCAGGCCTGCTTCAGGGGCGCGCGGGCCGCTCTGGGGTGTGCTCACACTCACCATGAGCAAGCCCACGTAAAGCCTTGTGTGCAAACGCCGAAATGAACTTGGACACGCGAATCCAGAATCAGCCGCCCCTTGGCAACCTCAGCTCACTGAGCAGGTGGGTTACCGCGCTCGGCCCTGGGCTTGCCCACGTGTCCTGTGGCCGCTCCTCCATCGTCCCCCTTGGATGAGAAATTGCCTGCGTTCTGCCTTCTGCCCCTTCTCCTCCCGCGCGGCGCCTTCTCCAGGTGCGAGGTCCACCGGAGCCGCCTCCCCAAGGTGTGTGTTCAGTACTCAGGTACTGTTGTCCCCTGAGCTCCCACCTCCCCCGGGCCGTGGCGCCCAGCACCTCCTCCTGTAGATTCCAGAGCGCCCCTCCTTCACCGTCCCCGATGCAGGCACACAGGCTTCCTTTTGAGTTTGCCCGTCGCTTCTCCCGCCGCCCCTCCACTTCCCTCCGGTGGTTCTCCGCGTCTCTGCCGCCCCCACCCTCCCCTCCAGGCTGTTGCGCGGTCTTACCTCCAGCACCCCTCCTTCCCCGATGAGCCTCCCCGACCCAGCCCAGACCGCTCTCCCTTCGAGCTTCCGGCGCACGCCCCACCGTAGGCCCCCAAACGTCACCCACGACTCCCCAGATGGGGTTTGCTGATATTTCGCCCCGTGTCCTGCTCTGCTCCCCCCTTTCCTCCTCCCACCCTGCACTGGCTGACAGGCCACTCCCATCCTCCTTCATGTCCTGGTCATGTCGTGGTCTTGCTGTGAGTCTGCAGTGCTCAGGTTTCCATCCTCAGCCTCGTCCTGGAAACTGATTTCACGGCTGACTCACGTGAGGATGCACGCGTAGTGACAGAGAAAGTAAACCTACAAGATTAGGAAGGGCAGGAATCTGCAGGGAGACGGAGTGTGTTGGATGTCAAAACCAGAATCACAGAGGAAGGCCTCAATATTGAATTTAATAAGGATACATGTCAAGTCACATTTTGAGGTTTAAGAAAGAAATATCTAAAAGTTACTGAGTAGGAAAGGTATGGTTTAGCTAAAGTACCAACTAACACAATTCTACTCGTAAGTATAACTAACTTAAGACAACATAGAATATAGTTATCAAAAAAGATAACAGAATCTCAGGCAATAGTGAAATAATCTACCAGAAGGATGGTCAGAGTCTTCATTTTTCAATTTTAGGCATTTTACAACTGGAATATGATATTGCAGTCAGAGTAACATGCTCCGTGAAGAAATTAGACAAAAGGCATGCTTAATGAATGTTAATTAGGAAAAGTTAAAACCCATAATATATGTGAATTATTTGTCTCAGTATCTCTTCCAATACTGAAGTTGTGTAAATGACCTTTCTAACCCCACACTGAGGCCTTTTGAAGTTTTATTTATTTATGATCTAAAAGAAATGTCACCTCTTTAAATCCTTCCTAATGCATGTCATGTGAATTCACTGTATCCTCTTTGATTATCCCATTGAATTTCACTTGATTTTCTACTTATATTCTGGCCAGTTGTTTACATTTCTGTCTTTTGCCACCAGATCTTAAGCGACATCAGGGCAAGGACTGTGTTGTACTCATCTTTGTATTTCAGAAATTAGCACATAATCAGTAAATGTTGAGCAAACTCAGATACAGAGACAAAACTGTCCTTTAAACCAGGATTACTCAAGCTGTGAGCTGTGTTCTAGCTGTTTCTGAAAGTTCTCAGAGAAGCCTGGTTTCAAAACTATTAATACGTATTCCAGGAAGAGTTCTGTGGCTAATTAAGTTGGAGAGATTTGGGGTTCAATACAGTGGAGCTGGCTTCTTGACTATAGGACATTTTGGAACCTTTAATACATTATGTACCCTGTGAATCACCAAAAGTTGGCTGTTATGTATAGGATATACCAAAATCATCTGACTATAGAACGCAGCTTTTATGCGTCACCATTTAATGTTTCATGGAGCATAGTTGGAGACATGCTGAGCTAAGTCTTTTTTTTAGAGAAATGGCACATAACCTGTCCAAGAAGTGCTGGAAATTAAAGTAAAAGTGTAAGAATCAGAAACACTTATAAGGCAAAAGAAGGAGATGCTAGACAAACACATGCTCTAGACTTGAAGAAAATATATATCAAAAGCTGAGAGAAAAGTTTGCCATGATGACAGCTAGAAAAGATTGGGACACTCATTATAGATCACAAAATTTCCTGAGAAGGAGAAAAATAAGTGAAGCTGCTGAAGAAACCACAGTTTCTTCTGACCACGGAGGGAGCTCTTTGAGGAGGTTGGCTCAGAGGATGAAGTAGAGATGGAAATCCGTTGGGTGATACAGGAATGTCAAAGGGTAGCACCTTGGCACGCAAGGCAGTGATAGCCAGGGGTGAAGGGGGGTGATTGGAACAAATCATTAGTGTGCGAACTAATTAGAAGGCACAGGGGACCCTTATGAGCCCATGAGCAACCTGTTTTGGATGACTGGTTTGGAAATGCATCATCCAGAGTTTGAATATAGCCTCTGTTTTTGGTTCTGCCTTTTTCAAAGACTTAAATGGCTAAAAGCCATGATTATCAAATTTGCATTTTGCATAAAGCAAAAATCTGGATAGTCAACACATGAGACAAGGAAGTCAGGATTAGAAAGATGGCAACTGCTGAGAATCATTGATCAAAACAGTTGCAAAATGAAAGTAAGTGGAAGTAAAGAGGAATAGTTAAAATTACTTCATTTTCCTGGAAGTTGGTACTTTTGACTACCTTCATCCAATTTAAAATTGGATATTTAAAATTAATCTAAAATTTGCAGGGTTGTGGGGTCTGATTTCATTGCCTTTGGAGAGGAGAAAATGACAAGAGTATTGGCCAAGAAAGTAGACATTGCCCCGCCTGCTGCCACTATGTAAGTAAAAATATTAAATTTAATACCAGTGTAACATTCGGGTAAAGGAGGTTGTTATTTAACTGTCCTCCTTAAAGGCCATACAAAATATGGAGCATTTTGTTCTGTTTTGGGCATGATTTGGAGACACAAAACTTTGATTCAAAGGAGGTGGCTTAGGAAAGTGAAGGGAAAGATACAAATCCCATCTGAAGAAAAATGGTTGGGAGTACTGGCGATGTTTAATTTGCAAAAGAAAAGACTTTGGGGAGACATAGCTTCTTCCAAACATCTGAAGCATAAGAAGAAAAATTGGGTAAACTGGATGGCTTCTGGCGTCAGAGTGGAGAGTAATGCCTAGGATTGCAGGGAGGCAGATTTCAGCTCCACGTGGCACGTTGAACTTTTTCACAGCCAGGGCTGCGCAGCAGGGAGCTGGTCCCCCCGAAGGCCTGGGTGAGTGGCCTGTCCCCTCAGTGAAGACCCAGGGCAGCAGGGCTCCCATCACTTCCCTCTCTCCCTCCCCACTAATCCGGGTCCACTCGGGAAACAGGAACCATACTAGGTGTTTCAAACAGAAAGGATTGAACACGGAATAGTGTCTGGGGACTAAACGAACCGGGAGAATCACTGAGTGCCCAGAGGTAACTGTCCAGGGTGCCACCACCCCTGGAGAGGGGGGATGGTGGGGACCAGGGGACCCTCAGGGCGGAGGAGCTTGGGCAGAGATCTGGGGAGTCAGC
This sequence comes from Balaenoptera physalus, assembly GCF_965194825.1. NCBI lineage: Eukaryota > Metazoa > Chordata > Mammalia > Artiodactyla > Balaenopteridae > Balaenoptera > Balaenoptera physalus. Next base: position 2,176,385 of record NC_138889.1, read on the forward strand.
GCTCAGATTTCTGAAAAGGGGACACCTCTGAGAGCCTGGCGGGACCAGCTCTGGGATTTCCAGACAGAAGGTAGAGGTGGGAGCCACCTCTGGGTTCCCCAGGCAGGAGCAGGAGAACAGAGGGGTGCGTCCTCCCCACACCACCCTTCACTTTTACTCTGGGCTCTTCGAGTGACAGGACGTCTGGAAACGGGGTTCTCAGCATCGCGGCCTCAGAGCTGCAGGGCAGCATGTGGTCGATGAACTTGGAGTCCACCACAGCCCAACTCTCTGACTCCCGGGAACCCGCACACACCCTTCTGCCTGCATGGGGACCCCTGCTTCACCCCAGCCTCCACTCCTGCATTCACTGCCCACATCACACACCCTTTGCCCTCAGACAGCACCTGGGCCTGGTCAGTTTCCTACCTTCTGGGCTGACTCACATCTTCACTCCTCAGCGGTGTGTCCTGCTTTGGCCGGTGCTTCAGTTTCCCACTGACGTGAACTAGTGGACCTGGAAACACTGTGGCAGCTCCCCCCGAACCCTGACACCATTTCTCTTTTCTTTTTCTCCCCCCTTTCTCCTATTTCCCTGCAAAATACCCAGACGGATGTTGTAGGGGAGGTTCCTGTAGTGGGTGAGAGGTTAGACCAAACTAATTTTCATGCTCCTTCAAGGCAAAAGTTTCAAAGTGTTAAATATAAGCAGATTGTTATTATTTTGCATTAGTTAGTTGTGTTGCATTAGGTCTTTTGTGCCACTGGATATCTTATATCTGGACTGATTTACATGTATATCTCTTCTCAGTTACTGTTTTTATCAAAGAGTTCATATCTAATGGAGAAAATTTAGAAAGTGCAGGTAAACAAAAAGACTACAAAGCTTATAACATAACTCCGAGCAGTTGTCACTGATCAGATGTTGGTAAATATCCTTCTAGGCATTTTTCTATACTCGTCAGTTATATATAGAGGTATTTGTATTGTTAACTACAAATAGTTTTATAATCTTCTTGGTAATTTGAGGGCAATTTTTAATGTATTTGGGCATCCTTCCTTCCACAGATCATCCATGTACCATTTTTACTGTCTGTCCAGGACTGCAGCATGTGGCTGTATCATATTTTATTTAACCAGTCCTCCATCACTGGGCGTGGGTTGCTTAGGATGGTTACAATCTTAAGTATTTGTGCATATTTTCAATGATCATCATAGAATAAATTCTTTCTAGTTAATTCATTTATAACTTTTTAATTGCCAAAAATATTTATGTATCTGCTTATTGCAAAAGACACACTAAGACAACTCTGGCGATTTTTAATTCTTATGTAAACCTGATCTTTTGCTGAATCTGACCCTTTGCCTGCAGCCCGACCCAATGCCTTCCTCTGCTCTTGAGTGATAGGAATTCAGTCCAGCCTGTTTCCTTGTCCCTTCTTGCCTCCTTCGCACACTCTCTGTGCTTGGTAAAGTCTTAGCAGACGTCCCTGGCAATATACTTTCCCCTCCCCAGCACCAACTCTTGAATCAAAATATCCTACTTAAAATGTGGAAGGGCCTGGAAATGAGCAACAAGGAGCCAAGACTTTGGTCTCAAGGTTCCCGAGGCTTCATCCAGTGACCGCTGCCCTGCCCCGCCCCAGCTGGGGGGAGCACAGAGATGCGGTGTCTGTCCTCAGAACTGACAACTCCGTACACAGAAAACAGGCAGGAGGCTCTCAAGACGTGACATGAATGTAATAGAGGTCAAGCCGCAGCAGCAGCGCAGAGGGTGAGGCGGCTCTTGCAGGGACACTGGGGAGACCCCGGGTCCTGTCCTGTTAGCCAAGCCACACAAATGGGCACATCGGGGCATGGTCCCAGCGCCAGGCCACCCCCTGTGCACGTCAGGTTTGCAAGTTCAGTTCTCAGGTCATCCCTAAAAATGGCTCCTGAGTTACTTTCTCCTCGGAAGCTGAGAAATGAAGCTTAAGTCATGATGACGCCTGCCCAAGGGCAGGACTCCCGGGGTTCTCTTTCCCTCCACCCTGAACGAGAACTTGTGGCCCATTGTCTGCAGGGCAGGCTGGAGACGGTGTGGATGAACCAGGCGGCCCTGGTGTTGTGCAGCTTACCGACTGGTGCACAGGGAGGAAAGTGTGTGCTTATGGGGTGAGCAGACAGCTTGGTACCTGACAAGCTAATGGTTAAGTGTCTGTTCACCTGGCAGGCTGCAAGAATTCAGAGGAAGGCTCTGTGCAGGAGTTGGTCGTGAGGGGTGGGCAAAGTTGGGGTATAAAGACAGGGCGGGGACCAGCCTGGACAGAGGTCAGGGATGAGAGAACGTTGGTGCCTGGAGAGCGTGATGCGGTGTGAACTGACAGTTTACATTCTTCTCTGGAAACATTTGATTTTTGTAACAGCTTTCTACGTAGATTATAATTATTGTCCCATTTTATAGATGAGGAAATTGAGTCTTGCACTTGAAGTGATGTGCTTCAGGGCCATTCCCAGCTTTCATGTGACACATGAGCTCCAGGAGATAAAGAGCTTAGAAAGGGGGGTTGGGCCTGAGAAGTGGCACCTGGATGCCAAGATGAGGAGTTTATGTGGAGAGTTGATGAAATAAAAATGCATGAGGAAACGATGGCCAAAGGAAAAGTTTCGATCAGAACTGTGCTTTAGGAGGACTAATCCAGCAAAAGCAACAGTCCGTAGGAAGGTCAGATTGGTAGCAGGGGGATCTGTTAAGCAGTTACTTTAACAGTTAGTGCCCAAGGCAAAAAGATTCTAAGGAGGGAATTCCACCATTTTGCAGAGATGCCTGAACAGAATGTTCCACATGGCATTTTTTCCCCATTTTTAAACAGTGTTATTGAGATACAATTGACACACAGTAAACGATGCATATTCAAACTGAACAAATTGGTAACTTTTGGGGTATGCACAAGATCACCACAATCAATGTGTGAACATAACTGTGCCCCCCAAATGTTTCCTCCTGCCCCTTGGTGATCCCTCCTCACTCCCCCTCCCCCCTCCACCCCCTCAGGAAACCATTAATCTACTTTCTGTTAGATTAGGTTGCATTTTCTAGAGTTTTGTGTAAAAGGAATCATGAAGTATGTACTCTTCCTTGTTTAGCTTTTTTGTTGTTATTGATAATAATTATTCTGAGATTCATTCACGTTATTGTCTCCATTCCTTTGAATTCCATTGTATGGATGTACCACTGTTCATCTATCCATCCACCTATTGATGGACTTTGGGTTGCTTACAGTTTTGGATTTTACAACTAAAGATGCTGTGAACATCTGTGTACAAGTCTTTTTATAGAATATGCTTTTATTTCTCTTGGATAAACACCTAGGAGTAGAACGGCTGCATCATATAGTAGGCATATGTTTAAATTTTTAAATAACCTGCACAGCATTTTTTTATTGAAAAAAAAAATTTACTTCTGAAAAATCAGAAGTAATTTACATTAAATGGTTAAATGTATTATGATACATGCATGTGATAGAAGACTTTTAAAAATGATTATGGATTTGTATTTAACAAAAATATGACCACAGCATAAAAAAGACAGGCTATCGACTTTCATATACATATTTACCAAAATATCAATAGCATTTGTTTTATTTCACTTAATTTTGATAAGATGTTTGTGTGTACTTTCAGATACTATTTATTTATTTATTTATTTATTTATTTATTTAACATCTTTATTGGAGTATAATTGATTTACAATGTTGTGTTAGTTGCTGCTGTATAACAAAGTGAATCAGCTATACGTATACATATATCCCCATATCCCCTCTCTCTTTTTTTTTTAAACATCTTTATTGGAGTATAATTGCTTTACAATGGTGTGTTAGTTTCTGCTTTATAACAAAGTGAATCAACTATACATATACATATATCCCCATATCTCCTCCCTCTTGCGTCTCCCTCCCACCCCTCTAGGTGGTCACAGAGCACGGAGCTGACCTCCCTGTGCTATGCGGCTGCTTCCCACTAGCTAGCTATTTTACATTTGGTAGTGTCAGATACTATTGAATTTGTTTTCATTTTAAGCAAAAAATTTTTGAAACCTTCCCCCCAAACTAATAAGGCTCTTTGAATATTGGAAATGGGAAAGGAAAGTTACATTGGTTCAAGGAATCAAATTGTCATAGGAAGTAGAGACAGTTTTTGGAGTGTGGGAGTTTGTGGAATGGGAAATGAACCATAACCACATTATATTGTTTTTGTTTTTACTTTTTATCGTGAACTATGTACTTTTCCCTGAAAGAGAAGAACACTTTATTTTTTGGTACAGAAGAAAAAAAGGAATGGGTGTTAATAATAGCTTGATTATTTTCAACCCAAATGCCTAAGTAAAGCAACAATTGATGTATAACTTATGCAGATCTATGCAAACAATTATTTAAATTGGAAGAGGAAGGATGGTATATTGAGAATGGCGATATTTGCGGGATTGCTGATGTGTCAGGCAGGCTCCTTGGTACAAGGGCACCGAAATGAGGAATGAAGAACATTTCACTTTGCGAAGACCCAGCTCATTGTGGTCTGTGATCCTGGGGATTTCAAGGTTAACCAAACATAGTGAGAGACATTCATGAGGTGCTTCGTTGTTTCCCAAACACATGATGTACGTTCTCTTGCTTAGCTAGTCCTGTGAAGCCCTGTCAGCAGGCCGGAGAGGAATTTTAATTTAATCCGCATTTCATAAAGGAGGAGGGTCAGGTCCACAGAAGGCAAATAAATTAACAACAAATACTAGGATTGCTCCTTAAAGATGCTTCTAGAGCTTTCATGTGCATCTGCTCATTTAATCCTCACAACAGTCTCAGGAGGAAAGAGGTAAAGGGACAGTTTTCTTCCTCCTCACCCATTTTCCAGGTGGAGAAATTGAGCTAAATTAGACTGAATCACGTGAACAAAGACACAGATGGGGAACTGGTTGATAGCAGACTTAAACTCTAGACTTAAGTCCTACAGCCACCAGTCTTTAGTTTACTCTGCAACCTTGAGCTGTGTAAAATCACATGCTAGCGAACAAGGAGCCAGTGCTTAACTTCTGACTAAAGCGAGTGCTCCTTACCCAACACCACGTGGTCAGGTGACTGTTAGTGCATGCCTTCCTTACTTATCTTTATTCTATTTACTGTGGCAGAAAGTTGAAGAAGTCGATGGGGTGTGTGTGTGTGTGTATGTGTGTGTGTGCTTTGAATGGTGTAGAGCTGGGGATTCTTTCCAAACCCATGGAGTTTGGAGTGCACAGCATGGGGTTGTGAGATGATGTATTGCTCCATTACAGCTCATGACTGCCTGTACTTTGTGACAGTATCTTATGTCATGATGAAGTATGGTGTGTGTGGTTAGAAAAGTGTAGATATGCCAGCTGGCCCTGTGCTTTGATTCAATTATTAACTTCTACCACTCTTATCCTGCTGAAAAGCTTCCTCTTCTATGGCACGTCTCAATAATGCTAACGACTTGCCTCTTCCTCCTTTGGGGGAGCTTCTCCACATTGACACGTTTGAGCCCGATGTTCATTGCCATATTACCTGCTAAGAGTAAAATTACTGGCTTAACATTAAGTGTTTAGCAAAAGTGTCTCATTTGCATTTACTCCTAAGTATTCTTTTTCTATAAGGATAAGACATTTCTATGCTAACATGATAATCCATTTAAATTATTGCACAACAAACTATTACTTCTACTAAGCCAGGACCCGTATGTTCCCCTTTTTTTTGTAAACAAGAGGGCAGATGAATGCCCTTGGAGTTGGTTTTGTCTTTTCAATCACTTGAGACTTGGTTGCACCAGATCTGATTGGACTGAATGTTCCTAGATGGGATTTCCTGGCCTTCTGCCCATGGTTAAGAATGCCTTTGATTTTTGGCATCACTCTCCTTTCAAAAATCTAAAAGGGATTCTTCCAGAAGTTTTAAATTCACTTAATTGTATAGCTGTGTTTATCTGATGGAGAGAAGTCAAGTGAGGGATCAGATATCTAGGACAAAGCCTTGGGTCTTTGAATTCAGTCCTTTGCTCTGCCAAGCTGATAGCATGCTGGATGGTTACGGCATTGTCCTAAAACCTTGTGTCAGATCCACCTGGGCACCCCATTACTGTGTCTGTATCTGCATGTTGAGTTCTCCTAATGAACATCAGGAGTTGTGGATTTCCGAAGATTGCAGACATTATCTGAGTCTTCTCTCTTGTGGTTATGTAAGGACCCTTTGGAGATTACCAGGGCACTGGTGGTTGATTGGGTGGTCTCAGTTTGCCCATTGTTTTGCTTGGCTTTTTTTTTTTTTAATTAATGCCCATCTTTATTTGTGCTCATTCTTTATAAATCATAGGTTGTCTGCAGCCTGAATACGGCCTTAAAACCAACACTAAAAAGAGATGGCAGTAAATAACCAGAAGCAATTGGTGTAGAGTAACAGATGATGAACGGGCTCAATCCCCTGAACCCACTCACTTTTCATCTTTGGAGCCGGAGAGTCACGGCTTGGAGCCCAGAAGATAAAATCTGTTGGTAGAGCTCCTCCTGATCCCAGGACCCCAGGGCTCCACATGGGCACAGCTGCCAGGGCACAGACCTAGCATCCGGATGCAGGGCCATAGGAAAGTTCACAGGAAGTTCGTTTGTTGTGATAGAAATGGGATTGTTACTGGAACGAGTGGGTAAAGAAGAGAAAAAGTCCAGCAAGGAGCTGGGTGGCGCTGTCACACGGAGACTGCATGTTTTGCCCTTCGTGGCCCGCCTCAGAGTGTTAGAGCTGGTCAGGAAGGTCCAGGGGCCTTTTCAGTTCTCTTCTGTCACTGGCTTGGGGGGACCAAAGTGGCTGGGCTGCAGGTCCTTCTACACCGTGGCGCCAGGTTCCCTGCGACCTTAATGGTTGATCCCGTCCGCTTGCTGCCATCCCCCAAATACCCAAATTCTTTTTCCCCCCTCCCGCAGCCCCTCCCCTGCTCTCACTAATCAGTGGACTAGTAAGAACCAGGTGCCTGTAGTGTGAGGATGTTGACGTCAGTTCCCCACTTACAGCAACGTCACAGAAATCAGTGAGCAGCACTGTCCGCCCAGGACCGCCCAGGGGCTTGGCACTAATTCTCACCTGGGCCGGGGAGGGCAGGGGCTGCGGAGACTGCATCTTCCCCTCTTCGCAGCTCGACAGAGAGGCAGGCTGCGGTGCTGCCGAGACACACGCTGAGTCAGGAAACAGGCCCGTTTTCACACCCAAACATCCCCACGCTCTCGTGCTCAGATGCTGGGCTGCTCTCTGCCGGAGAAGTGGCTGATGGGTGCTGAGTCAGGAAACAGAGGTCACCCCCGAAGGGGACCGGCAAGTTCTCTGTGGGTGTTTGTGAGGTGGTGGAGGAATGGCCCTGCATACAAGTTAAAGGAACAGAAAATAACTAGTCTTCGGGTTCTGCAAAGCTCTTTGCACAGAAACAGATGGGATCCGTGCCTTAACTGAACCCTTATTAGATGCTAAATTTGAACCACTGTTAGCTCTGCCACCTTCCCTCAAAAGCACCGCTTTACTCAAAAAGCCCTGACTGTGTTTCTGTGGCTTTTGGCAAAGGTGAATTGAATGAGCCAAGATGTCTGATTTTAATTGTCTTTTTTTTTGTAATGTCAGCTGCTGAAAGAGGAGCCACCTTCTCAAGGAGGCAGCAGCAGACGCGGATGGCGGAGGTTGTTTTTCCTTTCTGTTTACAGAGCGGCGTCCGTGAGATTCTGGGTCTGGAGGAGTCCTCTCCACCCTGAGCCTCCCCCGATGAGCTGATGGTGGGGGGGTGGTGTGCATGTGTAGGGGGAGTGGAGTTGCAGGAAAGAGTAACACACGCGCCATGTCTTTGGATACCTGGAGACCTTGCCTCCTGAATCAGAAAGTGCGTTTTGTGACAGGTGAGGTGGGTGGTGCAGATTCAGCGCTTCCCCCGGGGGGTCTGGCACTGCTCGCTGTGTGTGGGGTGGGAGGTGTGGAGGGCGGACCTTTGAGCGGGTCGTGGCTTTATGCTCACCTCTGGCGTGGGCCGCTCCTACGTGTGGCTGGTGGGAGGCCCCAGCCGTCTCAGTGGATGCTCAGTTGCTCCAGAAACGAAACATTGCAAACAGGAGAGCAGACTTGGTTGTCGCGGATGCCGAGGAGTGGGGTCGGGTCTTCCTCGGGGGTGGGTAGGTTTGTGCCACACGCGCCGGGGCAAGTGACGCCTGCTCTAGAGACGTTTCTGCGTCGTTGGAACCCCGGGTTCCCTGGATCCTCGTCGCCATTAGGCAGGTGTGGTTGTGGAGATGTACGTTTGCCTCCTGGACTCCAGCCCCGGGCTCAGGATGACCTCGGCCTTGGTCCTGACACTTTCTATCCTGTTCTTCAGACACGCTGAGCTCTGTCCTTCCCCACAGGGAAAGGGTGAAAAGTTCAGCCTTAGCTTGGGTCACGCTGCCCTTCTCGAGTCTCTGCTGCTGATGGCGCCTGGTCAGCCCCCTTTGTCCTCAGCGGACGGGGCGGCCTGGGCTCCCTGCCCTCCAGACTCTCCCGGTAGGGTTGGTGTTTGTGGCCTGATTGACACATTTTTCTTCCTGCCAATAATTTGTGAAGCACGAGTTGAGAGTGAAAGGGGGGGGAGGTGACGCATCCCTCTGGCCACTAGCCCGCGTCAGAGGTCAGCCCACTCCACGTTAGAGCCGAAATGAAAGGAAGAGGAGCCATGGCACGTGGAGGGCACTGCTGGCGGCCTGGGATGCTCGCGACCCTTCCCTGCTAACAGAGCCCCGCGTCTGGGGCAGCCGGGGCCCGTCCGGGATCGGCCGCTTCCCTGATTGCCCAGCATCCCTCCGCAGCTGTTCTTGGCCACGTGACCCAGTGCTGGGTGGTGGGATGTCAGCGGACGTTGGTTTCCAAGAAGGCTTTTCCAGCCCCATGAGAGCTCAGTTACCTCTGGCATCACCCTTTCCCTCCTTTTTGCCTTGAGTGTCAGCAGCCATGTGCCGAGCACACACGCTGTGGGCAGGGAGCCGGGAGCCGCGCTCGGACCCCAGAGGCCTCTCTGGGCATCGCAACAGCGGTGACCCCTCCTCCCCCAGGCGCCCGCTCTGTGAGAAGAAGCCCCGCTCGTTCAGCCCACCGTGCCCGACGGTGTTCCTGCCGGTCACAGGTGCTCCCGGGAGCATGGGTGCAACCGAGCCTGAGAGGCTGTGCGGCCCAGGCGGGTCCTGCAGGCTCTGCATCCAGACACGTCCAGCCAGTGCACAGACGTGGTTTCCACGGCTGAGTGTGCCTGTGTGCATGTGTGTGTCTGTGTGTGCACGCGTGTGTATGCGCGTGAGCGAGAGAGGCGTAGGGGAGGGGAGAGGGAGGGACAGACGGGTGGGGGAAGAAGCATGACCATGAAGAAGAAGAAGAAAGCTTCAAATCCTGGGAATATCTACCCAAACCACGTATTTGGAAAAGATGCAGCTTAAGAGTAGGAGCCAGAGTAACTTAGTCTCAATTCTGTTGACTGCATTTAAGGCTCACACGGCTCCCCTACCAGCCATTTTCTCCTTTCAGGAGGCCTCATCCACTTTAGCGAAACGTATTCACTCCACAAAATTCAGAGTCGTCCCTCACCACCCCGTGTTATTCTAAGGATTGGGGGAGCAAAGGCAAAAGGAGGACGACAGCTCGCATCGTATGAGTGCCCGTGTATTTTGCAGTGTTTAACTGTTGTTGACTATATTCTATTTATGCTTAAAATAATATTATGAAATAAGTTGTTCTTTAAACAGCATTTTACAGATGGAAAAACTGAGGCTTAGTTTGAGGTTAAGTAACTTCCCCGAGAGCGCACGACTCATCGCTGTTGGAGCTGGTGTTGGCAGCCACGTCTAAGTCCAGAGTTACTTGCTTTCTGCTAACTGAGCTATTAATGTCTGCTTTCTAGGTGTCCCCAGTCTAATGGGTCAGGGAGGGATAGGAAGCGTATTCAAGAAGGGCACGGCTTCGGAGTCACAGGGACCAGGGCTGGACGCCCAGCTCCACCACTGGTTGGCTGTGTGCACGAGCACAGCTTGGCCTGAGCTTCTTTTCTGGGAAGTGGGTATATGAACATCTACTTCACTGGCTGGAATTTAGCAGATGCTCCACGTGATAGCTGGTGGTACAGGGTGTGTGTGTGTGCGTGTGAAACAGACCTTTAAATGACTGAAATGAAATGTGATAGCCATATTATTGGCATTTATAAAGCACTGCTATTTACGCATAGAAGTGGGCACTGAATAACTGAGGGAAATCAATAACATGATGGAAGAGTGGCCACGTGAGCTGGGACGACCGGCCCTCACTAGTCAGAATCAGGAGAAGCGGGACGGCGGGCCCTCTGGGCAGGCGTTTGTGCACCTGGAGAAGTGATGCAGCACAGGTGTTAGAGCCTCGGGCACCGGGAGACCTGGGTGTGGCCCGAGGAATGGGGAGGGGGTGGTGAGATGAGAAAGTGTGCTTGGGGTCGGCCTGTGAAGGTTCTTGGGTTTGTATTAAAGCAACAGAGACAGTGAGGCAGCCGTCAGCTCTTCCTCAGGGGGAAGCGGAGAGCCTTCTGTTTGCCCCAGAACACAGCTTCCAGGAGCCAGTGGGCTCTGGTGGGGTAGGGGGGCGACCGGAAGCCACAGCGTTGCGACTCCACATGGCAAGGGCGATTCTGTTCCCTCCTCCTCTGCCACCTGCCACAGCTCCCTCCACAGCTCGGCTGCTTGGGGTGCAGCTTTTCCAAGCAAGAGCGAGAACGCACCTGGGTAGGAAGCGTGAGCCTCTGCTTCTCCCCGTCACAGTAACATCTCTTAGGGAGGAAAGAGCTCTGACGGGCTCCTCTATTGCAGTGGTAGCCAAGGGCCTTGCTTTCAAGAGCTATTAGAGAAGCAGAGAGAAGAAGAGCCAAAAATCCATGTGTGGAAGGTGGGCAGGACGACAGACCTTCTCCTAGAAGGAGAATTTACCCTGAACCAGGTGAGCCCGGGCGCGTGGGCGCCTTACTGAGAGGACTCCCCGGAATGCCACAACCCCGCCCGACGCTCGGCCCTTCCTGCTGGTTTGGGGTGTCTCTTTTCCATGATCCTATTTTGTTCAGCCCAAGGAGCCTCCTGCAGCAGGTGTGAGGAAGGCTCTCTCGCCCTGTCTGGCAGGAGCTGAGTGGAGCCCTGCTCACGGGCACGGCTGGGAGCCCCGTGTCTCTCGGGTCCCCTTCAGTCCTCGTTCAGCCACGAGAGAGCCATGACTTGCCGCTTTCCCCACAGGCCACTTGCCCAGCCTCGTCTCTGCCCGAGCGGTCCTTCCCGGGGCAGCGTTTGCCGGCTCTTGGGATGCCCAGCTGGCCTCGGGCAGCGTCCTCAGCTTTTCCCCGAGGAATCAAGCTGCCACATGGCAACTCAGCCTCGTGTGAGGACAGAGGGCAAGCTGCCACGTGACGGCTCAGCCCCGCGTGGGGACAGAGGGCAAGCTGCCACGTGACGGCTCAGCCCCGCGTGAGGACGGAGGGCAAGCTGCTTTCTCTCTGTCCTCTTCCAAGCATCCTCGGAGCTCGGGCCCTGTGCTGGCACCACGGGCACTCTCACGTCTCCCTGATAGGAAATGGCTTTGTCGCGTGCAGCCCGGCTTGGGGGCCGGGGAGGGGAGTGAGGGGAGGCCTTGGGGAGGGGGGATGAAGCCTCGGGCCCTCAGTCTTCACGCTGTCGGGCCCTGCAGGAGTCTGGAAACATTCTCTTGGTATCCTGTCATCTTGGCCTGCTTTGCTTCTCGGCTCGGGCTGCCTCGCCTAAGGCAGGGTTAACACGTGCGGCTAATATCGTATCCGCCCAGGACGTCTCCCATCCCGGTCCCTGCAGCCAGCACGCGCTCTTCGGCCCCACGGCTGCTGTTACGTTTGTCCCCGTCAGGGGAGGTGGCGTCTTCCCCCGCGACTGTGGCCGCTAGAGAAGCTTCTGCTTTTCTGAGTGAACGACCCTGTCTGGGGGGCATCTCGGGAGGGTTCGCATCCCCCGAGTGTGAGCCTCCCTTGGCGTGATAGTGCGGGCTCCGCGGGGAGGTGGGGGCACCCAGCGTTCCCCCTGGGGGACAGGCCGTTTCTCCCAGCCGTGGGGGCATGGCTGTGGGCAACACGGCCGCGTCGCAAAGCAGCTGCTCGGCTCGCTGAGCCCAGCACGCACACCACAGGGCCTTTCTCACCACCATCAGTGTCTTCGTTCAGAATCCCTTGTAACTAACTGTGCCTTTTTCCAGAAAGCCTGTTCGATGGGCTCTATCCCTCAGGGGGATAACTGTGGACACTGGGAGGAAGGTGCACTTGGGAGGGAGTAGATGATCCAAGTTCAAGGCTCCGTTCCCCGGCCCCCCTCCCATGACCCCGCCTGTTGAGGCTGCGTGTGAACACGCCGTTGACCTGTCCCGACGGGCCTTGAGCAGACAGTGCCCGACCCCCCAGCGGCTTCCCTGCCCTGAGAGCATCTTTGGGTTATTGTAGGAGCCGCGTGTTTCCCTCAAGAGCTGGGGCCCGGCCTCCTCCTGCTTTGCCATCTCCTGTGTTGAACATGCTGTTCTTGTGTTGGATTCCCGTCAGCAGCGGCGAGAGGTTTGCAGGAGGAATACAGCGTGCCTGTCAGCCTTCTACCACAGCGGTGCCATCAGAGCCCGCGCCGGGTGCGGGCTGCAAGGTCAGCCGGACGAGGGGGCGGCTCTCCAGGCGTCTGGCTGGGTGACCGGGAGTGATGTCCCCCCGCAGGGAGGACTGCCCACTTCGATCCGGGGTGCAGGGGCACCGAGCGCCTGGTGGATCCCAGTCTGACACCCTCGTGTGCACAGCGTGTGCGCGGTTTTCTGTAGATCACACTCACATGTAGACTGACTCCTGAAGTGTGTGTCCACTCTTCTCTGGTCACAACCAGGACGGGGCAGGGGACTGGCTCTGGGCTCCTTCCCCCCACCCCGTCCCCAAGTCCTCGGCGCCTCATTCGGCAGGGGTCCTGCCTGAGGGCCCAGCATGGTGACCGCAGCCTCGCGGTGCCCTCTGGGCTCTCGTCTGCCTGCCTGTGCAGGAGCTGGGACACGTCACCCTTGTTGCCGGTGGGCCAGTCACCTCTGCCGATGGGCGTCACCCTGGAAGGGCTGTTCCTCTGAGTCACTGTCACCCGGGCATCCTGCCCTGTCTGGGTCAGGAAACTCCCAGCGTTTCAGGCTGACATAAGACCGTCTGTCTGGGGCAGATGCTGGGCGCTGACAGCCTGGTGGCCCAAATGGTTGGAGGCTGCAGGCTCCAGCCCCTATGATAAGCAGAGGCCATGGAAGCATCCTCTGAAGCCGGGGACCCGGGCAGCAGTGTGAATGGAACTCGACCAACCAGGGCAGAAAAGGAGAGTGAGGGGGTAGCAGTCTGCAGTTGGACGTGTAAGGTTTTAAGGCCACTGTTGTTCGAGCACTTCCTGTGTCACAGACGCTGGAGCAAAGCACTGGACCTGCAGAGTAGCCCTTCGAGCCGGGCTGTTCTGATCCCCGTTCTGCCGAGAAGGAATGGGAGCGCAGAGGTGTTCAGTTCTGGCCAAGCTAGATAAGAGCCGTAGCTGATACTTGCACCCAGGAGCGTCTGAGTGCAGTGTTCAGGGCGCTGAACATTCCCCTAATGCAGCATGTGGGTAGCACAGACATAACAACTAACAGGAACGAAAAGGCATTGGTAGACTGACGTTGTTGATCAGAATTCAGCATCACAGGTTGCCTGCCTTCCTTCCTTCCTCCCTCCCCATCAACACGTATTAAGAGCCTCCTATTTGTGTGCTTTCCACAATGGCCGTCAAAATCATGTGCTCCCAGGTGCTGAGGCCCTTTTCTCGCGCTCACGGCATCAAGGCTGCCTTGGCCTCTGTCTGCGTTTATCCTCATTCCCAGGCCCTTGCTCTGTGGGCCTCCTGGAAAGGCTTCTCTGCCTTGCAGTGAAGTCTGGTTGTGCAGGCACCTCATGGTGTGCCGTAACGGTGTGGGTAGAATGACACTATCCGGCCCCAGGTCGCTGTCACGGAAAGAGAGCAGGTTACGGAGTTGATCACATACACAATCAAATCTCAGCTCTGCTGCTTCCTCACCATGTGCTTTCAAGAGCTCTATTTACCTTCTTTGAGATTCAGTTTCCTGGTATTGATAATCCATCCTGATGGGTAATTAAATAAGAAAATAGATGTTAAGTTTCTGGCAGAGTCCCTGGTATATTATGGGTGTGAATAAATGTTGATTCCCATCTTTCATTTCCTGTAATTGGATTCTAAGCTCCTCGGGTTCATTGCTTATAGTTCAAGCACACAATTTTACATGTCGAGGTCACATAGGGTTGTGGGCCAAATAGATACAGAAATGAGAAAATAAATAAAAAGTGAGCAAATGAAAGATTTTTCAAGGAAGAAGCCTCTGAGATATCCCCCTGGTTATCATTCTCAAAGTTTCATTTATTGGCAGGTAATTATTAAGCAACTACTCAAGGACTGAGGATAAAAAGATGAGTGAAATATAGTCCAGGCAATGAAGGGGCTTCAGTGGAGGAGACATTATTCAGGAGCCCCCATCGATGGTACAAATGCGTGAACAAGCTCGAGCATCTGAGCCGCCTGGGCCTGACCTTGGCTGCTTGAGATGCTTGGGATGCAGTCTGGGGAACTTACTTAACATACCTGAGCCTTTGTATTCTCCTCTGCAAGATGGACGTGGGACGTTAATTACTCTACTTCATGGGATCTTTGCAAGAATTAAGTGAGAAGTGCCCAGCAGAGAGCCTGACCCATAGCAGATGCTAGATAAACGGTCGCTGATACGGCGATGTCCCAGATATAGTCATCAGTACTGTGTCGGGGGGACCTGACTTCCAAGAAGATGTTGCTCACCGTGTGGAGCCCTAACGGATGGGAACAGTTATGAAAGAGAATGGAAGCCTTTCCCGACGGCCGGAGTATCAGGCATGAGTCCACAGGCACAGGCGTCGAGCTTGGCTTGAGAAGGAAGTGAGGAGGTGGTGGGAGGGTGATGAAAGTCTGGATCACAGAGGAATTTAAATGTCAAGCAAAGGCATTTGGAAGTTACTTATTTACCTTAGAGGAAAGAGCAAGTAAATAAGAATTTTAATATGGGAGAAATGTGATCAGAACTGTGTTGGGCCCTTAGTTTACTAAGGTCCCTTTTCCAATTCCTCTGGTGCTTCCCCGACAATTCAGAATAAACCCCACTGTTCTTGCCATGGCCCACCAGTCCCCTCCTCACATCATCTCCCCATCCTGTCTCCCTGGTCCCCCTGGCACTGGCCTCCATGTTGTTCAGGAGCCTGTCAAGCACTGGGGCCTTTGCCCCACTGTCCCCTCCGTGTGGGCTGCTTTCCTATCAGGCTTCTGGATGGCACTTTCTTCCCTCCACCCAGGTCTCTGCTCAGAGGTCAGTGAAGCAGGAAAACCTTTCCCGACCACCTGTCTATATAGCGTGGCCCCTCGAGAGCCCTGATCACCAGCTCACATGCACTTGTGTCTTACCTTGTTGTTGCTTCCATCACCTGGAATATAAGCTACTTGGGAGCAGAAAGCCTCTCTTTGTTTCTTCCCAGCACCCAGATCAGGGCCCAGCACAGAAAGATGCTCCATAGATACCTGTCGAATGAGTGAATCATCTAGATCATGATGAATAATATGAGGATCTTCCAGCAGCACAGAGGAGAGAAGAAGAGGCCCTAACACGGCAGCAGTGGGAGTGAAGATTGGTCAGCGTTTCGGCCTCTCATGCATTAAGCTCTGTTCTTGCGTATCTCGTCAAAGCCCCGCAGAGAGTGCTGAGAAGACAAGACAAACGGGGTCCCTGCCTGACTCCCCAGGGGAGGTGGGCCAACAGACCAGGTGATCACCAGACAGAACAATGAGAGGTCTGCAGGATTTCGGGTGCGGTGGAGGGCAGATTAACCTGATAAGCATTTTCATCCATTCGTTCATCATTCAGTTCATCAGTTGGGAAATGAAGGAGAAGGAAAAGGAAAACCCCTTTCCACCTGAGCCTCCTGTGAAGGTGGCGGTGCTGTTATGTGAGATGAGGAGATGAGCGTGATCTGCAGAGAGGCTGGGGAAGAGGGAGGCCTTGTGTAGGAGTCCAGGGTGTGTGGCGGGCGGGCGCAGGGGAGAAGTAGCGGCAGGTGCGCTTTTCCCCCGAGGGCTGGCAGGGAATCGAGGGAGAGTGAGTGCAAGGCTGCTTACTGGGGAGGTTGTGGTTTAGTTCTGATTTGTGTTGGTTGTTATTCTGGGGGGGATTTGGGCATATTCGTAATCTGGCAGGAAAGGGGTGGAAAAAAGATTCCAAAGAGTCACTAGATTTGATGGAAGATCACGGAGGAGACAGGGCGTTGTGGGGCTAATGTTTGTTAATGTTTATTAAGGAGGAACGTTTATCCCCCCAAAAGGAGGAGGAACATTCCTTCTCAGACTCAACACAGGACATGATTTAAGTGGTGGGCACGTCTTCATTTAAGAAAGAAAGCTCCGGGCCCTTGTAAGATCTTCTCAGTTTGCTTTTTGTCAAAGAACAGCAGATGGGATTTGAGAAGTTTAGATTTGAAGAGAAATTGGGAGATGGTCTCTGAGGGGTGGTGTCCGTGAGGTGAGCATGGGCCATGAGTCTGCACCGCAGGAAAGGCCCCCCACCTGCCACGCGCCCTTCTTAAAAGAGCTCAGGCGCACCATCCGCTTACCAGCCCAGCGTCTGCCGTGGACTGTCCGTACGTTATTTCTGTGAATTCTCCCTACGTCCTACAGGTGGACGAAGAAGCCCTAGAGACGTCGAGTAACGTGAGCAGAGTTGGGTGGCTACTGAGAAGGAGGATGAGTGCAGAGCCCACATCACAGCCCACGTCAGGGCTTCGGACTCCTCCGCCTCCCCTCTCCCCTAAGGGACCCACCTTGCAGAGCCCACATCACAGCCCACGTCAGGGCTTCGGACTCCTCCGCTTCCGCTCTCCCCTAAGGGACCCACCTTGCAGAGCCCACATCACAGCCCACGTCAGGGCTTCGGACTCCTCCGCTTCCCCTCTCCCCTAAGGGACCCACCTTGCAGAGCCCACATCACAGCCCACGTCAGGGCTTCGGACTTCTCCGCTTCCCCTCTCCCCTAAGGGACCCACCTGAGGCGGTGGTCTCCTAGCCACGACCTTGTCCAGAGGAGCGTGTAGGTTGTTACAATTTAGTGATTATTCAGAGTCACCAAGTCTGCACTGGTTCCAGGAGCTCTGCAAGGAGTGGCCGTGAGTTTATGTCCATTTCTTAGGGCAAACTGTCGAACGACAATTCCAGTAGATAACCCGAATGTCTCAGTGTATCTCTGTATGGCCGTAGCGTGTCCTTTGTTTTGAGTGGAATTGGCCCCTGGTCTAGCTTTGATAGAACCAGCTCCTAAGATGACAAGGAAGTTTGTTGATTCTTTCTACAGGAGGCCCTTTAAGATGAACTGACTGTCAGCCAAGCCTGGCCAGCCGACTGTTTGCATGGGTATTTGTTTAAAAAAGAAAAAATCTGAACCTGACCTGAATGAGACCTTGAGGTTTCAGAATTAATACATGTCCTGTTTCTGCCACACCTGTGACACTGTGAAGTTGTAACCACAAACAAAACCTGGACAGGTTCCATGGCAGCCGTGACTTTAATTAAAGCTATTTGGAGGGCTGAAGGCTAATTTAAACGTGATTGCCAGGGGGGTTTGTTAAGTCTAAAAGTGCTAGTTTGACAATTAATGATAGTGAAGGGCCTAATTGGCTTGAGTTAAAATAGCCGGGGAAGGTAAGCCGATGTCCCCTCTGTCCACATGGGGACGGTCACTGGAAAAGCCCCCAAGGTCCTCCTCACGTGGTCGGAGCAGGAGAGAGCGAGCTAGCCCTGGGTGTGGACAGGCAACAGTGTGGCGTCCTTCCGGTCCATCTCTCGCGTTTACACGTGCTGTGGAAGCTGCTGCAGCACAACTGGTTGCTGACGTTCGGAAATTCAGTGCTTAGAGCGCGAACCGTGGAGCGCAACCGGGAGACACAAACACCCTTCCTCCTGTGCTGGGCTGTCAGTTCTGTGTCCTAACCCCAGCATTCAGAGGTGTCCAGTCATACTTCTTAATGAAAGAAACTTAATGGTGGTGAAGTCAGACATATGACACAGTTTTTTGTGTTTTTTTAATTTATTTATTTGTTCTTTGGCTGCATCGGGTCTTAGTTGCAGCACGCGGGATCTTTCGTTGCAGCACGTGGGCTCTTTGCTTTGTTGCGGTGCGTGCACAGGCTTCTTTCTAGTTGTGGCACGTGGGCTCCAGAGTGCGTGGGCTCTGTAGTGGAGGTGAGCGGGCTCAGTAGTTGTGGTGCGTGGGCTTAGTTGCCCCGAGGCATGTGGGATCTTAGTTCCCCGACCAAGGATCGGACCAGTGTCCCCTGCATTGCAAGACAGATTCTTAACCACTGGACCACCAGGGAAGTCCCTATGGCATAGCTTTAAGTTACTGGTGAGAGGAGAAATACCACCTGATCCATCATTTCTGTCATTACTAATGGCTCGCTTTTTGCCTAGTTCTACAAAGGGACCTCCCCCTGACCCCCCACCTGCTTTCAGAAGCCGGCGGAGATGTTCTTCACTTACAGGCAAAACCAACCACATCAGACGGAACGAACACTCCATTTAAATCCCCCTGGTCCCTCTTCTAACACAGAGAAGAAGAAAGCTGATTTGTATGGCCATTAGGAGCACGGTGCCCGTCTGCACAACCAGGGATTCTGTGAATTGCAGACTGACTTAGCTGCATGTTTCTGTAACCTTTAGGGACCTGTACCGAGTTTGACTGAACCGTATTTTAAATGACAGAAGAGTTGGCCACTTAAGAACCTTTTATCAGCTGCCATCTTGTTTTGAGGCGGCAGATCGAACCACTTCAAGTATTTCTTGGATTTCTTGAGTAAGAGAAACCATTAAAAGCATGCGGTGAGGCAGGGAGAGCGCTGGGCTGGGGGTCAGCAGGGCTGACATTCCAGGCCCAGCTGTGCCACCTATTCAGCCGTGCGTCCTTAGGCTGAACGCTTCCCGGAGTGTCAGCCCTTCATCTGAGTGCTGGCTTTGCTCTGAACGGCCTAGCAGTTTCTTTCCAACTCTGTGTTTCTCTAACTCTAGTTCATGGTCACAAATTTAGTTCACGGATGGCTTGAGTATAGAATCCTGGACTTCCAACTCCTAATCCAGTGCTCTTTGCGTTCTGCCAGGTAGCCTTGAATTATGGCTCAGTGTCTGTGGTTAAAATGGGTGAACTGCATTAACAGCGCCTGGGGGCAGAAAAACAGGAAGTGCTGGAAGGAAGAGCTGCAAGAGAGACCTCATTATGTTCGGTCAATTAGAAAATGGACTGAGGCTTCCGTATCTATTCCGTGTGGGCAGCTGCTATTAGACCTAATTTGAAAAGTCACTGGCATTGACTTTGAGTTTGCAGAACCTCTCTGTCAGTTAACTCAAAGTCCTTAACCTCGTGTTTAGCATTTATTACCTTTGTTAGGTAGGGTAAACCTTACGACCTTTCTCTTACAGGTAAATGGAACCAAGAGATTGGTCATATATTTGTGCACTGTTTTAGCTAGTCATCTTCTTTCCACTCCACACTCTGGTCCTTCTCTAACTCACTTGGGATTGTTTTCAGTTCTCTTTAAGAAGCCCTAAAAGTTTATCTACTTTTTAAACAACTTATTTGAGGAGACATTATCTTTCTACAGCTCCACGCTCTGTGTGCATGTCATCTCATTTTTATTGCTAAGGCATTTGCAAAGTCAAATTCTTAGAGTACCTTTCCTTCTGTAAATATGCATGTTGCCTCACTCTGCAAACACTGATCCTGGATTTAGAGACTGTTGCACTCTAATAATATTTCTCTACTTACTCGGCATCTTTCTTCCATAGCTCTCAAAATATCCAGGACACAGAAAGATACAGCAGATAGGAGATGAAAATTATTACTACTTGCAATTAACGAATGACAAGTTAGAGGTACTTTTAAAAGTTGACCAAAGTTTAGTCTGTTAGTCAGGAGCTGGTATCCTGGAGTTAGACTGCATGGATTTGAATCCAGTGGAACTAAAATCCAGTTCTGCTGCTTACCAGCCAAGCAAGTCATAGAATATCTCTGTGCCGATCTCTACTGTGTCTGTAAAGTGCGGATGCTAATGCCTCCCTCATAGAGTTGTCGTAAGAATTATGTTTTATTCTAAGCATTCTGTATGTGTTAGTTCTTCTTTCTTTCTTCCCTTTATCATTGTCACTGTTGCCTCCACCACCACCACCACCGTATCATCACCATCTTCATCACCATCATCACCATCACCACCATCACCATCACCACCATCACCATCACCATCATCACCACCATCACCATCGTCACCATCGTCACCACCATCATCACCATCGTCATCATTACCATCAACATCATCACCACCATCATCACCATCATCACCATCATCACTATCACCATCATCATCATCACCATCACCATCACCATCACCATCACCACCACCAGCACCACCAGCACCACCATCACCACCACCACTACCACCACTACCACCATCACCATTATCATCCAGTCAGTGCATGGCAACAGCACACAAAGGAAGTACAAGTAGCTACTTAAATTTTGAAAACCTGGACCATGAGTCCTACAGACCTAAATCTGGAACACTATATAGACATGGCAGATACAGACTTTGAAAACAGGTTTTGGGCTGCAGCAGAGAGAGACTTTGCTTACACTCAATGGGAAAAAAAAGGAGACAATCTGCTTCCACAGCCTGTAGTAAACGGACAGGAATGTGATACAAGGTAGAATTTTTTAAATCCTTGTGGGGAGCAGGTGGGTGGAGGATGTCATCTCAGTCCCCGTGCCCACAGGAAGGGTGAAATTCTTATAGCTTGAGACCTTCCTAGGCTCCTTCCTGGGAAGTTGAGGAAACAATGGGCAGGAAGCCACTAACTTTGTTTTATCTACATCATCCAAAAGTTTGCACCCCTGGGACGCCCTGGGATAACGTCGGTCTGGAAAGAATCTGGCTTGGTGGCAGAGTAGCTGGAAGCAGAGAGCAGGCTCCTGCCTGCCAAGCGAGGCTCTTACCAGTTAGGTGGTGGTGGTGAAGCAGATGACAGTGAGTTCACTGATTTCCTTGGAGAGAAGAGACCAGAGGGTTTGCACAGACTGATTTCTTCCCCATCATCTGTTTTTACCACCCCCATCCACATGGAGACTAAGCACTTAAAATATGCAATCAGGCCAGATGCTCCCTTCCATCCCTAATGAGAACTGACCAAAAGGGGGACTCACAGTAAAAAGGCAGACTTTTGGACACATGTGATTCTGAGGCAGCTTCTAGGGAAGGGGATGAAGCTTCCGTCTTTGGAAATGTTTGTAATATGGGAATAGATATTTAGACATACAGCCCATACAGGAGACAAAAGCGTTTTAGCACCTCTTATAACTTAGAGACTGTGGCAATGATTACTTAATTAATCTTCATGGTAACAGTAGGGATTATTCTTCTCATTTAATAGATGAGGAAACTGAAGCCCATTCTTTCCCACCATCAAACAATTTGACATGAACCTGGATCTACTGATTCCCAGTCCACCTTGACAGTGATCCCCATCCAGGCCGTTGGAAGTATTCATTTTGGGGGATAGAAATGGAAACTGACTTTTCCCAGTCCTCCAATCCTCACTGCTCTTGTGTCCAGGGAAACCTCATTCATTCATTCACTCATTCATTCATTTATTCATTCAATAACTTGTGATCATCTACTGGTCTATGGGTATATTAAGTACAAGGACATAGCAATGAGTAAGACAAAGTCCTTGTCTTCAGAGATTCCCCGTTTCTATTCATGTGAAAGATAAACATGCAAAACACATGAGTAGACTTCTTCTATGAGCAAGGCAGTGGTAGAAAAAGTCACTGGCGATGCGTTTGAGGGACTTCAGCTCAGGCCGTCAGAGGAGGCTCAGTGGAAGCTACTCTGAGAAGAAAAGTACTTGGTGCTCTTGGGGAGGAGCACCTTTGATGACAAGAGAGCCGGGACAGCAGCAGGGGTAACACTGAGCACTGCCTGATTTGGAGGAACAGAAAGAGAGCCGGTGAGGTGGAAACATGGTGACAGTGGAAAAGTTTCAGGAGATGGGGCCCCCAAATTGGCATGACCCAGGTCATCTAAGTCATTATAGGCATCATAGGAAATTTGAAGCTTATTCTAAATTCAATGGGAAGGCATTGGAGGTTTTAACCATTGGAATGAAGTGATCTGATTGGAATGTTAAAATGATCCTGACTGATCGATGGAGAATGGGTTTCAGGAGAGAAAGAGGGAAAGGGATTAGAATTCAGTCATCCAGGTGAGAGACAGCTGCATAAACTTGGGTGGTAGTCACTGAAATGGAAGGAATTGAAGAGCTGAGATATTTGTTGGCGGTGGAACAATGAAAACCGACCAATGGTTTGAATATAGCGTAAGAGGGAAAGGGAGATTAAGGATGACTCTTGGGTTTAGGTTCAACAAATAGGTCAGCGGTGGTGCCATTTGCTAAGATGGAAGCATCTCAAGGGAGGAAGTGTGTGTGTGTGACGGGTGTAGTGAGGCGTGAAATTCCGTTTGTGTGTGTGTGTGTGTGAATGTGTGTGTTAAGTCTGAGAAGCCTGCTGTGGGCACTTAGATGTACGAATTTTGTGCTCTGGAACTTGGGCTGGATTGAGGAGGTAGGTTTGGGAGTAAGAAGGATACGGATGGCGATTGAAACCATGCAGTTGCACGAGGCCAACCCAGGAGAGAGTGTGAGGAAGGGGGGGTGGAGGGTTGAGGACAGAGCCTGGCTCCTCCTTTCAGAGGTCAGGGAGGTGACCCAGAAGGAGCACCTGTCCAGTAGATAACAAGGATCTGCCTAGTAGGTGATCTAACTACCTAGTAGATGACAAATAAACAACAAAGGAACAGGAGAGTGCAGTGTCACAGAGGTGCGGAGAGGGGAGCATTTCTTTTCAATGCTGCGGGGAAGAGAGAGACGCAGTGGAAAGAGAGAAAGGCTCTTGGCACTTTGGTAAGATGGAGTCGTTGATGACCTTGATAACAGACATTTTGTTGGAATGGATGAATTTGAAAGCTCAATTGTGGTGGGCTGAGAAGGGGATGGGAGGTGAGAAAGGGGGGAGATGGGGAATACAGACAACACCATCCTGAATCCAGTCCTAATTACACTCAGCCCCGAACCACAAAAGCTAGCTATTGACAAGACTTTGAAAGACCATTTGCTGCTCCTAAAATAATCATGGCGAGTGGGGGAAAGCCAATTCTGTGGTCCGTCTTCGTGACACAACTTTCACTATCAGCAAGTTATCCATCTATCGACCTGAGAGGTCTTTATCCGTTTTGATTGGATGGAGATAGAGACACCCTAAGGGCATTCATGCACCACTCCTCACTCGAGGCTTCCACAGCCCTTACCTTTCTCCACTGGTCCCTCCACCCCCCAACTCTCCATGACGACAGACCCGCGAGACTCCCGTGCAGCTTCCAGATGGTGCTGTGTGCGTTTGCTCGTACGCCGGACTCTCTCACTCACAGGTGTCCTCCCAGAGAGAAGTGCCTGCTGTCAAGTGGGTATGCCTCGTACATGGTAGATACTGAATTTTTATTAAATAACTGATTTTTGGTAATTTTAATCTACATTCATTTGCTTGGTTCTTAAGTTAGAATAACGGTCTAGGCCTCTAAGTATGGACTGTGCAACGTTTCACATAAAAGCAGTAGTGTGGGGAGGAGGGTGTGATGTCGTGTCCACTCCCATCGCACATTCTCAGCCCCGCCCTTACTCTGCTGATAGGGGTGGGGCTCCCGTGCCCTCCTTTGTTCTGCTTTCACATCGTGACTCTCCATTGCTGGAAAGAAGACAGATGCTAATTTCTTTACAAATACCTTGCTTGCTCACATCCTACTGATGTTTTCAACCTAAAAGGAGTTGGGGGAAGGAGAGCCCGATGATTCTCCATTAGAAATGTGCTATTAAAATTGTCAATTTCCTGAAATACATGGTTGAAAAACCATCATTCTTTTCCCCACTGTGTGTTACCCTAAACTATAGACCTGTCACCAGTCAGTGTTCTAGCGTGTACGTACAGAGAAGCTGTGGGAAGATCCGAGTGGCACTTAAATTACATTCTCCCTTTGATTTTGAAGACATTTAGTGCCATTTTGTAGAATTCCAAGGCCATTGGTTCCCTAGAGGAGGGGGCTGTCCCTTTTAGAAGCAGCACTGCTGCAGTGACTGAGGAGAAGAAATTAAGCCATCAAAACAGGATTGACTCTTCTACCCAGATATTCATGGAATTAAAAGGACAAGAAGGTTCTGTGGGCCCCACTGCTCTCTTGCTGCGGAGCTAGCTTCTTCACTGCTGCGCCTGAGCTGAGTAGACCAGGTGGCCCACGTAGTGCGGCCCATGTAATGTAGCCCACTATCTGGGCACCACCTGTGTTTCAACAAAAGGTTGGTTCTTACAAGAAGGTCAGTGTCTAGGGAAGACATGGATTTTCCTGCAGAAAAATTGTTCTTTCTGTCTGCTAGCTTCCAGAGATGTGTGCTCTGTGCATAAGTCAAAATATTTTTTTCTGACTACTTAGCGTCTTCCATAATTTCCATTTGGGATTGGAAAGCACAGCTGTGTTCTTCCTGTCTCATTCCTCACCTTCAGAAAGAAAACTCCAAGGGGAATGTGGCCACAGATGGCACAAAATCTGTAGGGAAGGAAGGTGCCATGTTTGGAGTGGCCCAGGCATCTTAAAATAGATTCTACAAAGATCCTGGAGGTGTGGGTCTTCTTATCCCTGGATAGAAGGAGATCACACTGGTGCATCTCTGGCGGGTACCACTCTCCACTTGCAAGCGGGGTGTTCTCACACAGGGTAGCCAGGCTCAGAGCCCATCCTGTGAGGGGTCCTGTTTGCTTGCACTCTGAATGCCACTTACAGGTTGTGAAATGGAACCCCCTGCTTCGGGTACTTCCACTGTGATACCTGAAGGAGTTCTTTCCTTAGAACCGAAATAAGAGTTGAGGATGAAGACACTGCTACACAAGGAACCAGCACTTGAAAAGTTAAAGATTTTGGGGCTTCCCTGGTGGCGTAGTGGTTAAGAATGTGCCTGCCAATGCAGGGGACACAGGTTTGAGCCCTGGTCCAGGAAGATCCCACATGCCGCGGAGCAACTAAGCCCGTGCGCCACAACTACTGAAGCCTGCGTGCCTAGAGCCCGTGCTCTGCAACAAGAGAAGCCACCACAATGAGAAGCCCGCGCACCACAACGAAGAGTAGCCCCCACTCGCTGCAACTAGAAAAAGCCCGCGTGCAGCAATGAAGACCCAACGCAGTCAACAATAAATAAATAAATTAATTAATTTTTTAAAAAAAGGTAAAGATTTCCTCAAAACTGCAGACAGCTAAGTGAACAGTTAACTATCATAAATGGACAGCACAGTTTATGGAGATACTGGTGTTAATTTCCAGTCTGTACTCAAGAAGGAAACATCAAATATTCAGCCAGTTTTCGTGAAGGGAATGCGCTCTGTCCTGCCCTTCTGTCACCTTCTTATCCTCTCATAAAAGTAAGAGCTTAGATTTATTGAGTGGTTACCATGTACGTGGTCTGCCTAAAGGCTCAGTATTCACCGAGTATGAAGTGGATACAATGAATGCTGTTTTGGGTGTTAGAAAGTGGAGCTGGGAGAAGCCAGGCTACTTGCCGAGTGTCCGGGTTACTGAGGTGCACGCGTGGGACCAGAACCTGAGCCCCTTGCCTTCAAGGTGCACCAGTTGTATTTTTCTGCTCCCTTGTCTCCTCCTGGTGCTGATTCTCTCTCACTAGACTGAATTCTTTGAAGGTCAAGGCCATGTCGTCTTCATCTTTGCATCCAGCCCGTGGTAGGTCCTTCTTACTTCCGGTTCAAACATGGATTGGATCTGTCCACATTGTCTGCTTCTCCTTCACATGGTTTGACTTCTCCTCTTGTATCAGGGCTGTTCTACTCACAAAAAGGAGTTTGTGATTTCTTCATCAGGAAACACACACAGTTCAGATAGGGAAATAGCATTTTGCCATCAGTTGTTATCGCTATTAAGGCCACATCAACCATGAAACCTTAGAACTTGCTAACGAAGTTCTACAGCCTCTCAGAAATGGTGTGCTTGTCTGTTTGTAAACGTTTCTTTTAGCAGCATGAGGGGCTGGGGGGAGTTGACGCCTCTCCAGCGGGTTGAGCATCTCCTGAGTAAACCTTCTATGTTTCGCTGTGGTTAGTTCACGGATTGTGTGACCAAACACCTCCCTTCAGTTAGGAAAGCGTCTCCTGTCAAACAGTTACCCAGCACCTGCTCTGGGCAAGGCGTCCCGCTGGGTGCTGTGGGGGATTGGAATTAGGCATGGCCCCTGCCCACGAGCAGCTCACCACTGAGATGTGCTGGAGGGGACTCCGTGGGCATCTGGGCTCTGGGCACTCAGTGGCTCTCACTTGCAATAGAACTTATTC
This sequence comes from Balaenoptera physalus, assembly GCF_965194825.1. Taxonomy (NCBI): domain Eukaryota; kingdom Metazoa; phylum Chordata; class Mammalia; order Artiodactyla; family Balaenopteridae; genus Balaenoptera; species Balaenoptera physalus. The sequence continues at coordinate 2,202,964 of NC_138889.1, forward strand.
TGCGCAATCACGGAACATTCCATGAATGGTCACTGAGCACACACAGTTCAGTAACAGAGACTTTAGTCAAACTGACTAATCAAAGAAGACACATTCTTTGCCCCGAGTCCTTTCTCCCTGCCGGAGAAGGAATAGCTTTTGTCAGCTGAGCAACAGAACACACGTACAACTGGCTATTGGGTCAGATGCAACAGGATGGCATTTATCTGTGTATTATCAAGCTTTGTGTATTTGGCTTTTAATATAGGTTGCCCCATCCTCCACCATATTTTTTTAGGATTCTCCTCTTGCTGCCTTTTCTCTCAGCTCATCATTGTATTTTATGGACACCCACACATACTGGGATTATAATAATTCAAGCGCTTCGAGGCTCATTCTTTTCTTGTCTGATTCTGGATTTCTCCCCCAAGTACATTTAATGTTGAAATAAATGATGTGCAACTTCCAGCCCCATCAGGGGAAGAGAAATTTGGCCAGCAGGAGCTTTCTTTTCCATGTCAAGATAATCTCTCTGCTAATTTGGAAATGAAATTAATAGCTTGTTGCTGTGTCCAAATGCAGACGGGGTCTTCCTCTACTAGAAGCCCCTGGTTTCCATCTTTAGCCTTAGTTTCAGAGGTCAGCCTCAGTGTAGAGCGAGTCACGTATTGGATGTAGAACGAAATTTTCTTAAGAGCATTTGAATGTCTTCTTATTGTTTCGCTGCTTTTAATTTAAGCCTGCGTTTGGTTTGCAATAACCATAGTCCCCGTTTGGAGTCCTGTTGGTCCTCTGATCTTCAGAGGGTGTGTCCAAGGAAATGCCACCTGGTTTAGTGGCCTCCAAAGCTATCTTTATAATTCTTGCGTGTCAAAGCAAAGTAGGTGCTGCTCCTGGGAGAACTTTTGCAGTTGTGTAAGGCTGCCCTCGAGGGGGAGGAAACAGTGAGCCCAGCCATGGAGAGCGATAACAGCCACCTGCCTCTCTCTGGCCACAGGTACTTCCCAAGTGGCTTAAAAACAGAAGCTAAGGTACCAATGAACAGCTGAGTCCTGAAGGACACACAGACAGAACGGCACAAGCAATTAGTTCTCTGGCAACAGCAGCATCCAAAGTAAATAAACAACAGCACAACTTTGTGTTCAGCCTAATGCAGGTCTTTAATTAAGTTTATCCTCTCCTTCGCCCCCCGAATATTATGAATTCCAGTATCCTTTTAAAACAATGTGAAGCCATTCCTTCTGCAGGGCTACCAGAAGTAAGGAAAGATGGTCTTCTGTAGGATGGATCATGATAAATTATAGAACGTCCGCACCAAAAAGACCACAGCTAGCATCTAGTTCAAACTGTGATTTTATAGATGAGTTTTTAGAAAGATGAAGTGAATGACCAGAGCTCACATAGCTATCAAGTGGCAAAACGCAGCCTGAAATCAGGTTTTTGGATGTACGTTTTCATGTTCTTTCCACTGCCACCACTTTGTTTTGCATCTTCTTTAACGCCGACTTGAAAATGGATGTGGTGAAGTTCCCATCTAATCTGCAGTGGCCATTCTGTAAGGTGATGGGGTCCCGCAGAGACTAGACACCCCGGCGGCTGCATTTCCTCCTCTATGCCTTCATGTTTTCAGTGAGTTGTTTAGTAGGGTGCATTCAAAAACTGCATTTGCATTTCCATTCTTCTGTATTCCTCTAGTACTATTCGCATCTCTAAATATTGGCCTCTGTTCTCTCTTCTGCTTTTGGAAGGAAGAATTACCCAGCAAAATAACGGGTATTGCCTTTTACACGCTGAGGCTTATTTTTCGGTGGGACTTTGGTTAACTGTGGAGTGTTCTGCTTGGCATTTGGGGCACTGTTCCTGCCGAGGGTAGAGGAGGAACCTACCTGTGCCAGGCCTGTCAACTCCCATTAGGACCCTGACCCCTTGCCCACGACAATGGTAATGTTGACAACTAAAATCCATCACAGCAGGGGGATCTAAGTCACAGTCTAGTTCTCTCTGGGTCTATTCCAAAGTACCCAAGGTTTCAACACTTAGGTCATCATTCTCATGTAAATAACCAAATTTTATCTATCTGGATGAGCTAAATAACCTCAACTTTGGGTCAAGAACTACTTTAAAATAGATAAAATTCCAGCTTATTCTAGTAAAATCTCCTGGCTTCTTATTGGTATACCAGTGTCCAGAGCCAGGAAAACAGCCACCTTGCTTTCGTTTATATTGGTTTGACCAGATGTGTAGTGTCTGTGTTCACAGCCACCAAGCTTTATGAGGTATGTTGGTAATTGAAGAGAATTAAGCAGAAGGGACCAGGCTGGTGCTAGAATGTGAAATGTCATCAGAGTAATCATGGGAGGCTTGGCTGGATTTTAGCCTGGGGGGATGTAATTAGCAGAACGGTGAGAACTTTCTTCATGTGTTTGAAGAGTGATTAGGTTTGCTCCAGGTGGCCCTAGATGACAAATCTGAAAGACAAGAAGGAAGTTATAAAGAAGCACGTTTTGGTTCTGTGCGACAAAGCACACGGTGGTGGGGAAATTGCACCAGCAGTACGTTCTCTAGCGGTGGGATGATCAAAGGGAAACCAGTTATGACCCCAGAAGTGATGCTGCAGCCGAGAATAAAGCATCTGATGAAGGGCTGGGGCTGGGTGATTCTAGAGGAGCATCCTTCACGGGGCATTACTACTCCAGGCAGCGGTTGGCCAGACAGATACGTTTGGGGAATAATCACTCAGCAATTATTCTTGGAGGTACGTTATTAATGTTGGGGTAAAAACAGTCAATAAGTTTGTTTAAATTAGCTTAATCTCGCAAATGCACTTTGGTTATTGTGACTGCCTATTTTTAAAGTAATTCCTATTTATATCCTTTGAACACTGTAAGGGTCCTTTGAATACCTTCCTGTAAGTTGTCTTCCTACCCTGAGTTATGTATCCAGAAATCCCACATTCTTTAGAACAGACATGACTTTGGTGTGATGACAACACTTCCAGATGTTGTGCTGTTATTTGAGGGTTCTGTGATGGGTGCAGGGTCGGCTGGTTTATGTTATCTGAGATAAATGTGCTTGTCTAGATTAATGTGGAACAGATCCTGATGGTGAGGAGGAACACAGGTTTGAAGAACTGATCTGCCTGAGGAAGTCTGTTGGGGACACACCGGGCAAGTCTGCTGGTCCTCGGCATCTCTGAGAGCTGACCACAGGGTCATGGTTCCCAGGGCGGCCCTCAGCGAGCGTGCCACACACGGCTCCATTGCAACTTGAGCCTTTCATGAGACTCTTGTGAACGGAGGTAGCATCATTAGTGGTTTTTCTCTTCACTGGACCTTCCATACTTTCACTACAGCAAAGGACAGGAAACCTCCCAATTTGACAGTGAATTCTGATGTGTAGAGTTCGGCCTTTCGATACAGGCAGAGTGTAGAAGAGGGTTTGCAAAAAGAGAGAAGGAAGGTCAGGATGGATTCTTGAGTCACTTGGGTCTCAGGTGACAGCCAGCACGCCACGGGTGGCTTTGCTCAGTCTGAGCGGTGCAGTGGGCGCGGTGCTCAGGGACCCTGCGAGGTGGGAGGGAAGGAAGGTCTTGACTGTCCCTGCGGACCGGGATTTGTCCCCCTGGGTGCGGAAAGGGTGTGGTGGATACAGGTGATTCCGGATGCCAGGTGGACAAGCAGAGGAGGTTAACAGAGAGCAGAGAGCCAAGGCCGTTCCACCAGCTGACGCAGCCGTCCTCTGAGTCAGAGACACTTGCTCCAGGGGCCAAGGGGTGAGCTGTGGCTCGCGGGCTCCAGGGGCCAGTCAGGGAACTCACTTTTCCCAGGTGACTCGGTAGGAGGTATGTCCCCGGGACTGCAGATCCTGTCGCTTGCCCCAGGCCCGCACCTGGGCTGCCGCTGTGTCAGCGTGGCCCTCGCCCCGGCTTTGGGGTAGAACGAGCTGATGACCGCACTGCGGATCCTGACTGATAGAGAAGGAAGTGGGGTTTAAGGAAGTGTTTCCTTGCGGGGTTTAATCGTTCACCGTGAAGGCTATTAGGGATTGCATCACATGCTGCTTTGGCAGTTAGTTCAGAATAAACTGAGAAAACTGCAGGGACATTGCTAAGGAGGCTTTAGCCTCTGCGTTTACAGCACTTTTTTTTAAAAAGTGAAATCATGACTGTGTTTAAATTGTACAGCGATATTTATAAAAGTGATGAATCTTCAAGCTGTTCTGAGGAGATGTGGTCCAGGAGGAGAGTAGGAAACAAACCCACCAGCCACCCAACAGTAGCTGGTCTTTAGTCCACTTGTGAAGTTCCTGAGTTTGATTTCACACCTGAGTGATTTTTGTTAAATCCATTCCAATGCTAGGCAGAGAGCTGAAAATAAGTTAATTGAGTCTTAAATGTTAGTGAAGTGTAATCCTACCGCTCATCGTTTTGAAGTAAATATCCTGGTCGCCAACAGCTGAGAACCTGCTCTGGCTCTGGGGGGATGAAACCCCTGTGGGCCCAGAAGGAAGCCGCAGTACAAGGCTTGGCCCCGTCTCAGTGGGCCCTGTGGCCCGATCAGGGTACTTGATTTCCATTACTTTAATGAACAAAATTTAATTTTTTATCTAGTGAGGGACACTTGGGTGTGACCCGGGTAGCCGGCAAGATGGCAAGTGCTGGCCCTGTGGTTATGGGGTCTGGGGGAGCGAGGATGGCCCGGGCCCTGCAGGGGCTGCGGGGTGGGGGTGAGCACAGAGAACCCGCAAGCTGCAGTCCCCAGGGACAGGCGAGGCCACCGGTGACCGCGGCACTCTTCCCTGGAGGGGGCTTGGGGTTCATCCCCCCCTTGTCGTGCCGAATTTCAGAGATCCATCCTTCCTCCTCGTGAGGCCCCCAAACTAAGAACTCAGCAAAAGTTCCAGGAAGGCCTAAGGTGCCACCAGCACCCCTCCAGGCTCCCCCTGCCCCCTGAACTCTGGGTCCTCAACCCTCACAGCACCAGCTGCCTTCTCACAGCCAGCATGGTCCTGAGCCGGGCCAGGGCAGCTGAGGGGCCTCTGTCCTCGCGAACACAGGGCAGGGGCCCTGAGCTGTCCTCTGCCCTGGACCGCCCCTCCTGGGCCCTCCCCAAGCCCCACACACCTTCCCCAGCCTCAGCACCGGCCGCTCCTGGGGAATGGGGTGCAGCCCCCCCTGGTTTACACATCTGGCGCCAGAGGCGGCGGGGAGATTTGCCTCTCATTGGTTTGATCAATCTTTCTGCGGTGGAAGCCTCTCCGGGAGGCGAAAGCGATTTTCCCTTCGCAGGCACGGGTAGCCGTAGCCAGCTCGGTTTCCAGGGCCAGGCAGCGCTCTCCGTTAGCTGGGGGCTGCAGGAGCAGGAGCAGGTGCGGCTCGGGGGCGCACGTGGAGGGAGAGAGCTGTCAGCCCCGCCTCCAGGGTGCCCCGTGGCCAGAGCGCCCCTGTTCGTGAGCACGCTCGTTCTCTTCCCTCGGGGTCTCTGAGATGCGGAGGCCTCCAGGGATGGTTAAAAGGACAGCAGCCAAACCGAGGGATTAGTTCCTGGTGCCTCAGGAAGCCGGTGCTCAGCCTGGCGGAATCACAGGAGCCTCAAAGCCATCCTCCTGCCTTCCCTGGAAATGCCTCTCCCTCTCCTCACGAGTTCTTCTGTGTGGGACCCAGGAGAGAGCCCTGACTCTCGGTTTGACGGTATGAGTGGCTGGTTTCATTAGGAAGGCCAATCCCTCTTCCTTCTGCAAAACCAAAGGTCGCGATCTGGGATTGTCTGCAAGCGGGCGTCCAGGCAAGCCTTTCTGTGGGAAGCTCCACGGAGGGTTGCGTTTCCACCCTGGCTCCTGGGCACGGGGAACAGCATCGCCCAAGGTCACCCGAAGGTCACTGGGAGGGTAGGCCCCCTGCATCACCTGTTGACATCAAGGGGATTCAGGTAGACTTAGACAGCGGTACTTTGCTTGTCTTGCCTCCGGATCCCACTTTACAGACAAGAAGGGTGAGACCCACAGAGACGAAGTCATTTTCTGAGGTCCCAGATTTTGTTAGTATTAAATTAGGGTTAGACTCCGGGCCTCTGTTTGTTAGAATTCACTCGTGTTTATTTAACAATTTTTGATGAACAGTTGTGCATTCACGATGGCCTAGGCCGAGCTCTAGGCCCTGGGAATCCAGACATGAATTGAATAGACAGGGTCTCTGCTCTCATGGAGCTTACGCTCTGGGATCTGTCTGCAGACAGGAAATCAGTACGTAAATACCTTCGTAGTGTCAGCAGTGCTGGTGCTGTGGGGAAGATGGGGGTGGACGGGAAGTGGTGGGAGGGCTACAGCGCAGGAAGCGCTGGGGAAGCAGCTCGCAGCAGTGCTCGGCAGGGCCAGGCGGGAGGCGAGGGGCAGCGGTGTGGGCCTCTGAGACGGGGGGGCTGCAACTGCAGAGGCCCTGAATTCGTGATATGTTTACCCTTCACCACAGAAACAAGTTTTTAGAATTTGTATATTTTCTTATGCATGTATTTAAGCCTCTCTCTCTTTCTCTCTCTCTCACACATACAGACACACACACATACACAAACGCACTCTTAATTAGTGGGCTAGAGTGGTTATAGAGGGATCAGCTATGTAAAACTGGGGGTGGGTGGAAATGTACAGGATTTGCAGACCGTCAGTGGACCAGAGGTGGAGCTGATTCTAGCATCTGTCACTCAGCCCCCCATCCTTGGTCCGCTCCGGGGTGGGGAGGCTGGTCAGGGAGCTGAGACATGCGTTTCTAATAGCTGGAGTTGGCCAGCATCCCACTGTGTGCATCGGGATTATCTGAAGGGTAAAATGACGCTCTTTGGGGCCTGAAAGTCGGTTCCCAGTGTCTGTTTCTCATATACCCGGAGACCAGTGCCAGCAGATCAGGGGGGATGGTGTCCCGTTGCAACCCACAGAGGTCTCACTGCCACATAAACAAAGGCAGTGTTGATTGGCACACCTGGGCATTCTGCAGAGTTAGAAAAGAAAACCGTTTTTTTTCTAGATGCAAGCAGAGGACCAAAGATTCTAGGGAGCAGGGGTACATGTGGATTGGCTCAGCTGGTGTGTGCATTAAAGGCACAGGAGACCGGCAAAGCAGCTTGAAACTCCGGCAAGCAGGGACAGAAGATGCCTGAGACGTCGGCAGGTCTGGAAGTGGCTGGTGGGGACTTGTGTGTGGACTCTGCAATTTCAGAAGAAAGCCTTGCTCTTTTTATCATCTTATATCGATTTAACATCCCCCCTTTGTGTTGAAGGTCGGTGTTCGCGGGGTTCTAAAGTGATGTCGCGGATCTCTGTGCACCGGATTTTGCCCTGGGTTGAAACCTAGCCTGGGTGGACTTCCTTTGAGTTCTATTTGGAGGCCACTTTGACATGGAATTTTTGATGAAGAATGGCTGGAAAAGGGGGCCTGGTGAGCTGAGGAGTGAGAGTTGGCAGGAACGGGAGCTGATTCCCTCACTCAGAGGTCAGCTGGCTGTGGAATGTCCACGGCCTCTCCCCACAGCAGATAAAGGCACTGAGTGCTACTGATTTCCCCAGTAGCCCAGGAACCCACAGCGTGTGTCACAAGCTTAGGGCAGCTGGCCTTTCCACCCCTGTCACCTCGGCCCCGGAGGCACCTGCCAGCCTCGTGCATGGATCCCCGGTTCCCCAGGCAACTGGGCTATTGTTTCTGGTGCCTTGTAAGACCAGACCTCTTTTGAGTGTGTTTATCAGCAGCAGCACGGCGGGGGAGTGGGCCAGAAGGGGGATTCGGAGACCACGGGAGCCTTTGCACCTCTGTGACTTGCAGAGAGGCCTGTGCCGGTGACGGGGGGACAGGAAAGCTCCCTAAATGGTGCCTGATGCCTAGGTACGCCTTGCCTTAGGAAAAGTAAGGGGTTACCGTACATCCTGTCTTGTTCGTCATATCTTAGAAGAGGAGCCTTACTTCAGCTGTTTCTACTGTCATAGAATATCTCTCCAGGTCACGAGGGCTGTGTGTACGTATGGCGGTTTTTCCTTTTTCCCCTCTAGGATGCTTTGCCCCATGTGAGGTAATTCTCCATTATACATTCATTTGGTTCTCTGTTGCCCTTGCAAGTTTAACAACCTTAAAAATTGGATGCTTCTCACTGGTTCCATAATGAAGAAGCAATTTGTCTCCAGATCCAAATCCAGGTGAAGCTGTGCTAACTTGAAGCCCTGCCTTGAGCATCTGGAGAATGTTAAATATCTCTGGGTGTAGGAAATCCTTGGATGCCACCAAAAGGTGGGGGAAAAGGTCTTTTAATAGCGTGTGGAGGCATGAGGAAGAGAGGAAGGAGGGGAGCGAACAGCAAGGAGGTTTGCTAAAATTAGAGCCTCTGACAGCGAGGGCAGCTCCACACCCCCCGCAGGTTCCATCCTCCGCTCCGAGCCAGCTAGAGGCTGAGGTGAGGCCGGGAAGCCAGCTGTTCTCTTTTAAGCGGCTCTTCACTGAATTTTTACTGTTTCATGGAACAGGGCTTTCCTATTTCTGCTATGTCATTTAAATTTCCCGACCCTGTGAAGAGATTCTGTATCGACTCCCATCTTAAATGCAATGGCAGCATGTCTTAGCGACGTAAATACCTCTCCAGGGCCACACAGCTCTTCAGCACTTGAACCTGGATCTGTGTGATCCGTCTCCTGTGCTCCGAGCCACCAGCTCCTCCTGTGTGAGTTTCTTTCTTTCTTTGTTCCGTTAGGAAGAATTACAAATTCCGTGAGACCTGGCGCAGCTGAGGTGCTTTCTGAAGGTCCTCTTGGCTCTGGGCGTCCGCATCTCATACCCGGTGGGGCCCCTGCCCTCTCCCTTTGCTCCTACAGTCAGCACTGCTCTGAGGCAGGCCCTACACTCTGGGCACTCCATCAAGCGTGTTTTTATCTCACTTTGATGCATACCTCGGTCCGGATAACGGGGCTCCCCTCTGTTCCAACGTCCGTTTCCATAACAGTATTGATTCTGTTCCCTGAGCTGGTCCCTGGTTTCATCCTGGGGATCAGCATCCTTACTGGTCCCCTTAGGACCGGCATCTCTCCCCGGCTGGTCCTGCCACTTGCGTACGCGGCCCCTGGCTGGAGGGTCCCTTCTGCCGGGATCCCCATCACTGTTTCTTCACTGGATAGCAGGCACATCCTGCCCCTTCACTGGGCCACGCCAGCTGTCGGCTTCCTGCTCGGGCGTCAGCAGATCATTGGATTGATTCCTGGGAGCTGCGCTTGCATTTGGCAGGAACCCCACCGTTAGCCCGCACCGCTGGGTGCGTTCGCGGCCTGACTCCTGTGCTGGTCCAAGGCGCTCCCTCTCCAGGAGATTGAGAGCGAGAGTGAGGTCGGTGTTGAAGACTCGGAGGGTGCTATTCAGTGGCTGAATTCACTGCTTTTCTAATTAAAACTCAGCCCGCCGTCTAGTCCAGAGGCCCTCATTCAAGAGCCGACGCTGCGGAGGCTGCAGACCCTGGACCTCCTCTCTTCCCCATCACGCCCAGCCCCGCACATCTGTCAGCCCCAGCGCAGCCTTCCCGCAGAGGCTCGGACGTCGCAGGGCGTCCGGCAGGTGAGGAGCCTGGGATGAACGTTGCAAAGAAAAGTCCTGTTCTTTTTTTTTCCTGGACCGTATGGTAGTTTTAATTTGTTGAGGAACCTCCATACTGTTGGCCATAGTGGCTGCACCATTTTACGTTCCCACCAACAGTGCAAGGGTTTCAGTTTCTCCACATCCTCCCTAACAGGTGTTATTTTCTGTATTTTTTTTATAATGGCCATTCTGACACATGTGAGGTGATGTTTCATTGTGGTTTTGACTTGCATTTCACCAGTAATTAGTGATGTTGAGCATCTTCTCATATACCTGTTGGCCATTTATATGTCTTCTTTGAAGAAATGTCTATTCAAGTATTTTGCCCATTTTTAATTGAGTTACTTGTTTTTTTCTTTTTGCTATTAATTTGAAGGAGTTCCTTATATATTTTGGATATTAACCCCTTATCAGATAATGGTTTGCAACATGCATATATGGCCAATTGATCTTTGACATGTTGCCATAAATACACAATGGGGAAAGAATAGCCTGTTCAAAAAAAATGGTGTTTGGAAAATTGGATAACCACTTGCAAAACACAAAGTTCAATCTCTCTGTTACATTACACACAAAAAGAAACTCAAATAGATTAAAGCCTTAAATGTAAAAACTGAAACTGTAAGATGCCTAGAAGAAAACATAGAGGAGAATCTTCATGACATTAGTCTTACCGATAATTTCCTAGATATGACACCAAAGCCACAGACAAGAGCAAAAAAAGACAAGTGGGACTACTTCAAACTAAACCAGTTTTGCACAGTAAAGAAAACAATCAACACATTGAAAAGGCCACAGAGTGAAAAGTCCCTGTTCTTTTTTTTAAAAAATTTTAATTTTTTAAATTTATTTTTATTTTTGGCTGCGTTGGGTCTTCATTGCTGCACACGGGCTTTCTCTAGTTGCGGCGAGCGGAGGCTACTCTTCGTTGTGGTGCGCGGGCTTCTCATTGCGGTGGCTTCTCTTGTTGTGGAGCACGAACTCTAGGCGTGTGGGCTTCAGTAGTTGTGGCACGTGGGCTCAGTAGTTGTGGCTCGCGGGCTCTAGAGTGCAGACTCAGTAGTTGTGGTGCACGGGCTTAGTTGCTCCACGGCATGTGGGATCTTCCTGGACCAGGGCTTGAACCCGTGTCACCTGCATTGGCAGGTGGATTCTTAACCGTTGTGCCACCAGGGAAGCCCAAAGTCCCTTTTCGTTATCCGAGGGCCACGTTCTGACCAATTGTCAGGTGTGAAGTGCAGACACAAAGTACTGAAAGGAGCATGGATTTGGAGTCAGGAAAGCAGGGTACCTAGGCCACTCTGTGGTCGGTGTGACTTTGCACAGATCACAGCCTCTTGGCCTGAGCTGCCTTTTTTGTGAAAGGAAGAGGATAATGGCTGTCTTGCCCTTCAGGAAAGACAGCTGTAAGGATTAAATATTGTTGCTTCTCAATGGGGGTGATTCGCTGCGGGGACATTTCACAGCGTATGGAGTCATGCTTGGTTTTCAGAGCCGGACGTGGAGTTGCTACCGGCATCTGGAGGGTAGAGGTCAGAGCTGCCACCAAACGCAACAGAACCTTCCAGCCCCGCATGTCAGGAGTTCATGCTGAGAAGCGAATTCGTTTAATGTGTCCCAGATGTTAGGGCCCAGCACTAAGCAGGCTGCACCCTGCTCAGAAGGGGCCCCCAGGAGTTAGGCGCAGAGGCACAGAATCCACAGACCTGTTCCCGCCGCTCCCACACGGCCTCCACCCCAAGGTCACCCTAGACAGTGGAGGGGCGGCCTCACAGACCCTCTCCCTCAGAGGCTTGGAGGCCTGGGCAGCCTTGACCAAAGCCCCAAGTCTCTGAAAGGCAGGCACGTGGGATTTACCAGCACGTGTGCTGCAGGCCTACCCTGGTCCCTGACGTCCACACCCACTGGACTGGGGGAAGCTGCTTTAGGCAGGAGGTTGGGGGTTAGATTTCGAGGCCCATGGACTTGAGCCTGAGCCCTGGCTCTGCCTCTTACCACCCGCCTGAACGTGGACAAGTTGTCTGATTCCGAGCCTCAGATTCCTGACCTGTAAATCAGAAGATAAGTCGCTCAGCAGGGTCCCTGACACAAGTTAGGGCTGAATGGTAGTCGTAGTAGCTGTTGAGGTAGTAATTGGTTTAATTATTATTATTACTGCTGGTAATGCTAATATGGTTATTTTTTATCACCGTGCTACAAACTGGTATCTTCTTATCTGCTCAGACGGAGACCCTATTTCCAGGGATTCTCAGCCCTTACATGTAGTAGAGTCCTCTGACAGTCTTTTTTAAAATATAGATGCCCAGCCCACGCCCATTCAAATGACTTCCCTGGAGGCCCGGCCGAGGCACAGGCTGTTTTTGGATTTGTTTCACTAAAGCCCTCCAGGTGATTCTAATAAGAACCCAGGGTTGAAAACGGATTGTTTATGCAGTACCCCTGGCCTAACCTTCCCGAGAACCCAGGTGGCGTTGAATATTCCGACGGACACGAGGGGAGAGGCAGCGTAGGGGTCCATTCCAAGTCCTGGAGCCTTTCTGTGCCATTGTCTGGCCTCCTTCCTCAGCAGGCTCAGAGGAGACCCCCTGGGTGTGCAGCACCTCTCGGCTGGCCCCCCAGTTATTAGAGGAAAGTCAGGGCAGATGAAACAGGAGAAGAGGCCCCGTCATTTGTCTGCTGGAGTCCATCTTAGTTGTTGGTGATTACCGTGACTTAACTTCCTGTGTGCATTATACTTTATAGATTACATCACTTCATGCTAACCAATTTATTTAATGAATGAGTGGTCTGAAGTCACTTGTTTCAGTAAATTAAAAGTACCGTCTGCAGAGGCTTAGGGCTTTCGTAAGGATTAAGCTGAGGCCTCCCGGTCCCTGTGGCAGAAGGTTGTGGAGGCCGCTCTTCTGGTCCGGGGGGCCTTAGGGTGGAGCCCGAGAGCAGTGAGAAGAGTTCTGACCACAGAGGTCACTCTCTGCCCTTGCCCCTCGCTTAGGCTCTGGGAGAGCAGGGCTCCGTCTCTTTACTCCTGACCCTGACATCTGGAAGGAGACGGACGAGATTACCACCATGACCATGCTCCTTTTTGTTATCGTAAACACAAATCAAATATAGGAAAAATTCAAGCAAGCAAAAGCAAGCAACGGGAAGATAATACGTGTGTGTGTAAATATATGTGTATATATGTATAATTTTAAAAACATATAATAATAATAAAAAGTATAAAGAGGACTTCCCTGGTGCCGCAGTGGTTGAGAATCTGCCTGCCAATGCAGGGGACGTGGGTTCGAGCCCTGGTCCGGGAAGATCCCACATGCTGCGGAGCAACTAAGCCTGTTTACCACAACTACTGAGCCCACGTGCCATAACTACTGAAGCCTGCATGCCTAGAGCCCATGCTCTGCAACAAGAGAAGCCACCGCAAAGAGAAGCCCGCACACTGCAACGAAGAGTAGCCCCGGCTCGCTGCAACTAGAGAAAGCCTGTGCGTAGCAACAAAGACCCAATGCAGCCAAAAATAAAAATTTAAAAAAAGTAGAAAGATAGGAGGGGATTCTTTACGATTGCTAAAACTGCAACTAGAAATAAAGTAGAATTTTAAAATAATGGAGCTCTGGTCACAATAGAAATAGAAGGTTAACAGTTATACAATGCTACGTGAGATTTAAAGAAATAAGCGCCTTGGAAGCCAGTGCAGCAAAGGAGTGAAAAATTAAGACAAAAAGCTAAACTCATAAAAAGTCCAAAACAGAGACATCTATAGGATTAAGAAGAGGAAACAACTAAAAAACAAAATAAAATTTAAAAAATTTAGAAACTATTGTAGTACTTTTTTAAATGAGATTTTTGGTTTGGTTTCCGTTTTTGTTTTTGTTTTTGTTTTTGTTTTTTTTAAGGAAATAGGCTAGTACTTGAACATTAGAGAGAGTGAGAAGGAGAAAAACATGCCACTCCACTGAGAAGTAGACATGAGGCAAAGGCTGACTGAGGCCTGGGAGGTTCTGACCCCGCCCTGGAGAAGCGTAGAAAGGGGAGCATCCCTCCTGGGTGGGAGACGGCAGGGGAGTGGTACGGGGCCCTGGTCTCGTGTGTGCACACCCGCAGGTCGTGCTCCACGTCAGTCATCCTCATCAGGCCTGCCGGTGCGGGCCGGAGATGTGGGGTCACCCGGGCAGCTGGGTCAAGCCAGACCCCGCGACCAGCTCTCCTGTGGAACGTACCACCTTGCCAAGGGACGATGAGGTCATGGGATACGTACCACCTTGCCGAGCGACGATGAGGTCATGGGATACGTACCACCTTGCCGAGGGACGATGAGGTCGTGGGATTTCAGGAGTTCTGACCCCACCCGCCCGGTTCTGCTTATCTATAACCATCTGTAAGAATAAGGTAGCAGAAAGGGGCCTGAGTGACCAGATGCCCTTTGGTTTTCACTCCTGGATCCTCACCTAACATGAATTGTCATTGAAAGCAGATAGAGGAAATGCTCTGTAACAACTTGGACTTGGGTTCACTCCTAGCTTTGTTCATTACTAGCTGTGTAACTTTTTTTTTTTTTTAATGACCTTTTTTTTAAAATTATTTATTTATTTATGGCTGTGTTGGGTCTTCGTTTCTGTGCGAGGGCTTTCTCCAGTTGTGGCAAGTGGGGTCCACTCTTCATCGCGGTGCGCGGGCCTCTCACTATCGCGGCCTCTCTTGTTGCGGAGCACAGGCTCCAGACGCGCAGGCTCAGTAGTTGTGGCTCACGGGCCCAGTTGCTCCGTGGCATGTGGGATCTTCCCAGACCAGGGCTTGAACCCGTGTGCCCTGCATTAGCAGGCAGATTCTCAACCACTGCGCCACCAGGGAAGCCCTACTAGCTGTGTAACTTTTAAACAAATGTATCAACTTCTTTGAACTCCAGTTGCCTCATCTGAAAAAAAGAGGGAGATTAAAAAGAAAGTTTCTCTCTCTTAATTACGCAAATGAATTATTTTCTAGACTGTGAGCTAGTCAAGGCCGTGATCCGTTTCTGAAGTGCCTTTGTATCCTCAATACTTGGTACACTGCCAAGCACGTGTGAAGTGTTCAATGCTTGTCTGATAATATAAAAGCTGATTTTGTTTTAGCCATGCATTACTCTATGCCAGGAATTTTGCTGTGCATTTTACTCTGATTCTCTCAATCTTTATAACACACACACACACACACACACACACACACACACACACACACACAGAGGTTTGTAATATTAATATCCCATTCTGCACCTTGAGCTTAGAAGTTAAGTAACTTGCTCAGGGCCACCTACCTAGTTTTGAGTTTTTCACGATAACTTAATGAGTGTCCATGTTTTCAATAGCATGGAGTGAAGATGGGGTAAGCGGGCACTTGTGCTGACTCTGCGGTATTTCTTTCCAACCTCCCTGTCTAGGAGTCTGGCCCTGGAGAGCTGCTTTGAGCTGCCACCACTCCAGATGGAAATATAAGGCCATTTTATCCCCACAGTTAGCACAAATCAGAGCATAAGCACAGATCTCAGAGTCTAGGCAGAATCCTCATGCCAAGTGTACCAAACGGATCTTCTAGTACGTATTGGGACTTAGTAAAGTAAGACACTCTCTATCCCCCTCCCTCCTGGCAACACACACACACACAATCTTCTCTTCCTCTGTTTCCCACAGAAAGGAGGGACAAAATCAGTGGAATAAACTATCTTAATTGTTTTTTGAGGGAAAGAAGATTTAGTTATGAAATGACAAGAAAATAAAGCTGTGAGAAAAACAGGCTCAGGATTGCATTCAGTTCTGCTGAGGAAAACAGGAGAAGATGAGATAGAAA
The DNA here is from genome assembly GCF_965194825.1 of Balaenoptera physalus. Lineage (NCBI taxonomy): Eukaryota > Metazoa > Chordata > Mammalia > Artiodactyla > Balaenopteridae > Balaenoptera > Balaenoptera physalus. The sequence goes on from NC_138889.1 coordinate 2,218,358, forward strand.
TGAGGCTTAATTTTAGTGAAGGGAAATTTGCTGCCGAGTAGAGAGATCGCAAGAAGTGGGGTTGCACGGCTTCCAAGGAGAGCAGGGCCTTGCGTTGTATTGTGATGGACAAGGCTTGATTCCTTAGGAAGCAGCCTCAGCACACAAAAGACTGAAAGACAGAAAATGCTGGATGCAGAGCACAAAGCAGAAGTCGGCAATGCAGGCGAGAAAGGACCCGCTTTCTTCCCAGACGAGCTCTGGGGAGGTTGGTTAAGGACATGCCTTTCTCACGCAGTAATTCTTATTTTTCCTCCATGTGAGCGCTGTGAGCACGTGAAAGATGCTGTGGACCTTGGCAAGGAATCTTCTCTCTCTCTTCCCCAGAGTAACTTGATAGACTTCCCAGTCACGGGTTTCTGGGACATCTTAAACACTTCATTACCATTTATTACCTATTAATATAATTTTTAAAATTATATATAAATACATTTATATTCTAATGTGCTAAAAGTAGGAAATATATATACACGTATATACGCATATATATAATATATATGTCTAGCTATAAATATATATATAATCTCACTATTTTTGGCTCTTTCTGCATTTTGATAGGTGTTAAAATTACTTCAGTGGGAATGGAGTTTGGGTGGAGTAAAAAGGCAGAGCTAAATCGTCTCCTCCTGCTAGTTCAAGGTAATAAGCTAACGGGCAGAGTGCAGTTGGTCCTCCGTATCCGCGGGTTCCATATCCCGGGTTTCGCATCTGCGGGTGCAACCCATAGCAGATCTGTGCTGTGTTTACGATCTGTGGTTGGTTGAATCCGCGGGTTTGGAATCCAGAAGTATGGTGGGCCAACTATGAGGCTTGAGCATCCGCGGATTTTGGTATCCATGTGGGGTCCTGGAAGCGGTCCTCTGCGGATACTAGGGATGACTGTAATTACGTTTGTAGGTGTTTGAGCAGAACTGGTCTATTGAAAGGCAGGTGGGGCTGAGAATGACCCCAAATAACACAGTCTAACAATCTGATATGGGTGGGATGGGTGAACATAGAGGGCAAAAAAGGATGCCTTGGTGTGTATTTATGCCAGGTCAGAACTTCTAATATTTCCTACCAGAACACAGCGCATCTGAAGCAGTGCATAGTGGAAAATTCTGGTACTTTTAATACTAGAGATTCTAAGGTGTGTAGAGGTATAGATGAGGGAGTATATGTAATACTATATGTAGAATATATCCATGTGTATTTATGTCTATAACACTCTATACTATTCCATATCTATCTACAGTATAATCAATATAATTCTGTATATATATAGAACATATGTACATGTATAAATGTATATTTTAAAATATATAAAAATTTATTTCTAAACTAAAATTTGGTATTTTGTGAGCAAGAAAGGGTTAGCCGTTAATGCCCTGTTGCAGAATAAAGCAGTGCCCACTTCGCTGTGCTTTGGGGCTGGTTGGTGAGGATTTGGCCGGCAGAGGCAGAGGAGTGATGCCGCGGCGGTGCAGCTGTGCCTGGGCAGCTGGGACGGCCCCGGAGACAGGCTGGCTGGGGTGTGGCCGGACTGGGGGGCTTCTGAGCAGTTCCTTCTAGAAATCATTTCCTTCTCTTCCGTTTCATGCAGTGTTTCATTCAGACCCAGAATTTCCTTGTTTTCTTAGAAGTTCTGTAGAACTTTAGACAACAAAGTTTTTCTTCATCTTGATTCCAGCCCTGACTTCTTAGATAATTGATGTTTTCACTTTGGCTGAGCAGAGGCGGTATGGCTATAATTACAGAGTGGTGGCATGCCATCCCTAAATTCCCTTGTTTTTTTCTCGTTGTTGTTTTTTTTTTTTAATTCTCCCAGAAATGGCTCACACCTTGGATGTGAGTGATGGAGAGGCAGTCTCCTCAGACTGTGGACCAGGTGGGGGTCAGACAGCATTTGCATTTTAAAAAGGGCAAAAAAAAAGGACCCTCTTCAAATATTCAGGGAGAGCTACAAAATGCTGAAGTAAATCCTTATCAGGAATTTTAATGAGCAAAATAAAATATGAAATCTGTGTGATTAAAATCAAATCTTCCCCCTTCTGCTCTGTGAGAGCAGGCTGCCAGACACCAGCACAAGGAAGGCGCTAGGCGGCCTTTTGTGTTTAATTACTGCCAGGGCTGCTTCTGTGTTCAAAGCACCCCCTCCCCAGTCCCCTATGGCGTGATGGAGAGCTTGAGATAACACAGGGGCTCCCTTCTGAGGGATTTAGAATCCTGGACAACAGACAATACTCATTTTAACTGAATTGGAGAGATCCAAGCCATTTTGGCTTCAAATACATGTCCCTGGTGGGGTGGGGAGACAAGTTAGGGGGAAGCGGAAAGGTGGAACCACTGCCTACCATCCCAGGACCACCCCTCAGTGGCCCCTCCATCCTTGTTGCTCTGTCTCCCCCTTTAATTGCTCCTATTCTCTCTTCATAGGTCTCAGTGCCACAAGCTTGGGTGTTGGATTGGGGAGGCATCCATCCATAATAAACCGGATGTCTGGAATGTAATGCCCACTTCTGTGCCTGGTGGCTTGGTTGGTGCCCCCGCCCATTTGGAGAGGAGGCTGGTTCTGTTAGCTCATCTCCTGACCTCTGGTGCTTCCTGAAGGTCATAAGTCGCATCACCCAGAAGGATGTCCTCAACCCCGGAGCGTTTTCCTCTTGGTGGTCACAATGGTTGCTCTTCTTGGGTGCCTTTTGGGTGCTTGTGAACTTGAGATGCCTGTTCATGCTGTGTCTGCCTTTCAGTTCAGTCCATATTATCTTTCCATTTACATTCAGATTTATTTCACTTCAAGCAGTGATTTCATCACCTTTGTCCTTTGCGAGCAGCCAAGGGTGTTTTGTGTAAGCATTCGAGTTGAGTGGAATACAAGGGGGCCGTGGAGACCCTGCAGAAGTCCAGTTTTCTCCCTCTCAGATGAGGAGGTGATAATTGATGTTTTGCCACCGGATACCCCTGTGTGGACGCGGAAGCTGTACAGCTCCGCGCGTGCATTTGCCCAGCTGGTCTGTCGTGAGTAAGAGACGCAGGAGGCTTGCAGGCGTGGACCACGGTAGCCACGTCTCCGGGTGCTCGGGTGACCGACGTGCCAATGGACTCGTTCTCTTGCCTGCTTTTTAGTCCAACCCATGCCGTGTGCCTTAGAGTTAGACATATCAGCCTTTTTAAAATTGAAGTATAATTAATTTACAATATTGTGTTAGTTTCTAGTGTACAGCAAAGTGATTCAGTTTCATGCATATATATTATTTTTCATTATAGGTTATTACAGGATATCGAATATAGTTCCCTGTGCCATACAGAAGGACCTTGTTATCTGTTTTATATATAATAGCTTGTATCTGCTGAACCCAAACTCCTTATTTATCCCTCCCCTCCCTTTCCCCTTGGTGACCATAAGTTTGTTTTCTATGTCTGTGAGTCTATTTCTGTTTTGTAAATAAGTTCATTTGTATCATTTTTAGATTTCACATGTAAGTGATAGCATATGATATTTGTCTTTCTCTGACTAGCTGCACTTTGTATAATAATCTCTAGGCCCGTCCATGTTGCTGCAAATGGCATTATTTCATTCTTTTTTATGGCTGAGTAATATTCCATTGTATATATGTGCCACATCTTCTTTATCCATTCCTCTTTCGATGGACATTTAGGTTGCTTCCATGTCCTGGCTATTGTAAATAGTGCTGCTGTGAACACTGGGTTGCATGTATCTTTTCAAATTATAGTTTTCTTAGGATGTATGCCCAGGAGTGGGGTTGCTGGATCATGTGGTAACTCTATTCTTAGTTTTTTAAGGAACCTCCATAGTGTTTTCTATAGTGGCTGCACCAATTTACATTCCCACCAACAGTGTAGGAGGGTTCCCTTTTCTCCACACCCTCTCTAGCATTTATTATTTGTAGATTTTTCAATTCTGACTGGTGTGTGGTGGTATCTCGTAGTTTTGATTTGCATTTCTCTAATAATTAGCAATGATGTGCATCTTTTCATGTTCATCAGCCTTCTTTTTTAATTCACTGTCTATTAATATTAATTCAGTTTGGTATATACCAGGTCTTGTGCAAGTAGTTGTTGAAAACTATATCATTTATAATTGCTCAATTGTTTATTCTTTCAACTAATTTTTATAGAGTGGGCATTATGTGTCTGGCACTGTGCTGATCTCAAGAAATAAAAGCAGAGGGTAGGTGGGGAGGTGACGGCTTGGACTAAGTTGATGGTGGTGAAGTAGAGAAAACATGGACACATCTGAGAAGTGTTCTGGAGATAGAGCCAGGAGCGCTGGGTGCTAGTTGGATGAGGAAAGTGGGGAATCAAGGATTATTCCTGTCTTGTTGGGGTTAGCAGTTGGGTCAGCAGTGGTCAGCAGTGGTACCCAGTGACAGACGCAGTGGGTCTTGGGAAAGACAGGACTCTTCTCAAGTTCCTAAACAACTGACACTGTAAAAACATCTGATCTTTAATGCAGTTGCTAGTGCCTATAAGAATTAACTTATAAGGTTAAAAAATATTTTTTTAAATGCAGTTGCATGAGACCCATACCAGTCTTACTGAATCAGATTATTTGGATAGTGGGACCAAAGCATCTGTGTTTGAAAAAGGCTCCTAGGTGATTTTTTGCGTATTCCTGGTTAAAAAAAAATACTGCTGGAAAGCATCACCATCAACAGATGTGGGTATTATGTGTTTGTGTATGGGATGTGCATGTGTGTCTATATAATTCAACTATGATACGTTTTAAATCCCAAAATGAGTTCTCCAAATACCTGTTTTTAATTAAACTCTGCCCAATTACCATCCGTCAGTGACTGTTTAGAGAATGAAAGTTGATTTCAATATTGGTCTTAAATATTGAAAAGCAATATTGGAGCACAAATAAGTGAGCCATGTGCTGAGTGAGAGACTGCAGGCCGCACCCACTAGCCATCAGCCGTCTTGAAATAATTTGGACGTATTTTCTCTTTCTTATTTTTTAAATTAGGAAGTACCTTTCATTCAGATAAATAACTGAAAGTTGATATGTGTTCATATAAAATCATATTAGAATGTTGAGTATTTTTCAGCCAAAGCCTTCTGTTTGGTGCTACAGTTTTTTTTAAGACTATGTGGTTTCTGAGATGCCGTGTTACTCACTTTGCACTCAGACGCCGCCATCATGAACACACACACCAACTCGCATGTTTGAAATAGGCAGACAGGTATGTTCCACAATCGACGCCACCCTGAAGCCATGGAATCAGACTGGAGTCCCTAAGAGGCAGCGGGCACTTGGTGCATATATCTATTATTATATATTTCAGCTAAGTTAGCGTCAATAGCTAATCTGCATGAATATAAGGTAATGAGACAAACAGGTATTCCTGCACAGGAAATCAGAAGCAGCGTTGAGAAGCCTGATTCTATGCTTTTGATGTAACCAAAATTGCAGTGTACTACTCCCATCCTGAGTGGCCCATGCTGGGAAAATGTCTTTTCAGTCGCCTTAGAGGCCAAATCCTGCCAAACTATAAATAGAGGAAATGTTTAGGACCACACACATACGCGCACACACACACACACAGGCACACACACACACACACACGCATGGATCTGCTCTCCCAGCCTCTATGTGCTGACAGCCTGATACAATCACCACCCAAACCAACTATGAAAAAAATCAATTTAACCAAAATTGATGCTCTTTTGTAGAGCTGTTTAAAATCTAAGTGGAAGTGAAACCTTTGAAGCTGCCTTCCCTCTGTAAATGCAGCACTTACTGAGCTTTTGATGGCCACGGGAGCTGTGGAATCTTCCACGTCCCCGGGAGCCCAGCACCTTTGTTCCAGGAGCTGGAGAGGGGTTAGGGGATGGGCAGAAGGTGAATAAATTGTGGGTTTTGTCTTTTACACAGTACTTCTTCCTCTCCAGTCCCAAGCCAGCCCGAGGTGGTTGCCCCTGTGCCCCGTGTACCCGGACAGGCTGCTGGGCCCCCGGAACAGTTTCCTTTGCAGACTTCATATCCAGCAGAAACACTGAGAGAAAGAGGAGATGACACAGGGCCAGATACAGCTTCCAATTCTAAATAGTGGGCTGACCAGTGCCGTTTCTTTACCCATTGGCAGAGTTAGTTGATTGTTTTCCAGAGAAGAGCATAATTTTTAAGAGTTTTTATTCTAAACTATTAAATAAATACTTCATAAACAAACAAAGATATTGATAAGATGCCAGCATTCTGGAATTGGTGAAAATACAGAATTTTTTAACGTATACGAAGGAGGAAGATGAGGATGAGGACTAACGTTTACAGACGTTTATTATGGGCTCAGCACTCCGATACTTGCTGCATGCAAATTATGTTGTTTAATCACAGCAAGAATCTCCGAGTTAGCTGGGATTGTTATCCCCATTTTATGTGCAAGAAATAGATAATTAGTGAACATCTCAAAGATCTCAGATCAAATGAGTGGAAAAACCAGAAATAACGCAGTTCCATTAAGTTGACCTCAAGTCCATGGGATCAAGAAAGAAAGAGCTGCTGTTAAAGAGATGGGAGCAGACAGATGGGAGAGGGGGAGGAGAATAAAGGAACTAGTCCAAATTCTCTTTCAAGTAGGTTGTCTCTATTGATTAAATTAACCACATGATCAGTCAAGTTATAAAAATTGTGTCATCCAGTGAGTTTCTGTAGCTGTTAGGGGAGGGTCCAATTTGAGTAGTGTTAAACATCTAAAACAACCAGATGCAGTGGGAAGACAGGAAGTGAGGAACACACGTGTTCAGGGTGCTGGGTGTCACCCGCTAACCCCGGCATCATTCATTCAGTTCAAGGACAAAGCAAATATTCAAAACCAATCTCTGCGAGGCATTTCCTGGAAAGCTTTGACCGACCGTAAAAGAGTGTGGTTCCACCAACCTACTGCAAATGCCTTGGGAATTTCAGAAGATGCAGTTTTCTCTGAACTGCTCAATTAAATACATCTGGCGGAAGACTTTTGTCAACACTGAGGGGTCACAGGGTCATTTTGTCCCGGTCCTGCCTCTAGAGCTGAGCTCTCCGGTCAGGGACCCTTGTGACACTGGCATCTCTGCGTTTCTTTCTGTGTACCTTTATTTTAAACTCCCCGGATGGTGGCATTTAATGCTCAGACAGGCTCAGACTTACAGTAATGGAAACTGTGGCAGAGATGAGTCCAGAGTGAATCCAGAAAAATAAGTGTTGGAGTGACGCTGGTTGCTTTAATTCATGGGTGAGCTTCCCTTTTGGGAGATCACAGCGGGGTTGCCGCCAAGTGCAACAAATTCCAAGTGGTTTTGAGTAAAGAATTTTCACCCTGTCAGGAGCTCAAAAGAAGCCTCTTGCTGGCGTCAGGGCGGGTTAGCAGCCGCTGGGCTCACGTGAAAGGGGCTGTGGGTCAGGTGTGAGGCGGGGCTGGTGAGAAAGGCTGCCCAGATTTCCCATTCACATGCCTCTCACCTGGGCGCACGACCAGACGGGCCGCCTGAATGTCTTGACTTGTCAACATGATGTGCTGTGAATTTTAAAGAGAAGGCACTGCAAGGGACAGACTCTGATTACTGTTCTAGGTTAAAATGATCAGATTTGAAATAGAGGAGTCTCAGCCTCTTAGACCAGTGGGGATCAGCGAGGCGGTGAACAAAGCAAGTTTGCATGCCTGCAGCAGAGTCAGCCCGGCCGTCTAGTCTGTGAGCTTGCAGGCTCGTGGGATGGCGCTGGTGGACAAGCGTGCACTCAGGGAGGCAGGGTGGTCCGGCAGAGAGCGGGTGTGTGTGCAGGTGCCACAATGTGACCCTCACGGAACAGCTAGAAAGGAGCATCGGATAGAAAGTGTGGCGCTGTTGACCACCACGACAGGTGGGCTCTTGCCATGGTTTTTGGTCCAATGACAGATAGCACAACGTGTCTGTGCTTCAGTTTCCTCATCTGTAAATGGGAATAATAATCATAGACTCTCACTCCCAGGGGAGTCCTGAAGCTTAAATACACACAAAGTGCTTATAAACAGGCCTATAACATCAGCAGTTATTTTTATAAGAAAAAGTTACATGGAACTGTCTGTTCTCACCACGAACTTACAATTTTAGATGACCACACTGGCCTTGCCACACTGATGCATCGCACATGCAAGAGAAGCTAATGACACAGAATTTGGATATTCTGCTGAAACTCCTAATGTGGACATGAAATAAAGCAGACGTTGCAGGGACAGTCACTTGCCACGCTGATTGTTGCCGACCTCGCTCACCCACTTTTAAAGGTACACGTGGAATGTGGTCAGGCAGAGGCAGTAGACAGAGAAACATGAATACTCCATAAATACGCGACAGGTTCCATCACTATGACGTGCTACTCATTTCTAGCTCTACCGCCACTACTACAGTTAAATTACTACTCCTGCTTATAAGAATACAGACATCTGAGGCTGAGCAGTGCCCGGGATTAAAAGCCTTTTGTCTCTCAGCTGGTAGGTTCCAAAGAAAAGGAAACACAAATGCAATTTCTTGCTTTGAGTCGAGGTTAACAAACAAGCTTTGTAAAAATAGTACATCAAAGTGAGTCAAAATTTATGCATTTTGTAGGTCAGGAGAGGGGTGAATGTACTATATCTTATTCATTCTACAGTACACAAGTTTTCAAATTGAAAAGCATCTCTGAGATTGTGATATGTCCTTGATAGCATATTGGAGGTTAATTGGAAATTTTCATTATTTCTTAGAGGATTGTAAACTGTGGTATATTACTAAACAGTGACATTTTGATTCAATTAAATATAGTAATTGAACTGAGTTTAGGAAAAATAGCCATTGAACACTGAAAAAATATTCTTGTGGGGCTTGGTGATGAGTCCTTACTTCTCTAATTTCTCTTGTTTTCCTAGTACTGAATCCTTGTATCTGTGCCATACATACATACACTTGTACCATATCATATACCCACACGTATTAATATAGACAGAAACGAAAAGCCAGGGGTTTAGGACCGATGGTTAAATCGTAAAACTCAGTTGCTGATTCCTGTTCTGTTATCCTCTGATCAGAATGAAAAGGGCCGATGCAGGTGTTCCCTCAGCGACGTGTGCGTTGTCCACGGTGAGCATTTGGCTCTGCACGGAAAGGATGCCGTAGTGGCGGACGGTGCCTCTCCCCCTCCTTCCCCTCTGCTCAGCCTCCTGGGTCCCCTCTCTCCTTTCCCCGCCCACGGCACAGGCCTCGGCCTCCTGGGTCCCCTCTCTCCTTTCCCCGCCCACGGAACAGGCCTCGTCCTCACCCACCCTGCGCTTGTTCCCTCTGCCTGGAACGCTCTCCCCAGTCACGTTTTCATCCTCTCCCTACATTTTCCATCACCCCCGCCCACACCCCAGCTCTCCACCTCATTTTCTCCATTTAGCATTTATTGCTCTCGGGGACATCATCAGTATCACCAACTAGATGAGGGCTCAGATGAAAGCAAGAAATTTTGAATATTTTCTTCTTACTGTTTCCCCCGAACCGAAGACAGTACTGCCACACAGTGTAAATTCAATACACATTTGTTGAATTAGCTCATTGATGATTTTAGAGATTGGTTCTGTGGCTATTTATATTACAGAGGAAGGTGAGGAGAGAGATGAAGTTGTTTTGAAGTCACTGCTCTAGCAGTGACCTCAGATGTGAGTTTCACCTTGGGGTGACTTTGGAAAGAAAGAGTTTCCTGGCTCGATGTTGGTGGGGCTTTGCCCGAGTGTCAATCCAGCATCTATGCCAGTGTGTTCACCTTTAGTCTTTTCAGTAGTCGAGGCTATTGGCTATTGTATAAGCAAATGGGTTTAGCGGCACTCGAGTTAATATAATATCACAAGAGTAATAGGTCCAGTGCTGGCTGAGCCCATTGACTTTTATTGCCATTAGATTCCGCTTTAGAAACTGCACATGCATTAAGTTTCATATTTTAAAAGAGGAAAGGTAGATGCATGGCTTTTCTGGACTCATTTGAAGCCTTCATTTTTTAAGGTTAAATAAATACTAAGTGAAATAGTGCTAGCAAAAGGTTTGGGAGACAGGCATCTAATTTATTTTTAATGAACCTGCAAGGCTCCCCATTTTACCTTATTCAGCTAGTTTCTACTTGACTCCATTTTTAATTCTATAGACTACCCAGCACACACGGTGTCTCTTCACACACGCACACACACACACACACACACACACACACACACACACACACACACACACACAGGCTGAGGTGTGGTTTTCAAGGTCCTATCATGTTTAACAAATATTTCAGATATGTTCATCTGTTCCACTGATTGCCAAGCTTACAGCATGACAACAAATTTTATTTGATGGATAGGAGCTAAAATTACAGCCCGGTCTGCCGTCTGCCGGGATGAATGGATACACGTTGATTTTCTGCGGCGACGCCCGTCACTCGGGAGCTGAGGGCTCCCAGGCACTAGTGTCAGGGACCAGGCAGATGGCTCCACGGCGGGGACAGGAGACCCAGGATGCTGCCGGAAGGACCACACACCTCCAGGGCCCTTGGCTAGGGAGGCGCGGATCACATGGGATGGCGGCACCATGAACTTTTTTTTTTTTTTTTTTTGCTTTTTGCTTATAATGGAAAGCAGCGTGGAAAGCAGCAGCAGAGGAAGGTTTTGGCTCAGAAAAGCAGTGCTCCCCACCGCGTAATGAGTAATATGTGGAAGCCAGCCCACATTTCTGGAACAAAGAAAATCAATTGAGGTTTCAAGGTTTTTCTTATGAACGTATGTCGAGAGAAAAACTTTTACAGTTGGCCTCAAGTTTTAAATCTAATCTTGGCCTTAAGTTGGGGTCAGGGGGATGTGTAGAAGATAGTTTATTGAATCCAATTAATTTTTTTCTTAATTTGGGTGGAAGTTTCTTTTGATGTCTAAAATCCGATTCTGGTAGCAAGCAAGCAATGAATGTCCTCAAGCTGGCAGTTGTTTTCTATCGCTGCTGGAACACTTACCACAAACTTAGTGGCTTAAAACCACACACATTTGCTCTCCTATGGTTCTGTAGGTCAGAAGTCTGGCCTGAGTCTCTGGCAGAAATCAGGGTGTTGGCAGGGTGTTCCTTTCTGGAATTCTAGGAGAAAACCCGTTCCCATGCTTTTTCCATGTTCTAGAGGTGCCTGCATTTCTTGGTCCGTGGTCCCCTCCTCCATCCTCAGGGTCAGCATCACAGCATCCCTGCCCCTGCCTCACTCTCACGACTCTTCTTCTGACCACGGCCTCAAAAAGTTCTCTGCTCTTAAGGACCCATGAGAATGAATTGGGCCCACTGCATAATCCAGCATAACCTCCCCGTATTTCTGTTCTAAACTTAATTACATCTACAATATCCTTTTCGCGATATAAGGAAGCGTATTCACAGGTTCTGTGTATGAGGATGTGGATGTGTTTGGGGGCGTTATTCTTCCGACCAAAGTTATGTGAGAAAAGCCCCGGCATGGTGGTGAGCGAAATCTGCCTCCCTCAGTTTTGGAGTTGATTCATTCATGAGCCGTTAGTTTAGCTTTGTGGTTAAGGGCACAGGCTTTGGAGTCAGGCAGGTCTGGGTTCAACACCCGACTGCCTCGTTCATTCATTCATTCATGTAACACCTATTTACTGAATGTCTGCTAAATGCTAAGCTTTGTTCTGGTCACTGGGGAAAGCAGTGAATAAGGCCAATCTGCTGCCCATGAGACATTTATATTTTAGTAGGGGAAGCAGATAGTATGTAAATAAAGAAATATGTAACGTCAGATAGTGACAAACACTATAAAGATACATGGTAGTATAAACGCTTATGCTGTCCATGTATAGAAATTACTCAGTGACCGTAGCCATGTGTTCAGTCATTCATTCATTCACTCACTTACGGCAACATCATACTTGTCATTGGAACACTTTTATTGTGTATAAAGCATTATAAAAAGGGTTTGAATGTACATCTGACCCTTTCATCATCCATATAAGCCTGAGAGGTTGTGTTTTCTGACTTGTTGATGAGAAAATATAGAATCAAAGAAGCTAAATGACTTGTTATCACGTGGCTGAGCCATAAAATGGCCTCTGAGTTCTAGGATGTCGTCAATCTTGAAGTTTGTTGAATTCTCCTTATTTTCTCCCTAAGCAAGTAGTGTCCCCTGCTTGCAGGTTGTAGACTGGAGAGGAAAGCCGGGGCTGGGGTTTGAAACACTTTATTTTCCTCCAAACCTGAGATAATATGATTTCTTTGTGCTTCCCCTAAGTTTCTTTAGATCATTACGTGACTGTTCCGTCTTTGATCAATCATTTAAATCTGTGTTTACACAGGCCGAGCAAAGGGAAGATCTAGACAGTTACCCAAGCCTTGGAACTCATTTAAACAGCCTATTCAGGGCTCTGCTCATCCGCCATTATTTCATTCTCTCTGCTCAGATACAGCTGCTGAGCACACACACACTGGGGGAGATGAGCGAGAGGAAAGACCCGAGAATCCTCAAAACGAGAGTCTTTCCGCGGGGTGTTTTGTGGGTGTTGACGTCTTTAGTGGTGGTGGGTATGCTGGGGGGGGGTCTTCTCTAGGTTAATTAGATGTGCCTCATTAGCTATGTACATCGATTACTTGAACACACTTGCCAGAGCGTATTTTGGAGAGAATTTGGATGTAAGTGCGTTCTCAGTCTCTGCGAGGAGAGGTGCAGACACCTAGCAGGTGCGTGTCCGGTCAGCCTCTGCCTCCGAGTTCTCTCCTCCCGTGATCTGGTGTCTGTATTTCGGAGGTCACTCTGCCGGGCTGGGTCCTGGGCACTGGGACGGACTGCGGCAGGGAGTTAGTGAACCCACTGCGGTGAATAACGTGTGCCAGCGTCAATTCTGCTTCTGTGCCAGTCCTGCTCTACCTTCTGCCCAGACCTGGGTGGAGAAGCCCTGTGATGTTTGTCGCCAGTGTCCAGCTGTAACACTGTCCCCCATCTGCCCTGTCTGGTGTCTCTGCTTTAATGCCCCCGTTGCTCCGAAGCTTGGCCTTGGCCCTGACTTGCGCCCAGACACTGGACTCCAGTCCCGTGGTGTGGACCCTCCCGTCTGCTGACAGACCACATTCCAGTCCTGTCCTAGCCTCCTGAACTCCACGAAATTGCTCTTCCTGGAGCCCTATGAACCATACTTGGTTTTGGACATTGTGACCTGTCTTCCTCCTTAGAGTACATTTCACCTCCTGCTGCTGGGTTTGGCCCAAACACCCGGCCCTGCTGTCCCTGAGTTTCCGCCGAACACCAGCTGGGCCCTTCGCTTTTAGAATCCTGACTCCACCACTCATGATGCAGTGTTCTCGTTTACAACCTCTAGAAAGTCTGGGCCAAGTTCTCAGCACTTCCAACCAACTGAAGGAAAGGCAGCGCATTATATAACAAGAAGAATCCAACTCTGCCTGGCATCCTTTCTTCTGTTTTTGTGTCTTTCCCCCTCCTAGCTAACCACCCTTCCCTCCCTATGTCCACCCTGGAAGAGCTTCAAGGAAAGTGCAAAGATTATAAATCAATAATCCACAGTAATACTTTAAAATGATTTTTTTTCCCTTGAAATGTTAGCATGAGAAAATAAAACTGAAAGCGGGGAGGGAGAAACTAACCCACCAGTGACAGAACAGGATTGTGAGCACAATATCCTACTAAATGACACACAGAAGGAGTTGGAGCTCTGTAATACCTTTTATATTGCTGCCTGCCATCTGGTCGGCAATTCTTAAGCCTCAAATATTCAGGTAAACTCTATTTTTCCAAATAGTGCGAGGTTATGGGGATTTCAGCAGCCACTTGTCTTTTTAAATATCATTATATTCTACTGTTTTCCAGAACAAACTGTGTTAGCAGGATATTTGCATAGCACGCAGGGAGTTACGCGGCACGTACTGGGGACCCTGCACGCAGAGGACTTGCGGATGGGAGTGAGGTCCTGTTTCCTGTTAGAGCCTGGAGGTTGGGCTGGGAATTCTCATTTAACCTGGATTGAGTCATTCCACCTGGATCCTGGCTGGAAACAGTCCTCACAGGGAAGAACGACCCTTGCACATTCAGCAAGGACAGTAGGAAGGAAGCGAGCTCCTCTTTGTTCTAGACGAGGTCCCCCGGCAGGGCATGGAGCCCAAGCAATGCATCTCCTAAGTTTTTAAAATTCTAGGGGCTTCCCTGGTGGCACAGTGGTTAAGAATCTGCCTGCCAGTGCAGGGGACACGGGTTTGAGCCCTGGTCCGGGAAGATCCCACATGCCTTGTATCAGCTAAGCCCATGCGCCACAGCTACTGAAGCCCGCGTGCCTAGAGCCCATGCTCTGCAACAAGAGAAGCCACCGTGTTGAGAAGCCCGCACATCGCAACGAAGAGTAGCCCCCGCTCGCCGCAACTAGAGAAAGCCCACGCGCAGCAACGAAGACCCAACGCAGCCAAAAATAAATAAAAGTGAAATAAATAAATGTGTAAAAAGAAATTCTGAGACCATTTGTTGGTTGTTTTGCTATTCTCTTAGAAGTGGTGAGGGGAATAAATAGGTCAGATATAACCTGATGTTATACCATATTTGAGGTTTCACTTCTATCAGTTCCCTAGGTTTTTAAACTAGGGGAAATACCTTTCAAATAAAACCTGAGATGTAGGGATGGTGAGTGAAATATGCTTAATGAGAGACGTAAACGCCTGTGGACTCCTGGTGTCCAAGGAGACGGAGTCACTTTCTCCTCCATCCACTCATGTGAACGTTATTTGCCCAGCACGGCTCTAAGTGGTGAGAACACGGAATTGAGCAAGCCACATCCCCGATCCACAAAAATGGTAAAACGAAAAAGGCTGACGTGAACAAGAGTTACATACGGGTTTCGTACTCCCAACCCGCCTCTCCGTGTTCTTTCTCTATGACTCCGCCCTCCTCACGCCGCTAACAAACCTCTAGACGCTGACTGCTTCGCAGTTTATACGTCCAATTCATCTCTCTCTCTCAGACTCCAGACGCGTTCATCAAACTGCCCACGTTTTTGTGTCCATCTGGATGTCCCGGAAGCACCTCACACTCAGCATCTCGCAGGGTGAAGTCCTCGTTGCCCTCCAAGCCTGTGGACCCGACTCGTTGGCCCGTTTGGTGGGTGGATGCCACTCAGCCCCGTCCTGCCCCTCCTGACGCTCTGCACCTCATTTATGCTGCTCTCGTAGCCTCTGTCACCCTCCCTCCACCATCTCCACTCCACTGCCGACAGTCTGGCTTAACCTTTCTTTTAGAAATAAATTTAGACTTCAGAAAGTTTACCAAAGAAGTGCAGAGGGCCCCAAACACCCCTCTCCCAGTTTCCTCTCATACCAGCATCCTGCGTCATCACTAGGTAATTATCGAAACTGAGAAATTAACCTTGGTACAGTTCTACTAACTAATGTACAGAACACAGAGTTCACCGATTTTTCCACTAGTCTCTTATTTCTGCGCCAGGATCCAATCCAGGATCCTGTGTTGCCTTTAGTGTCTTCTTAGTCTCCTCCAGCCCTTGACAGTTCCTCAGTCTTCCCTTGTCTTTTGTAACCTTGACCCTTGGACGGAGCACTGTTCATTATTTTGTAAGTATCCCACAGTTTAGGTTTTACTGATGTTTTCTTATGATTAGTATGAGAATTACTGCGGCAGATGCCAGAGAAGTTACTTGCTGCTCACAGCTCATGATATTAGCAGGTACGTGCTGTCACTATGCATCAGTAACCCGTGACGTGATCAGTGTGTGATGTTAACATAGTATCTGCTGGCAGTCCCTGTTGTAAGGTTACTTTTTTCCCTTTAAGCATTTGGAGAGAGAGATATACCCTGTTTCTGCTTAAACTTTTGCCCGTTAATTTTAGCATCAATCGACAGTTCTTGTGGAAGCAATTATTACTGTAGGCTTCTAACAGTGATTTTTCTGTTTCCCTCATTTGTTCCTACTTTTGTTAATTGGAATTCTCCTCCTCCTCCATTTGTGGATGCGTTCAGTTATTTATTTATGTCAGTATGGACTCATGGCTATTTATTTTAATCTTTGTTATTTGTTTCTCAGGTTGTTCCAACTTTAGTCATTGGTTGTTGACAGGAGTCAAGTTGGCCCCTCTAACTTTTTTTTTGTTTTTCCTGCACCCAATTAATAAATAACCACAGTCTTTTTTTTTTTTTTTTTTAATGGCTGTGTTGGGTCTTCGTTTCTGTGCGAGGGCTTTCTCTAGTTGTGGCAAGCGGGGGCCACTCTTCATCGCAGTGCACGTGCCTCTCACTATCGCGGCCTCTTCTGTTGCGGAGCACAGGCTCCAGACACGCAGGCTCAGTAATTGTGGCTCACGGGCCCAGTTGCTCTGCAGCATGTGGGATTTTCCCAGACCAGGGCTCGAACCCGTGTCCCCTGCACTGGCAGGCAGATTCTCAACCACTGCGCCACCAGGGAAGCCCCCTCTAACTTTTTAATATGGACACATTCCCCTCTCTCTTTATTTGTAAGCACTTTATTAGTTTCTGGTGCCAGAAAATGCTGCAGACTCATCTTATGTTTTCTCTTCCCTGGAGCCTAGCTGTTCTCCAGGGAGCCCAGATTATTCTCATTGGAGAATGGTGTTTAGAAACCAAGTCTCAGGGCTCAGTGTGCTCACTGCTGCTGTGGGGTGACGGCATCTGGTCCTGCTCAGCGGGTGGGGCTGGGGGATACAGGTGTGCACTGACTCCTGCGTGGGCTCAGCTGTCTCTCTCTCATCTCTCTCTCTATCTGTGTATATGTTTTAGGATCCCATAAGTCCGTATTGATACCTCTGATTCTAACCAATACCACAGGGATTATTCCAGTCTCCCTCTTTATTTGTTTGAAACTTCTTCCAACAGTGGCAAACCTGGCTCTCATTACCTACAATATGTTTACTTATTCATTTAACCCTATTATGCAAATAAAATATTTTCAGAATTGAAATAATCCATTCCCCTATGAGGAAAAACAAGTACCAACTAGGCTATAATATTTAGGTATAGTTCTTTTGTTTTTATCCTTACCATAGTCTACTGCTTAAATTCCTCATTTCTCTGTGGCTAGACCACTGAAACTGGAATTCCTGGATTTTATTTTTCCACCTTTGATCCATTCTTCACAAGACAGTCAGACTGATTCACCTAAAATAAAAATCAGATTATAATTCTCTGCTGCTTAAAATTCTTCAGTATCTCCCTTTAGCTCATAAGGTAAGGCTCAAGGTTTTGGTATTGCATGTAAGCCCTTCCCAATACGGCTCTTATCTTGTCATCTGGTCATTAGTTCTCTAGCTCCTTGCTTTGAACCTGACTCCAAATTCCCTGTATGTTTATTGATTGCAAAAAAGGATAAAGTCTTCTGATTAATAAAAATGCTCTTAGAGCAATAAGTCTATGATCATTTTCCTGGGAGACAAAACAGAAAAGGGAACTTGGAAAAGAGAGAAAAGAGAGTTGAGGTTGAGTGTTTACTGTGGTCCCAGCACTTTCTGAAGGCTGTCTCCTTCAGCCTTCCTGGTCACTCTGAAGGTGGCACAGTTCATGGTGCAGGTATTGGAATCAAAACAGACCTGACTTCAATCCCAGTTGGCCACTTGCTAACTACCTCTGAAACCAAAGTTGGTGCTATTGCCCTTACCCCATGCTCTTTCCCTCAGAGCGGGTTAAGGTGGAGGGTCAGAGAAGGTGGCATTTGACCTGAGTCAGGAAGGATAACAAAGTCTCCACTGTGGGCACGTGGGCAGCTGAAAGAAATGCTCAGGAAAGGGCAAGGGGATTACCTATGAAACAAAGTCTGTATTTCAGTCTTTTCCCTGGCTACTCTTGTACATAGTTATTATGTACCTGTGCGCCGTGTGGAAAGTGACTTTGCAATATAATGTAGCGGAAAGGAAATAGAAATCAGAATTGGAATTTTCATTCTAGTCTCAGCTGTATCCCTGACAAGCTGTGTAATCTTGGTCATGCCATTTCATCGCCTTGAATCTGATTCTTCCTACCCAAAAACCTAGCAGTGGAATTTGCTGATCTCACCCCACTTCCTTCTCTTTGCTTGGGGACCATCATGCACTTTCTCCAGCCTCACCTACCACTGCTCATCCTGCTTTGCTGCCTCTGACATTTGTTTATTTTTACTTGCAAGTTGGACTTATAAATGCTGTGAGATGCTGCGCCAGTTCGGAGGTAGAGGAGGTGAAGGATGGTGGAGTGAGGTAGAGGCAGTCGCAGCTGTGGCCACTTGGCGACGGTGACCGGCCACCCCGGCTTCAAGTCTGTATCATTCCCAGGCCACCGAGTGCTCTGAGAGGCATCCCAGCTGATCCTTGGTGTGGCAATGCAGCTTCTGCACTGACCACACAAACACTGCCCTGAAGTTGACCAGACAGCTTTCAATTATAGGACTGCCTATTGTGTGGCCAGCTGTATGTGCCTCTATTAAGGATAAAACCAGAAGGAATAGAATGAAACTGTGGCACGAAAAATCTGTGCTAATCATGGGGAGAAACTCTGATGTCAGGCGAATCATGAACCAGCATCAAATTGTGGGATGTCCTTTTCTTTTTCCCTTTCATCACTTAACTGAACTGCTAGGAGGCAAGATAGACTAGATCACCCCCTTAAGCCCTGTTATCACATTTTATTAGATCAGATTTTTCTACAGTTATATAACATTCGCAATTTTGCCATTTCGTGTTCATAAAAAACTCTCCTAAGCTCTCGGGGAAATAGGGACCACAGCTCACAGGTATTTACTACTGCCTCGTGTAACCTGTTCTGTATGTTCAAAACTTATATTTTATAGCAATTCCATGACAAAAAAATTTTCGTTATAAATTGAAGTCAAGGTCAGCTTTGGCTGAATCAAATCATCATTAAACTTAGGCACCATTGTCATTTTCTTAAAATAGTTATATTTTCTGTTGCTTCTTTTTTATTTAGATCCAGGAAACTTCTGGATCATTTCCTGGTAGCATTTACAGCTTTCCTAGTATACTCAGATATACAGATACTGTTCTATTGACTTGTAATACAACCTGCAGACGTGATTTCAAGACCAAGGGCAGTTCCCCTACCGCTCTTTCCAATGCCTATGCCAGTTAAGGCTGTGTTATACTATAGAGCTGCTGATTCAGTTATGTTGCAGTATTTGACAGAGCAGAAAAATACTCTAACAGTGATAAACTTTAAAGCACCTTTTCGGCTCTAAAAGGCTCTTTAGGCAATGCGCTGATGCTCTTGCAGTTGAAACGAAGATGTGAAGGTCCTTATTATTTAAGACTTCTCAATAAGCCAGATTTACCAATGTCAAATTACTGGTGAGTTCTTTGACCCCATATTTATTTCTGATTTCCGCAAGCTGTTGGTAAGAGCTGCTGTAAATCAGGTTGCCATCGATCTTGGCTCCTGCTCAGGTAATTCTTAAGAGGAACTGTTGATGATCAACAGAAAAAGACTGCAGCTCCGAAGAGCACACGTGTAGGAGTCCCCAGGATGCCCTGGAAGCGTGTGGGTGTTAATCATCAGGGGATAGGAGAGGCAGACACCAGTGCACACATGGGGGGAGGCACGAGGTCCGTCTACACATCAGGAAATCCAAGCGTGGAGAGGGGTGAAGTTTGGCCTTAGAGGAGAGATGAGGGAAGATGATGAGCGTGGTGTAACAGACAGTCACTTAAACGAGGGTCCCCCACCCCCAGTACGGGTCCGCGGCCTCTCAGGAACGGGGCCGCACGGCAGGAGGGGAGCGGTGGGCGAGGGAGCGAAGCTTCGTCTGTATTTACGGCCGCTCCCCATCGCTCCCCACCGCTCATATTCCCACCGGAACCGTCTCCCCCGCCCCTGTCAGTGGAAGAATTGTCTTCCATCAAAGCAGTCCTCGGTGCCAAAACGGTTGGGGACTGCTGACTTAAATGATTGATTTAATTAAAAGTAACTGTGTGTCCCTGTGCAAGGCACTTAAATGGTTCTCACACTCGGCCTCCGTACCTCATGGCACTTCTGTTTGCGTTCTCTGCTTTCTCAGCTGAAGGGAAGGGACGGCTCTTCACCTCCTGGAGGCCTTTGCCCATTTCACGTGCAGAGAGACCGTTTCTGGCCGGTCATTCTCCCCACAGTCAGCACCCCCGTGCCGTGTGGTCCTCCGTGATGGGACGGGGGGCCCACAGGTCTGGAGGCCGATACGGTAGTAAGTATTCCGTGACTCCCTCTAAGACAGTGACTGTGCGTTTTGCTTCACGTCTCTTACTTAATCCTCACAGGGAGGAGGAGCAGGAGAAAGAGGGAATGGTTGTGAGGAGGGAGAGCGGAGGTGGGATTCGGGCTCTGCTCACTGCCCTCGGCAGGAGGAGCTCCGGTTGGAGGGGGCTGTGAGTCCGTTGGAGCTTCAGGGCCTCCAGGCTGTGACCGGCTGGCAGTTCCTAGCCCAGGTCTCGGTGTAGGGGGTCTCCTTCCACCTAAGACGGAGTTTAGGAAATTTGGTTGTAAAGCAAATTGTGAGAAGTGAATCCTATTTTTCTATCAGTTCCCATTACATAATTTAAGATTCATTTTTATTAGGAAAGACCCCTCACAGGTGTTTGGATGAGGGCCGAGTTGGGTGAGGATTCAGGAAGGTGCTTCAGGGAATTTGTTGTTCACCCTCATGGCAACGTCTGCGCCCTTAATCGATTCCACTGTAGCAGTGGGTTCAGGGATTTCAGGTTGCTTTTCTTTCCAGAAAGCCTGGCATTGAACGGCTAAGTGAACGGTTCTGGAATCCAAGTGCAAGTTGTGGAGTTAGTTACACACTCTCTCTGGGTGCTGCTTCTGCTTCTGGAACATGAAAATCCTACCAGTTGCCAGTTCCCAGCCCGCTGTGAAGCGCTCTGTGTGGTGTCGGCTGTGTGCTGAGTTTATTCTGTGAGTTTGGTGGCTCGTCAGGTCTTTGGTGTTCTTCAGGGAAAGGGGCCAGGACACTGAGTTCCATAAGTACTAGCGTGTTCGTTTTCAGGTAGTTTGTTGCCCTCTTCTTATCTTAATGATGAAGGGGTTAGATGATGGTGCATATGAGCTTCGTTTCCCAACGGACGTCTGCTGCATTTGTGAGTAAAGTGTGTCATACCCGTGGGCTGCAGAGTCATACCTCACTTGTGGGCTCAGCCGTCCACACGCCGTGCCTCTTGGTGTGAACATCTCTAATTTTCAAAGAGTTTTGTAAACTGGAAATGGCAGTCCTCAAATCTATCACCTCTATTAGTTAAAACTTTTACACCTAAACCTGACTGAGAAGGACTCATCGTCACACTCGTTGTTTTGGTAGCTGTCAGGGTGATGGCAGTGATGTATTCAGCCTCTCACTGTTCACTGTGACTTCAGGGGTAACACAGAGGAACTTGCCACCGCGTTAGTTTCTTTGGGGACACTCTGTCCTGCAACTTTCCTTTCACTCAGCAGTGCCCTCCTCCTCTTCTTGTTTACGCATACCTTCTGGAGTTCTCCTCTTCCCCCAGTTCCAAGCTGCTCTCTGACCAATAATTGATGCTAAACTGTGCATGACTGATACCAGCTCATCAGTATCAGGGCAGGGCCAATCTCAGAACACAAATGGTAGCATATTTTCTAAAAGTCTCATTCAGCATCCTGCGGGATTCACACATCCACTGGGATGCAATTAGTTTTTAACATAAGAAATGCTTTATTTGCTAATAATTAATGTTTGCCGTTTTAGACAAAGCAAATATTAATATATGTGAGCCAAAAGATATAAACAGAGTCCACAGAAGACATTGCAGGGAAATGCAACGTGTACCTTGGATTTAGTACAGATGGCATTTTCATCTTACTGATTCACAAAGATTAAAGAAAACCGAACTTCCTTGTCAGTGAATTTTTTTTTTCTTTGTTGGGAAAACTTCTATCATAAAATGAAAGGGCTTTATTTTGTTTACTCTTCTTAATAGTTTTTCAAGGGTTCAATATAGATTGAAAAATGCCACTCACCTCCATCCACACTTAAAAGCTTTATTAATAGCATGTGGGTCAAAGTGTTCTTGGTGAGGGAAAAAGCATAATTATTGAGAAATTATTAAGAAAATGATATGATAGTGATGCAGTTATTAATAGGACCCAGGTGTTCTTTGTTTTCTTGGTAGATGGTCCAGTTCTTTTATTTAGTGAAACTCTGAAGAACCAGCAGGCCACCTGCAATGACACAGGTGAGTGGCAGTCAGGAGACCCTCCAGCTCATCCTCTGCGCTCTGGATGCAGTAGGTCATGGAGGCGGAGACCATGTGAGCACAGGCACGTTTCTGTTCGTTTTGTCTTCTCGTGCCGTACGTATGATTGCCTCCTGATAAGGACGTCGGTTGTACTTGCTTAAACACTTTCCAAGAGCCACTTTCCCCTATGCCAGCTTCCACTTCTGTTTCTTAATTGTCTTTCCTGTGCACTGAAGGGCCTCACGTCCGTTCCCCTCTTTGCTCCAACTTCATTATCCAAAAACAGACATCAGTGTATTGACTTCTGGGTTGCATTTTCTTTCTTTTTTATTTTTGCTTTTTGCTTACTTCCAATTGTTGACTTATTTGCAAATACTTCATAACCAAGATCAGACCAGGTCATCCAGTATTTAGGTATCTGGAACAGTAATCAGTGTCTAAGCACGCTCCTTTCGTGAGGAGGAGTGCCACTCGGGAGGAGCTGGAAATTCCCGTAGGCTCGCAAGTTGTCTAATTGTTCCTAAGCTGTGTACAGTTCAGTAGTAATAGAGAAGGGAAGGGCTTCGGGTGATCTTTCCTAATTAAATTTATTTAAATGAATTTCCATTGCTCCATCCCAGTGTGTAAACTCAGATCCCTTTAACTTGTGAGAATCTCATCTGATCAGCTCAACTCACAAGAATTTACATTCAGAGGGTAGGTGGACATTTTCCTGTTAGCCCAAGGAATAGAGTCAGGAGTTCTAAGTTCCATGGGATTTCAGAAATACTGTAACACATATTTTAAACCCAATTTAGCAGTGAATATGGAGTAAGACAGAGGTGAGATGAGATCGTCCTTCCACCTGACACGGGAATATCCCCGTCATGTCCTGTTCACCTGGATGATCCCTGTGTCTTCTCCCGTCCTGCCCCTTGTAGTACCTGTGTGAACGCTTCACTAGGTTCAAACTCCAGCTCAAATCACATCTCTTTATGAAGCTGTTAACAATGATCTCAGCTCACAATGGACTATCCCTTCTCTTAATGTTTCTGGCACTTAGAGTCAGTATCATACAATTCAGCACAAAACGCCTTGGTTTGTCCTTTGATTGGTTGAGGTCTTCCACAGCTTTCCAAACCTTCCGTGTCCCCAGCGAAATTCCACATGTGGAAGAGATCTCCCACTGCTTGCTTTTCTCCAGTGCGTAGTATGTACTGATTTATACCCAAGCATATTTGCTACTTGATTCGTATAACTGCCGGCTGTGGATCCTAAGGATATTATTGGCTGGAATGATTAACTTGTTTATTTTCAAAATGCATCTTCCTGCTATTCCATTTATACTCAGCACCCAGATTGAATTGCTTCCTGATTGACTGTTTCCCTATCCACCCCCCCACCCACCCACCCCGGCAACATAAATGTGCACAAACAAGCAGATATTTTCTCTAAAGGAACCCATGGACACTAAACTGTGTGTCAAGAGATCGTTGTAAACGGGCCTCCAGCTTCCCTCTTCCAATCGCATCAAATAAGTTCATGTAGATGTTTCCTCGGAAATAAAACCTCATTTGAAACCTGAACATATGGAACGTGCCCCTCGTACCTACCAGAAGTTCCAATTTTGGAAATCTGGGCTGGGAATTAAGATCTTTGTTAATTTCAAGACAGGCCCCAGATCAGTATTTTGTGAGTGAGGCCAGATCGAAAACCTCATTTTTAAACAACATATGTCTCTGCACAACTTCTCTGCTTCAGCCAACCGAAGCAGTTCCTTATTTCCCAAATTTGGACAAAAGATTGTGATCAAATTATTTCTAAAATGACAGAGAATTTTCTTCTCAACTTCACATACTCTGTGCTGCTTGCCTGCTGTAGGTGTGGCACTGTGTTAATTGTACTGAGTACGAAGGGACAGAGATTAAATACTGTCCAATCAAGGGTGACTACATAACTTATGGCCAAACTAGAAGTTTTGAGAGTGAAAGGGGAGCTGTGATAATTATGCCAGGATGATAGGCATAGACTGGGACTTGCAGGGAAATTCTGGATGTATGGTTACCCTATTCATTTGTGTTAGTTTCTTATGGATGCTGTAACAAAGTACCATAAACCTGGTGACTTGAAACATCAGAAATGTATTCTCCTGCTATTCCAGAGGCGAGAAGTCCAAGATCAGTAATACTGGGCCGAGATCTCCATGTTGGACGGGCTGTGCTCTCCGGAGGCAGTAGGGGAGGGGCTGTTTCTTGCCTTGGCCACCTTCTGGTGACCACCAGCATCCCTTGGCTTGGGACTGTGTCCCTCCAGTCTCTGCATCTGTGGTCACAAGGCTTCCTCCTT
Organism: Balaenoptera physalus; assembly: GCF_965194825.1. NCBI lineage: Eukaryota > Metazoa > Chordata > Mammalia > Artiodactyla > Balaenopteridae > Balaenoptera > Balaenoptera physalus. The sequence goes on from NC_138889.1 coordinate 2,242,889, forward strand.
TTGCTCTTTATGAAATCTCCCTCGGCCTTCCTCTTATGAAGGAAACTTGTGAGGGCATTTAGGGACCCCAGGATAATCTAAGATAATCGCTCCATCTCAAAATTTTACCTTGGTCACATCTGCAAAGACCCTTTTCCCTTATATAAAGTGATATTTATAAATTCCAGGCATTAGGACCTGATATCTTTGGAGGCCATTATTCTGTGTACTCACCTTCTCTGCCCTTCCAGTCTTTATGACATTACTAAGAGTGAAAGTACACACTCGAGGAAGTAGAACCATATCAGGAAGTACACACGACTCAGTGCCGCGGGAGGGCGTGGGCAGTGCTGCATGTGGAGGAGACAGAAATCGCGTGAGCCTGGGGCAGCCTTACTGTAAAGCATAGACGGGATTTAGAAAGCGGTGGGAGAACGCGTTCCAGACAGACGCAGCCTGAGCAGAGGTTCGGGGGAGGGGACAGTCGTCGATGTCCGGGAGACACAAAGGAGAGGGCTCTGGCTGGAAAGCAGTCTGTCTTCGGAGCAGCGGGGGTGCGTTTGGAGTTAGGCTGATGTCAGGGTGGTGGTCCCGCCTTACGCCAAGCTCTCCGCACCCCCCTCCTGTATTCATCCTGAAGCTCTTTCTCTTCACCCTCCCACTTCATCCTCTTTAAATCTCCATGATTCATCTTCCTGTTTCCCTTTGATCGTTTTTGCAACTTTGCTTCTGCGTCCTTTCCGAGTCCCACCCCTCCTGTCCTGCCGGGGTGATGTCTGTATCTGTGCACGACTGTTCTTACTAGATTCACGTTGCAGGTCTTGTGTGTTCCGCTGTGAGCTCTTGGAAGGAAGGGCCCTGACGTGCGTCTGTGTCTCCGGTACCTCGAGCACAGGGAGTAACCTACAGGAGGTGCATTTTGAGTGAAGAGACGTACAGATTTATACCAAGGACACGAGACTCCGTCAAAGGTCTTTGGTGATTGTAATAGCGGTGGTGGTATTTGGTTTTTGTCAGGTAGTGATTCCTTCTCATCTATCAAATATGAGTTTGGAACTACTTAGACCCCATCTGGGGCCTAAGAGTTTTACCCCTTAATCTACTTAGGAGCAAATACTGAAATCATCCTTATTAGAAGCTATATACAGTACGTTCTTCCTCAAGATATTCAGAGGGGATATAGATGATTTTCCCTCCGTCAGTTTCAAGCGTACTTTTCTCACTTCTTCCTTCATATTAAGCCACTTTCATAATCTACCCATTTCCTCTCGTTCTGCCTTCAGGCAGCTGGGAATAAGCGGTCGGCTGCTTGGTCTCGATGGCCTGCAAGTGCTGTGGCTTCTGGTTGCCGTGACGAAAGGTGACTTCAGGAGGAGAAATGAGCTGTCTGCCCATTAATAAGCAAGGCAATGCTCATAAGCTGTGTCGCCTCTGTCAGTCGCCCAGATCCGACCCCAGCAGCTTCCATTAAAGCAGGGGATTAAGCGCTGGTGCAGCCCCGTGGAAGGAACCAGGGACAGCTCCTTGGGTCCCAACAACAAATTACCTCTGAATCAAACCTCTGATTAATAGCTCCAGACTTGCCGCTCTGCTCTGCATAATTGAGTTTCATGGAGTGTTACAATTAACAGACGTGCCATCACCCAGGTAGAAACAGCTACCATTTATTTGGCCAGCAGCGCTGGAAAGTGCTGGGTGGTGAAAAAGAATCATTTATGAGGGGATTAGGTGCATTCTGGGTCATAAATTGAATAAGGCTATAATTACCTTCTAATAAAAAGCTATAAACATGATGGTCCCGTGATACTACCCCAAAGTCGCCTTCTATTTTTTTCTGCTGCTGAGGGTCAAAGCACTTCCTTCCCTGGCCAAATGCCAGCCACAGCCTGAGACAAGTGTTGGTCTGCGTGGAGGTGGATGGCCCCCGCTTTCTGAGATTCCGTGGCCTTTCTGAACTTCCAAGGTGTAGCTTGTTTTGTGCCATTTATTTTAGCTGCGTTTGTTATCACGCAAGGAGTCAGACGTGCAATGCACATGTCAGGTAAGCTTCAGACTCTTGGAATTACCTGGGAAGAAAGCCAAGGTGTCATTAGAAGTGCTGGGATGCAGCAGAATGCCGGGCACTTCATTGTTGGTGAGCAGGCCAGGAATTAACCATCCATCAATACCGGGGGATTAAAATATTACGCACGACCAGAAAATACTCCTTTGAGAGTTTTGTGCTTTTTTTTCCTGTAAAATGACATTTCTCGAGCACAGTGATTCCCTTGGCGGATATTATTTAGCTATTAAGGCAGATGGATCAACAGTAGCCACCGAAGGGATGACGTCTGCCGTTCTAATCAGGTCTTCTTTGGATCAATAGACGTAAAGGAATGAATAATAGCTACTCCTTTTATGGAGTTTCTCGAGTGTCGGGTACTTTTCTGTGCTCTCTCCTTGTACAAATGTATTTAACGAGGAACTCGCTGCCGAACAAAGGTAAAGCTGTGGTCAGCTTTACCTTTTCCTGCCGTTCTTACCTCGTATTCCTTTTACTGTCCCCCTCTTCCTCGGTTTGCTCATCCCCTCCTTCTGCCTCCTCGTGTTCCCCTTTCTCTGCAATTCTTCTTAGCTGCCCGTATGTTATGTCTGAGATTCAATCGAGTGCAAAGCAATAGGAAACCAGGGAACCTGAAGTCCAGTCCTGGAGCCGTCATTCTCCATGAGCGTGATTCGGGGCGAGCTGAGTAATTAGATTGGGCCCCAGGTTACTTATTGTAAAATGAGAAGAAGAAGAAGGATGTGGGAGGAGGGAGGAGGGGTACAAGGGCGCAGGAGGGGGGAGGAGAGGAGGTGATCATACCTGCCCTTCCTACAATAAAATGTTGCCCTGAGACTCTGAAGAGATAGTATCTATGAAAGCCTCTGCAAATGGTATAGAACTCTACAAATGTCACGTCACTTGTTTTTGCTAACCTCCTGATAAATATTTTCAGGAATTTTACTGGGATTTAGAGCCAGGCACATTTGGAAGAAAAAAAAAAAACAAAAAGCACAGAAGCCATGCTCTGGACAAATTGCGTTTCTCGTTCTGCACTTACCAGGAGGAAAATGATGCCATTCCTTGCTAAAAAGCCATTTGTCTTGCAAATTTCTATAATGAACAGATTTTGGAATAAATAGCATGTAATCTGCGACGACAGTTCTCTCATTTCTCTTTTATTAGTTCAATCTTCTCAGCATCTGAACCGCATCGCTCCAGAACCTCCATGATCATTAAGGCAGCTGGGTTGCCTGCATTTCCCCTGGCTTTTGGCACATAGCAGAGTCACCAGCCAGCCTCTTGTTACCAGGCCCACATCTGGCTGCTAAATGCACCTGGCTAAGGACGCCAGGTTGGAAAAGAAAGCAAACAGCGAGCTGCTTGGCTTTTGCAACAATATGCCCTTCTCCCCACCGACCTTTACCTGGGCGCATTTGAAACCCGAGTCCGACTCGGAGCTTGTGGGGAATTTGAGTTGCGTGAAACATCCCTTCGCTTAAAATAGATCATCTCTGTGGAACACAGTGTGGCTGTCAACACTAACTCTCCTTTCTCTCTGCCCTTCTCCCTTTGTGTCTCCCTAGGTAAGTGCTGTTTGATTATTGTGTTGAGCGTCTTCAAGAGAGAGCTCACGGCCGGCCCAGTTCTTGGTCTCACGGGAAGGAAGTCTTTGGCCAGCTTCTGGCCATCCTGCCTGGTGGCTCCTGCAGCACGTGGGGTGCACGGAGGTATGGCTGTTCGCTGTCGCTGGGTTTGCGTCTGCTCGCGGTAAAGGGAGTGTGAGTGTTGGATCAGCGTCAACGATACAGTTAAAAGAAATTACTGGGGGCTGAGTGCCAAAAGATGGTCGTTTCACCTCTGCAAGTCATCTCGTTTTATGAGTGCTTGTGAATTCTGTGTTAATCTGTTTACTAAAAATGGACGTCATAAAATAAGTGATAACAATTTCATTTCTACTAAGGGCTTCACAAATCATCTTTGCCTGTTGTTAAAAGAAGAGCACAGGGTTGAAATGTATGTTGTTGATACACCGCTGGGGTGCATGGCTGGGATGGAGGGAAGCCGATCCACTCCTTATCCCCCGACGATGGCATTCGGCGCGCTTGAACACGTAGCTGAAATATCGTATAAAATATTGAGAAAATAAAAGTACAGAGGGGCAGCGTTTGATGCAATTCTGAGGACGAAAATTACACATATTCCTTGTGTCTGTAACTTTCGGTGCATTGAGCCATTGTTCCGTAGAAGGTACTGCAGAGCTGTTCTGTCAGCTGTAGGGTCAGAATCGTTCGTGGAATTGTTGAGAGCGCCATCAGACTCGTCAGTCTCAGCCCAGAGCACCTGGAGGGCGTCTTCTCTTCAGGTTGTGAAGGTCAAACATGGGCTGATGGCCATGACTAACTCTGTACCAGGAATAACCATGATGGTATCACAAATGCCTAACTACAGACCTCAGTCTACATAAAATAGAGATGTAATTGCAGTGTATTTTGAGTATTTCTACTGGGAATCCCCCTGGTCTGCTAAACTGATGGAAACTTTAGGTGTGGCTTAAGGAAATCTCTCATGCTGAATCAAGAAGAAGACATACTCTTTCTTTGTCTCACTAATTCTCGATCCGTGGCTGACACTTTTTACATTTCGCGATAGTCTGTTGTTCTCTTTATATGGAACATCCCTGCCTACTTGTTAAAAGACAGTTTTCAGAAAAGGTAAAATGATGGTTCATATACAGATATAAAATGAACACTATTTTATTTAACTCGTTATTCATAAGGAAACCAGGCGATTTTATGTATATGTTTTGAAAGAGAAGTCAAAGACGTACAAATGTATATGGGTTAAAGGAATATTGAAACCAATTTCCAAATGGATGGGAAACTGGCTTTTTCTGAGGTGTTGGGAGGGGGGAGTTGACTGAAACTGCAGCAGACAATTTATTTCCATGTCTATAGACAGAATTATTTTGCTTGGCTATCAATTTTCCATAATTTACAGAGTTGTAAAATAGCTCACAGGCAATGAAAGGCTGGGATGAGGTAACCAAGTGGGGTGTGCTTGAGACGGTGCTCTGCTTTCCATTAGAGACACCCAGTGATCTCTTCTGCTTATTTCTCATTTCCTTATGGTGATCTCTTCTGCTTATTTCTAATTTCCTTACATACTCGAGTGTGGATTTTAAAATAGGAAGTCATCATCTACCCGATTTTCAGATTCCAACTATCTGTGTTCCTGTTTATTAAAGTTCAGATCTGTGCCAATTCTGGAACTTCAGATGGTACAGCCTGCCTTCGATTTTGGAAACATGCCTACCTTCATTTTCTGTGACTTCCCTGAAATGCCTGGCTTTGCCACTGCTATAAAAGAAGCTTTTAGTATTTCCCTAAAAAAAAGTACAGATTCTGAAGAAACATTTTCTCCATGAACTAGATCTTGAAAGTTATGCATTAGTTAGATGTAGTTTATTCTTTGGTTATTTGTGAAGGGATGTTGTCAGAGTGCCCCTCCAGTGGAAGGAGTTGGATTTGAAACTTTCCGTTCGCAATCCCTTTGCCCTTGAAACACGTTTTGTCCATGTTAATTCATCTTCCTAAGTGGTGGCATCCCGCGGATCTCACGCGGGGTTCATGTCGACGGGAGTATGATGTGGCCACGGCACATCATCTTAGCTAAGTGATGGCTTTCTCCAAGTGTGGACGTGCTTCAAGGGGTCTCATTCACCCACCTGGGGGCACCTCCCAAAGCGAGCAGGGACCAGAGGGGAAAAGTGCTCAGTCTGACGGGGAGGAGAGGGCAGGCATCACCCGGGCGAGGTTGGTTGGCAGGACGCCTGCTCCGTGGGGCACGATGGCTTCAGCCCCAACCGCCAGGACCAGGGGAGTCGGCTGGTCTGCCCCAGTCCACGGGTGGGATCGCCTCCTGCAGATGCATGAGCGCTGTTTCCCTGCGAGCCCGTTTGCCTCTGCAGACCCTGCCTCACGCTGTTGTCACTGATGAGAATCGCCCTCAGTGGTCCAGAGCGGAGGCAGCACACGGACCCAGGCGGTGGCTTTTTCAGGAGAGGCGGTGCCTCTTTCCGCCACTTCCCAGAAAATCGTGTCATTTTCACTCATCAGCGTTCACCGAGATTTCCCTAACTCCTGTCACATCGAAGATCCAGCTGTGCCCCTGAGAGAAGTTTGAAAGGGAAAGACCTGTTCCGATGTTTTTCTTGCGCACAAACCATCTGGATGTTTCTTTTGTTTTCCTTTGGGATTTTTTTGAGGGTGTAAAGAGGAAGCTCCCAGTGAGAGCAGACGCCTCAGCTGAGACGTCCCGCCGGGCTCTACCCTGATGGGCGCCTGCGTGCTGCTGGATGCAGCACGTGGGCTTCTTTTGGAGTGCTGGAGACCCGCCATGAAATAGGTCTCAGCCTTGAGCTTTACTTCTTCGGCTAAATTGGAACCAGAAGGTTTAGTTTACTTGACTAAGATGATAAAGATGGCCATTGGTGCACTTTAACTCAGATCTGTTTACTCTTATTTCTTTGATTCTCCACGGCACACGTGAAGGAAAGAATCTGAACATCAGTTGTTTATTGTTTGGTAGCTGATTTTTACTGGCAGTTGCATGATAGGCCCCAGATCTCTAAGAATTACCTATCAGACATGCTCAGGATGAGGACCCATCCGCCTGAGATCTGTTCACTTTCCTAAGGGCTCATGGAGTTCTGAGATAATTAGCTTTCTGGCTTTAAATCATAAAGAACCAATACGTTTTGTAAATAAAAAAAATAGGACCACAGATGCTGCCTTTTTCTCTCCCCTGTGCACCCACCTGGATCACCGAGGGTGTGTGTCTCCAAGATGATGGTAAAGGAGTAGGGGTTGAAAATAGGGGGCAAAGGAGAAAAGCACGGGGTGTTTATTGTGACTGTTGTGTGTGCATGTTTGCTGGGCCGAGTCAGTCATGCCGTGTCCTTCCTGTCCCCAAAGACTACCCAGATCAAAAAACAGCTGAGTTTCAGAGCAGACGTCTCCGAGACTGAGACACAGGTTTTTCAGGGTAGCCTCTGCATGCACCTGTCCCCGTAGCTTGCCTTCCTGTCTCCGTCTGCCCTCTCAGTATCCCCTCCTCCCCAGCCTGCAGTCCAGAGAAGAACAGCCCCGTGTGCAAGCTTTAGCTGCCCATTGATTTCTAGAACCGTGATGCGAAGTCGCACGCAGTCTGCCAGGTGGTGGGGAGTGAGCCGGAGCCTCCTTCTATAACCCTCTGTGGCTCGTTCACCGAATGGCCCTTTTCCTCGAGTCCACATATTAACTCTGTCCAGCAGGTGCAGTAAGGTAGAAATAAAACAGGGCATTTGGAAAGCAGTCTATTAAGTCGCATTTTGGAGCCAGTTGGAGGGGCCCTGTTGGAAATGAGCATCATAGTAACCGCGGCTGCATGGCCCTGCTTCCTCTCCTCCTCGGCCCTGGGGAACTGGAGCAGGGCCCCGGGCTGCTGTCATTCCAATTCAGGCTGTGATTACTGTGATGATTTCCCTTCCGGCATATGTATCAAACTCCATCTTTTTATTTATTGCGAAAACAACAAAATAATATTGAAAGGATCACAGCATGGTCACTGTGTTACACGTGGAGTGAAAAGACAGGGATTCTTAGAGGGAGGTGGGGCAATTTTGAACCTCTAGGAGATTTTCTGGGTGTTGGAAAGGAACGGAGAAGCCACAGTGGGAAAAAGCGATATTGCATCTCTATCGCAATGAGCTTTTCTAGGAGCTGGAAGCGGCATTATTACTCTTGGAGAAAAGAGCTCTCTCTTTTTTCCCCTCCCTTTTGATTTAGACTTCTGTGAGCCAAAGTGTTCCGTGTTTTAATGGTCTGTTTTAAAGATGGAAAGGGCCCTTATGTGTCAGAACACAAGCCTGTCCCAGCCAGCATGGGGCTTTGTTTGATTAGGAGGCTTGTTTGGGATAGGTGATATTTTTATAGCTTCTGCTTTGCTTCGCCGATGGCCATATTGATGTGGCTCTCCAGGATGGGCCTAATAAATAGTTTCTAGAGCCTCGAGGCCATTCTCTCAGATGATCCACCACTGAGCCTTCCCCGACTGAAAACCGAATGTCCAGAGAGCTGGCTTCTTGCCCACAGCTGGCCACAGGCCAGGGGAGGAGATCTGGGGGGGTGTGAGCTCGTGGGCCTTCAAAAGAGCCACCGGAACTTTCCTGTGAACATTTCAGGAGAGCGGCGTGAGTGAAATGCCGAGATGGGGCGTTTCATCCACGTTGTTCAGTTTGCGCTCAGATGTCGTGGCCGCCAGGAGGGCTGGGGCTCAGGAGAGCAGGGGACAAACCCTCACAGGGCGGTTGAAGCTGCTGTGATCCCACCATTTGCCAGAAAATCAAGAGGGAGCAGGGGGACGGTGGGAAGATGGTGAATGAGATGTGCTGGGGCAGAGGTGGTGGGCGGTGATGGAGAGGAGGGCCCCTCACGGGCAGGCAGGGCCTGGATGCCTTTCAGGGCCCGGGGGCGGTGGATGCTGGCGCCCTGGGGAAGGACAGGCTGTGCCCGCTGGGGACGCCCTATGGCAGCATCCTGGCGGCGGTGTGGGGTGGAGGGGGGGACCGGCGGGGGTGAGGACACTGAGACAGTTGATGAGCGCAGGCCTGGATGGATGGAGTGGCTCTGGGGTCTAGGTGGAACACGCCTCACCCCTGACCTTGGGAGCATCTTTGCTGGGACAGCAGCGTGCCAGGAGCTCTCCACGCAGCATCTTGTTTAATGCTCCCATAGTATCATGATTCTGCAGATAAGGAGGTAGCCTCAGAGAGGTTTACAGAGCAAACAAAACAAAAACACAAGAGAACAACAACAGCAAAACCCAAAAAGTGGCCTTGCAGCGGTTCAGCTGGTGAGGGGCAGGACCCGGGCTTTGTCTGACCCCGTGTGGCTAGGAGCCGTGGTGCTGTATTCCAGCTCAGTGTGCCGCTGCCGATGACACGTGAGTTTTCACACTTGGGGCAGCACCCTTGCCCTGGGTCCCCACCGCTCCAAACACCTGAGCGTTTCAGACTGGCGGCGGAAAACACCTCGAGTTTGAGGGTTCGAGACTTATGAAAATTCAAGTGTCCTGAGAGAGAACAAGGAAGCTGCTGTTTATTCTGAAAAGTCCGTTCCGTAGTCACAGCAGTAGTTGAGAACAGTCTTTCTCAAACCCTGGTGAGAGTGGAAGCTCTCCGAAAGCCCTTGCGGAGGGCTCTGGGAACTCAGGGCGTGGTGCGTGTGCACGCGTGGGGTAGCCTCCGTGGCCTCTTGGGGCGGTCTGTTAACCGCTCTGCCCCTTCTGTTAGCCCTGGTCACACGTCCTGGTGCCCCCACCGCAAACCAGCCACAGAAGCCCACCCGGCACATGTGCTGGTGTCTGCAGCTGCCTCAGCGAGGCCGCCAGGGAGCCGATGCAGAGGGCGGCCCTCGCTGCCCGTCACTCATCATCCGGTCGCCCCCGCAGCTGCTAAGACGCTGGCCTCTTCCTCTTGGGGGTCTACACAGGGCAGAGTGAACTAGCTCTTGTAGTTTTTGTTTGTTGATTTATTGCAGTCAGAACCACGCTAGGCCGCAGGGACAGGCCAGCAGGGGGCTTGAGTCACAGGCTCCACCCTCCCTCCTCTGGCACTCACCCCTCACTCCCTTTGAACCCAGCTGTGGCAGTGCTCCCGTCCCTCATCAGGTGCTGGCCCTGCAGGTCTCCGGGGTGCCCACGTGCACCTGCGCGCCGCGGTGGAACGCTGAGATGCTGCAGTCAGCAGGCTTTCCTGGGGCTTCTGTTCCAGGAGCGGCCTTTGTCACTGTGGCGGGAGAGCAGGTCGCCTTGGTGGGTCGGGAAGGGAAGGCTCTGGGAGCTGGAGTACCGCGACAGGGGGTCTCTGAGGTCTTCCCGGGTGACCCCCACGCCTGCACAGCGGTCGGGTGGCCCGATCAGAACAGCACAGAGTGAGTGGGTGGAAAGCTCCCCCCACCCCGAGCCCATGGAGACCCGGCATCCCCACAGCTGTCTTTTGGGGGGAGAGTGGGCAGCAGGCTTCTGTGGGCCCTAGAATTTGGGAATGGCCAAGGGAGAGGAAACAAGGGCGTTAACTCACCGTGGGGACCTCGGGGAAGCCAGCCCCCATCACTAACTCCACCTCCCTTTCTCTAACTATGAACAGAGGGTAGCAAAAGTGGCCCTGCTCGCTAAGATAGAATTGATGGTAAAAATGTGTAAATAAACATCATTTCAAGTCAAATTAAATTGCCATCAAAATGTAAAGAAGAGGCTTGCAGCAATGCATGTTTATCTAATCATTCATTAAAGTTTCTTAAATCAGTGTCCATTATCTGAAACAAACAAACAAATAGCATCAACCTAATCCTCTATTTGTTATACCCTCATTTCAACAAAAGCAAACACCACCATCTAGGAAAATTCTGGTCCTCGTTATTTCTTATCCAGATTACTGCTGTGGTGTGCTACCCATCAGTGCATTTCCCACACGTGCCTGATACTGTCCTTTGGAAGAGTTCAACCAAAGCAAAGTGAACCACGATGCGCCCAGCCTGTTTGTGGGGTGACACTTAGCTGAGTCCCAAAGCAAAGCGAACCACGGTGCGCCCAGCCTGTTTGTGGGGTGACACTTAGCTGAGTCCCAAAGCAAAGCGGACCACGGTGCGCCCAGCCTGCTTGTGGGGTGACACTTAGCTGAGTCCCAAAGCAAAGCAGACCACGGTGCGCCCAGCCTGCTTGTGGGGTGACACTTAGCTGAGTCCCAAAGCGAACCGGACCACGGTGCGCCCAGCCTGCTTGTGGGGTGACACTTAGCTGAGTCCCAAAGCGAAGCGGACCACGGTGCGCCCAGCCTGCTTGTGGGGTGACACTTAGCTGAGTCCCAAAGCGAAGCGGACCACGGTGCGCCCAGCCTGCTTGTGGGGTGACACTTAGCTGAGTCCCAAAGCGAAGCGGACCACGGTGCGCCCAGCCTGCTTGTGGGGTGACACTTAGCTGAGTCCCAAAGCGAAGCGGACCACGGTGCGCCCAGCCTGCTTGTGGGGTGACACTTAGCTGAGTTCCAAAGCGAAGCGGACCACGGTGCGCCCAGCCTGCTTGTGGGGTGACACTTAGCTGAGTCCCAAAGCGAAGCGGACCACGGTGCGCCCAGCCTGCTTGTGGGGTGACACTTAGCTGAGTCCCAAAGCGAAGCGGACCACGGTGCGCCCAGCCTGCTTGTGGGGTGACACTTAGCTGAGTCCCAAAGCGAAGCGGACCACGGTGCGCCCAGCCTGCTTGTGGGGAGACACTTAGCTGAGTCCCAAAGCGAAGCGGACCACGGTGCGCCCAGCCTGCTTGTGGGGTGACACTTAGCTGAGTCCCAAAGCGAAGCGGACCACGGTGCGCCCAGCCTGCTTGTGGGGTGACACTTAGCTGAGTCCCAAAGCGAAGCGGACCACGGTGCGCCCAGCCTGCTTGTGGGGTGACACTTAGCTGAGTCCCAAAGCGAAGCGGACCACGGTGCGCCCAGCCTGCTTGTGGGGTGACACTTAGCTGAGTCCCAAAGCGAAGCGGACCACGGTGCGCCCAGCCTGCTTGTGGGGAGACACTTAGCTGAGTCCTCCAGGTTCAGAGCATCCGGGGCAAACACTGCTCCCCACCCCCACCCTTACAATTCCCGAGAGAGAGGCTAAGGGGCAGAGTTAGGCAGGTGCACACTCTTCATTTCCACGAGTCTTTGGCTTGAACCCTGACGCGGTCAGTCTCCTGTGAGCTGGCCGGATGGTCTAGAGCAGAAGTCTCAACTCTGGCTGCTCACGAGAATCACAGGAGAGATTTGAAAAATCAGAACCAAAGAAAAACAGTGGTTCTCAGGGCTCTTTCCCTTGGGATTCTGATTTAGTTGGTCTGGGGTAGAGCCCGGGCATTAGAAGTTCCCAAATGATTTTAATTTCCTGCCAGGGCTGAGCACCACGTAGGTAGGGGATCCTTTTGCCTGGGCTGCAGCCTCGTGTAGATCCCAGAGGGTCTTTACTTCCTGTTTCCCCTAGGCTGGCACCTGAGTCTGGCCCCTCTGTCTTTCTCTCTCTCTTTTCTCTCTCTCTGCACTTGAGAGGCAGCAACCACTTTGGTAGCATGGATGCTGAGGAACTGTCAGCCTGGTGACCTGTAGGGTTTGCCCAATGCTTAGGAGCGAGCTGAGGCCACAGGGCCCTGAGCTGTCTCGTGGAGGGACAGTTCCAGCAGGAATATTTCCAGGTCGGTGCAGCCTCTCCAGGCTCTAGGACGCAGGAGAGCAGAGAGAGGCAGAGCGAGAACAAGGGGCTGGGCTGGGCGCCTGTCCAGCACCTTCTCAGAGCTCCTCTTTCTCTGCCAACTTAGCCCCCTGGAAGAAGGAAGTTGAAGGGGGAGCAGAATCCCTCAGTGAGGTTTGCATCTTTAACCCCTTCACCTACCACAGGAAGCTGCACTCCTATCACTGTTGCCCAATAAGATGCCTAGAATTTACCCAATAGAGGGAACCAGGCTGGAAAAGAAAGGTCAGCCAGGACAGAAAGACAACAAGTCCGTCCTTCAGGAGGCAGCAGCCTGATGGTGGAGGACGAAGCCGGTCGGATCACAGCCTCCGACCACTTTGCCTCTCGCAGGATGCTCTCCAAATTCGGGAGGCCAACAGGGAGGCCCTCAGGCCCCTGAGGGCTCCTTTTCCTCCAGGTGGCCTGTCTGGCCGTCCCCCGGACTCGCCCAGGTAGGTCTCTGCAGGGTGACTGCCTCCTCATGGGTCGCCCTCACCCTCTGCCTTCTCCTCCTTCCCTGTGGCCTGGAAGCGCCCGCCCCAGGGCTCCCCCTCTGGAAAGCCTTCCTGCCTCTGCAGGTCGGCAGGCCAAGAGCTGCCCCTGGGTTCCCATGGCGACCCCGCACACTGCTCCCAGAGAATATGTCACACCCCACTTCGCCCATTCATTTGTTGGTATTTTTGACCGAACGTTTTGGCAAAAGAAACTGGTCAGTGTCTATATTGTGTTTATATTGTGTCTGGTACTGTGACCACTAACCCCACATGATTCCACACTTGAAACATGGCTGGCCCACGTGATGAGATGACAATATTTTCAGTATATTACTGAAAATACATCCAAATAACTTCACTGTATCGTTTTAACTTTTTTACAGTGTGGCTACTAGAACATTGACAGTTACATTTGTGGCAAAAAAATTACATTTGTGGCTCCTGTTGTATTTCTGTTGGGTAGCTCTGGTCTGTAGTGTGACACAAAGTGTCAGATATCCTTCTTCAGTGGTTTCTGTTTGTATCTTGTCTTCCCTCCATCCCCGTGCCCTGCCTCCCTCTTCAGGCGGTGAGTTGGAGATGAACAGGTGAATAAGACACCCCCTCACCTGTGGTTCTCAGGGAGGCGTGGGCACTTCATGTGATCCCTCCACGCCCTCTGCTGACGGTAGGCGAGGTGCTCAACGAGTAATTACGGTCCGCTCGTTCATAGCGTTATTACTTATCCTGAGTCATCCGGCGTGGTTTTAGGCAGCTCTTTTAAAATTAGGGTGGTCCCTTTCTTTCATGGGTTTAGCGTGCTTCGTGTCCGTTTCGTTTATAAATGTGTTTATCTCCTCAACACCCTCGAGGTTCGTGAAAGTGGAGACTGTCAGGCTCCTATTTTTTTGACGGGAGAGTGAATCACACCGAGATTAAATCAGCAGCAAGGCCAGAGTCAGCCGTACGTCTTCACATCACACGTCCATATTCAGAAACTAAACACTGGAAATCAAATGAAACCGAGCTTGTCTCGAATATGGTATCTTGTCCCAAGTACCCTTTCTGACGTAGTGCTGGGTCAAGTGTGTTTGGGGAAATGGATCCAGACACCAGGTACAGTAGACTTACAGAACGTGCAGGGCCTTAGCGAAGGTGAGAACGCCACATGGCCAGGCACCTATATTTATTTTAAATTTATTAAGAGAGATTTTAGGAAATGCCAAAATTTTATATGCCTTCTTCTAAGGGGTCAAAGCATTAGCTGGCTCTAGGGAAGTTTATAAATTGTTTTAAAATAATGAGGCGAATAAAGCTACGTCCATAAGAAACTATGCTAATGGACCAGATCCGAGTGGGACAGCGCTCTGATCCAGCTGGCTCCCGTTAGCCGCCGGAGACCATTCCTTGGATAGGACCCTCCCTCTCCATTCTCACTGCTGTTGCCCCTACCCGAATTCTGACACTATTCCCAGCGGCGCATTATAATCAATTACGGCAACTGAAACATACCTGCGTGATGAGGATCCCCGCACAGGAGTCTTCCAAGCTCTTCCCCCGGCCAAGCCCACCTGCAAATTTATGCTCAAACCACCAGCTGAGTGATTTTGCCAAAGTCACTCCAAGGTCAAAAAAGACTTCAGTGGCGGGACTTCCCTGGCGGTCCAGTGGTTAAGACTTTGCCTTCCAATGCAGGGGATGCAGGTTCGATCCCTAGTCGGGGAGCTAAGATCCCACATGCCTCACTGCCAAAAATCCAAAACACAAAACAGAAGCAATATTGTAAAAAATTCAATAAAGACTTAAAAAAAAAAAAAAAGAAAGAAAGACTTCAGCGCTCCTCAGTGCCTGTGTCGGGAAGGGCCCAGATCACCTAACTCGGTCTGCAGGGCCCTCTGTGCCTTGGCCGCTGTCCTGCTCCCCACAGACCCCCTGCGCAGCCGCAGACGTCTCAACTGGACAAGCACATCCCGGTGGACTTGCCTCTCTGAGGTCACACGTGCTCTTCCGTTTGCTGGCTCCTCATGGGGGGCCCCTCCTTAGTACCCTTCTCTCTGCTCGGGGAGAACTGACCTTCCCCTCCTTGTGGTCTCACCCGTGTGTTAGGTACCCCTCCCCGGGGACCCGGGGCTCTCCTCCAGCAGGGGCCTCGTCTCCCAGCTTCCGTCCGGTGAGTGCCTGCTCTGTGCCGGGCCTGTTACCCCTGGCGTCGCATTTACATCTCTCAGCTGTCTTACTGGGCCACACTAATGTCCTTATTTTAGACACAGCGACACTGAGCTCTGAGATCCTTGTCATTTCCCCAAATCACCACAAAAGCCACAAGTCGTTCTAAAGCCTGTGGCCTTCCCCACAAAGTGTTACCGTCCCTAATTCAAATTCATGTCTCCCGTGCCGAACAGAGAGCTGTTAGACAGTGAGATGGTAGTTACGTGGATGAGGCCAGGTTCCGGCTGTCGGCAGCCCCTGAGTCAGAGGGGTCTGCCTGTCCTCCTCCTGGTCCCCGCTCTGTCTCCTGTTCCCTTTTCCCTCCTGGCCCCCGCTCTGTCTCCTGTCCCCCTTTCCCTCCCGTTCGTCCTCTCCATCTTGCTGACCACACAGGCCATTTTTCCAGGGGGTCGTCGCTTGCTTGTTTTCACTGCAAACCTCACGATGCTCCCCGGCCCTCAGTGACGTCCCTCAAACACCCCTTCTGCTTTCTGACATTTTCATTGTCTGTTGCCAAGCCCTGATGTGATCCATGTGACACGCAGTCCTGTGTGTGGGCTTGACCCGCCAGGAGGGCCTCCGACGAGACGCCTTCCCTGAGCCCGTCAGGATGTGGGGATGTAACGAGTTTGCCATTTGAAAGACCTGGATCGCAGGTTTTGAGCGGGTCCCTCCTCCCCCGTGGCCTCCCTCGCCATTTGATGTAGATTGGCACAGACCAGGTTTTTCTCGGTGTAAGAACATAAAGACATGAAATATTCTCAGAACAGGAAAAGGCCACGCAGCTCAATATATTGACCTCTTCTGTACATGTTTTCAGTGATTCTCCGTTTTGGTGGAAGAGCTCTGCTGGTTATTGATGGCAGGTGGTGAGGGGGTGAGGAGGGTCTTTTGGACTCAGCCTTGGATGTGAGAGGTGCGAGAGGGCCGCGCGAGGGTCAGCCCCGGCCCCTCGCTTTACAGACGAGGAAGAAATGCTCTGCAAAGCTGGGGAGTTTCCCGAGGCACACGGGGGTTTAGAGCTGGGATCAGATCTGGACCTGGGCTTCCTAAGGCGTGGGGTGGCGCCCACAGCATGGGCCCAAACCGCTGCCCCAGCAAAATGAACCTCGTACACAGCGAGCGGGTTCATTCCCCCAACTTCTATTTCAGAACGTTTGGGCAGAGTTAGCTGGAGTCTGAGACTCAGTGCTCTCCTTAGACCTGAACTAAAGGGCAGAGTCGTCAGGGTCCAGGAATGGTTGGAATGTGGCTGTGATGATGACCACGTGAAATGCACCTGTGGGCGCCTGTCCCTCCAGGCAGGCTCCCCCAACCCCCAATTCCGAGCTTTCTGCAGGGATCTCCAGAGCTAGGAGTGACCCCAGGCAGGGCAGGATCTGCAGGAGAGTCAGTCCACGGTGGACAGGATTGTTGAGACAGTTGGGCTGCTGCCTCTGTAGAAAACTTTTCAGCTACCAGGCTGGGATGAGCTTCCCTAACGGCTCATAGCAACACCCAAGATGCTCAGGAAGGCGGATTGAGTTTCCGAAGGGCAGCACCTGCCCGCTTGCCTGTGGTGAGAGCTCAGATTACCAGTTGATCCCAAGTCACATGGAGTCCTGACTCTCTTGAAATACTTAGCACTCTTTGCACCATATCCCTGGTGGGTAGAGTGGATCACAAAAGATCTAAAACACCTCCTCGTTTTCTTGTAACAAGGGCTAAAAGGTTACATCAGCAAACCCGTCTCCCATGTGCACCGTCATCCTTTTGCACCCCTCTTTCCTTCCTGAAATACGTATCGGCCACTTAACAGAGTGCAAGATATAGAGAAGGCAGTTATTCAAGCATGGGCCCTCCAGCAGCTGTTGGCCAACAGAGCAGCTGTTAGGGGGTCCATAGAGATGTGCCTGGATGTTGGGGGACTGACTTTGTCTTGAACATTGTGGTGGGGAGCAGAAGTGGCTTCCCGGATGAAGTGGTCCCACAAAGCCGTCTGCTAACTGATGTTTTAGCTAAGGTGAAAAGACCCCTTCGTTCACTCAAGCTACCTTTCTCCCTTTTCACGGGTGAAGGATATTCAGAGAAGTTTCTGCTCAACAATCTTTTCTGCTGCAACATCAGATGTTTATATTCTTAAATCACTGCCATGGATACTTCTAACATTGTGAAAAGTTCTGAAGATGCTGTTTCTAAGGAGGGAGAAGGACAGGCTGGTAAAAAGAGGGAATTTATTTGCAAGGCTTAAGTAAACGGAAGGATGCAGTGAAACTGATAGGGTGATTCCACATGCAAATATGGGAGGGCGTGACTCTTTTGTCTGATGAGCATGAACTCATTTGGAACAGAGACGCTGTATGTCTTTACCCTGCACTCCCAATGCCTGCACACATCTCAACTGTTAAGGTTCAATAAATATTTCTGTCCTATCAGAACCCACGTCTTATTCTGGTCTCTCCCTGTTACACCTGCTCTTTTATTTTTATCTGGGTTGAGGGATGGGAGAGTGGCTGGAAGAGAGAGACAGACCCCTATTTCCTCCAAAATAAGCAATTAACTCATCATGTACCAGAATGTACACAAACACTTTCAGCTTCTCTACTGAAATCTGAGAGAAAATTAAATTCTGAAAAGATCTGGATTTCTTTTTTATTTTTCAGGGGCAGAGTTGTTTTTCATTTCTTTGCTTGAGAAAGGGAAATGATTGAGATGGGGAAACATTTTCGTTTCTCCGCCTGCTGTGGAAGGACGTTTTTCAGGAACGACTGGGGTTCTCTGAGCTGGTATGTGGCCAGGCTGGCGAGGGCAGCAGCAGAAGCGGCCGACTCTGGAGAGGCACGGGTGAAGTGGGGAGTAGGAGGGGCTTCTTTGTGAAAACTGCCCTGTGAGTCCCCCGAGCTCCAGGCAACAGCAGCCGCAGAGAGGAGCTGGGCAGGGCACCAAAGTAGTGACTTGCCAGGACCAGGGCCTGCTTCTCCTCGGGCTCCTGGGCCCGACAGCTGCTTGTCCGGAGCCCTCAGACCGGAAGGCAGGGGATGAACCTGGATGGCGGGGCCTTGAGCTCAGTGCCCAGAGCTGCTCCGGGGAGGCCACATCTCTGGGCTTGCAGTGAGCTGAACCTTCTTGCTTCTTCTGGAGCAAGAATTTAGACCTGGAAGAGAAGTGGTCTGTCCTGAGTGGGTCAGAGCCTCGGGGATGGTTCAGCCATAATGTGATGCCTACTTTCAACAAGGAGAGATTCGTGACATGCACAATTCTCTGTGTGCAGGGATGGAAGAGGGGGGACTGTTGTTCACTTACTGTCACATGACTGAGACAAGGTTTGAACTGCTGAGGTTTTCGCTTCAGCCCCTCCTGTTGACCCCTGGCTCCAGTGGCAGAGTCAGGAGAACTGACCTTGGTTCTGTGAAATCACCCAGGGCTGTGTGCCAGCCCTGAGATTCAGTGGGTGAACGCACAGGCTTCGGGGTTGAGCAGACTCGGGTTTAATTCCTGATCTGCTGTTAACTAGGCAGTGAAAGTAATAAGTTACTTAAAGGCTTAAGCCTCAGTTTTGTCACCTGAAACATGAAGATAATATAGACTGCAGGGGATTTCTGGGGGTTGAGTTTGGGACATTACAGTAAACATACCCCTTGATTCCTCCACAGTGAATTTGGAGTCAGCCAAGTAGATGATAGATTTTTAAAGAATTGGGCCAGCAAAAAGATTAGTTTTCTTGCTGTTAGTGTTAAACTAGAGGACATAGCTTGGACCTACAGCTACAGGTGGGCTTCCTAATATCCTCAGAAGGAAACTGACCCATCTGGAACCACGGCCTCCTGTCTCAGACCTCCCTCTGTGCGTGCGTGCGTACACACACGCACACACACACACACACACGCACACCCCCTTTGTGGGTATTTCCCTCAGGAAGCAGGAATTCCTTCATGGGAACAGAACGAGAGGGAATACAGGTTCACAGTGACAAAGGTGAGTCACTACCTACCGACCCCCAACATTTGTGGCCTGATTTTATTGATTTCTTTTCACCCGCGTGTATCTCTAAAGCAATGGATTCATTAAACACTTTTTTTTTTTTAAAGGAAGGCAAAACAAAACAACAGCAACAAAACCTAGTCACTGCACACTTCCCTCACTTCCTGCAGTCTTCACGCTGGTTTTCATAGGGCCCTGAAAGCAGAAACAGATACCCACGGTTTCTATCTCTGTAGTCGTGGCATCTGGTGTGTTCTGTGCTAAGAGGCCCAAGCCTGATACTTAAGCAGGCTTACAGGAGCTGCTTGGGGAGGGCTGGTGTGCATTACTGTCGGGCAGTGGATATGAAGGCCGAGGTGTGGTGGGCTTCCTCTCAGAGGCCAGGGCCCATAGCATCACACTTAGAAAGCTGCAGGGTTTAAAAGACGCTCCAGAAATAACCTGAAACCGGGATTCAGGTTGGGGCTTGACTCCCACCTCTGCCATGCCCCAGCTAAGTGAACTTTGACAATTGGTCACTTCCTCTCTCCTAATCTCATTTTCCCCGTGTACAAAGCGGGGACAACATATTCTATCCTATAGAGCTCTCGACAGGATCAAATAAGGTGATTATGTTGAAGGACTTGACAAACTAGGCGCTCAGATGCATATACGCTGGGTCCAGGAGGAAAACATACAGCAAGGAATCATCCGATTTGCTCCCCGCTCTGCCCCCATCCCGCCACCATGCCGGCCGACCCCCCGTAGCTTGAAGGGGAGGGATTTGAGAACATCATAAGACAGGTCGTTTTCCAGGATCCTATGGCTAGACAGCATTTACGATGCATTTTCTTTTTTGCATGATATTATAACTTTATCTAGAAGTGACCCAAATGCCTAAACGAATACCAAAATTAATGACTATGTAAAATGTCTGTCTTCTCTTTTTACATCAGAAAGAAAGGGTGTGTCTTATTTGATATAAAATGTCTGTCAGCTCCTCATGCACATTTTATTTCTCCCATGAAAAGCAGACTATTAAGGAAACAAGGATTCTTGAACAGGGGAGCAAACTGATTGCATCTGTTCAGACCTGGTTAGGAGGCTGGCAATGGGTTAAAGGAGAGGTCTGGACTCAAAGTCAGTCAAGGGCAGAGAAGGGTCAGGGATGAATAATAAGTGTTTGTGTGTCTTGGCCTGGGTTGCGGGGAGTTAGGGTTCTGGAGCAAATTACAATGAACAGAATTGAGGAGGTCAGGAAGCAGAATTTGTGGGTAAAGCAAAGGAATAGATGAATTAAAAATACCTGTAAGACACCTACAGAAAGATGGATGATAGGTATAGATAGAGATAGATATAAATTATTGGAAATGTGTCTCGAACCTGAGATTTGGAAGTCTTCTGCACAGAGGAAACAAGGGAAGCCATTGAAATGGGCGAGGCCATTCAAAGTTCTTGGGTCATAGCTCAAATTACTAGGAGAGGGAGGAGATGGCAAGAGAGAGGCCTGTGAGAGAAGGTAAAAAGTAAACTGGGTGGCCTGAGGGCCTTGGTATCTGGGAGAGGAGCATTTCACGAAGACGGGGATCATCTATCGTGTCAGATACTGCAGAGACTGAGAAAACTGGGAGATGAGAAAAGGTCTCCAGATTCGGTTAGGATTAGGGAGGCATCAAGGATTAGGACATTTTCACATGCCGGTATGTTAGGGAGGAAAGAGAGGATGGAGGTGGAGATAGAGACGTTAATGCTCATTTTAAAAGACTGAGGTGGGCTTCCCTGGTGGCGCAGTGGTTAAGAATCTGCCTGCCAATGCAGGGGACATGGGTTCGAGCCCTGGTCTGGGAAGATCCCACATGCTGCGGAGCAACTAAGCCCGTGAGCCACAACTACTGAGCCTGCGCGTCTGGAGCCTGTGCTCCGCAACAAGAGAGGCCGCAACAGTGAGAGGCCCGCGCACCGCGATGAAGAGTGACCCCTGCTCGCCACAGTTGGAGAAAGCCCTCGCATAGAAACGAAGACCCAACACAGCCATAAATAAATAAATTAATTAATTAAAAAAAAAAAAAAAAGACTGAGGTGGAAAATGAAGGAAAGAGAAGTCTCTGGAGCTTTTTGTTTGTTTCCTCTTTATGAAGAGAAAATGTAGACTTGAGCATGTTTACAGGGAGAAGTGAAGAGTGGAAGAGGGTGAAGAACTACGAGTGGGAAAGGATCCAGGTCCTGACGGATGGCAGGAGGGGCAGGGGGGCAGGTGTGACAAGAGCTCACCTGAAGGGAATCGTCCCCTAGTAGCAGGAAGTGGGGCGTCTCTGAGACAGAGGGAGAGGAAAGGTGGCGTGGGCACAGCCATGCGGGGGGCGTATCTCGAGGCTCCGGAGAACAGTCCCAGGAACACAAGCAGCGAGGGCTTGGTCGATGCTGGAGACACAGGAGCGTCACCAGTGCTGAGCTGCCGTCGCCCTTCTCTCCGCTGTGCGTGCGCAGCAGGCTGGGCTTGCCCGGGCCAGGAGTTGGTTTTCAGGGACGCGCTTTGGGATGTGTAAGGGGCCACCTGCGTTTTATTAATGGACAGGCTCCTATCCGTGTGGACATTTCTGGGTGGGTTTTCTAATGTCATCATTGCCAGGCCTAAAACTTGCTGTAACAGAGCTATAGTCTTGCTTCCATGCTTTGTATTTTTCCAGAAACTCTTTCTTTTAGGGGGTCATTTCTTGTCCTGAATCGTGGGATTAATTTTATCTTTGAGACTTTGCCACGACTCCCTCTCTGACCACCTCTCACCTTCTTTGTTTTCCGTTTGGTCATCCCTTAGTGGGGATATCTCGGGAATAAAAACTATGCCCTAGGGATAAAAAGGCGGTAGTTCAGCTGGTATGGCACTGATGTCAGGGAGGAGCAACCGCGGAGTCAGTTTCTGTACGTTGCCCGCTTCTTTCACCAGCAAACGTTTACCAAACGCCCGTGTGCCGGGCTGTGGCTATGGCAGAGGAACCTGGGGAATGGAAAGATCTTCGTCTCCCGACACTCCCAGCGTCCAGCAGGGGGAGGGGAGGGGAGGGGCATCTCACATGGCCCTTCTCCAGCCGGGGGCTGGGTTCCACATCCGGGCTGTAGACGCAGAGCAAGGTAGACAGTGAGGACTTTCCTGAGGCCAGTGGTCTCTGAAGTGCGGACCCCTGAGCTGGCGCTGGCCCGTGACGAAGCCCCCAGCCTGTGGAGGAAAGAAGAATAAGGGGCTCCAAGTCCGGGGAAGTCTGCCAACGTCCCATCACGTCAACAGCTGTCCTTCAAAGTGCGATGATACCCCCCTGTCTTTGTGGAATAGAAATGGCCCCCTTATTTTTAAAATTTAATGATAGGAGATAATAGACATTTTACTTGGCAAAATGAAAGATTTTCCACCTAATTTCCGACTTCTTTGTTCTTTAAAATTTTACTGATCTGTAAAATCCAAGAGTCTGGGGATTTTTGTCCAAAATGATCCAGGTTATGCAAGAAATATGTATTTTTTGATAAAAATAAAATCCTCAGTTGGCAAAATCCAGGGTG
This sequence comes from Balaenoptera physalus, assembly GCF_965194825.1. NCBI lineage: Eukaryota > Metazoa > Chordata > Mammalia > Artiodactyla > Balaenopteridae > Balaenoptera > Balaenoptera physalus. Next base: position 2,265,364 of record NC_138889.1, read on the forward strand.
GATCTTGACAGTTGATTTGATTTGCCCAGTATTTATCCAGCTCCCTCCCCCCACCCTGCTTCACTTTGCCTGGCTAGTGGGGGTCCTGCCAGGCAAACTCACCAGGAGCTGAAGGGTGCTTTGTCAGTAACTCAGTCTGACTGCTAATGTGGCCCGGCCCAGAAATGTTCCTGAGGCATCTAAAATCACAGATGCCTTTCTGACCCTAAGGGTGGGAGACATAAGTTTGAAAGACACAATCTAAGCTAAGTGTCCCAGGGCAAATGAAAATAAACGATACTCAGGGTTTCTGGGAAAGAGAAGGTCGCTAGCTTTCCAGCCAAATTACATTTTCCCTTTATTGCTTTGTCTTTTGGCGTATTTGAAGTGGAAATTCCAAGGGGAAAGGGAAAGTTGGGGTTAAACTGGACAGATTCTTCTTGAAAAGCTTGGTGACTCCATGTGGCATGGCAAGGTGGAGGCCGCTGTAGGTTCTGGAAACGGGGGTGGGGGGTAATCATGTTGATCACGTGCCCTCCCCGGCCTAGCATTTCAGTGCCGGCTCCACTTCCTTGGCTGTCCTAACAAAGTACCGTAATTGGATGGCCTCAAACCACGGAATTGTACTGCCTCAGTTCTGGAGGCTGGAAATCCAAGATGGAAGTGTTGGCAGGGCCATGTGCCTCTGGGGCCCGTAGAGGGGATTTCTTCTGAGCCTTTTCCTGGCACCTGGTGATGGAAAATGCATGGTGTTCCTTGGCTCGCAGGTGATGACGTACTCCCGTCCCCGCCTCCATCGTCACGAGGCCTTCTTCCCTCCTGTGACTCTGTCCCTGTATCGCCTCTCTTTCTTATAAGGGCACCAGGCATGTGGATTAAGGACCCACCCCTCTCTTGTAGGACCTCAGCTTAACTACTTCTATCTGCCAGGATCCTGTAGGCAAAAAAGGTCCCCTTCCAAGGTACCGGGGGCTGGGGCTTCAGTACCTCTTTTTGGGAGGTATGGTTCAACCCACCAAAGGTGCTCAGTAATGAACGTGTGAATAAACGATTCTTGGAACTACCACCAGTTAGGACTTGGCTGTGGGCATGACAGTGAGCAGAGAAGCGTGTTCTTTCCTTTGTGCTGAATGTGGATGTGTGTGCGCATGTGTGTACGTAAGTGTACTTAGATACATTTGTATAGCACATGTGTATAATAGTTAACATTATACTAAAATGGTGGCGGGTGCTTTAGAATGACCCAGCACATGGATTCTGAAGTGGAAATGATTGAACCTGCACGGACTGCAGATCTCACCCCTGGTCCGGCAATTTCTCTCACTCCTGAGATTATCCCTTATTGAAAGAGTCCATTTATACTGAGGGAAATCAGCTTGCAGTGGAACCCTTTCCTCCTAAAACAATCAAGCATTCCGGAGGCGGGGAGGGCCTCCAGATAGGAAAGTGGTTCTTTTTTTAGGCAACAGGGCTCATTTTTCCTGCAGCAGGAAGACAATCTCTTTGGCTTCTGGCTTAGCAACTCCTTTGAGGGACTGTTTAAAGCCCAAGAAGAATTTTTACTGATTAACTTAAAAAAAAAAAAGTTTCTGCAAAAAAATCTTCTGTCTCCTGAATGCCAGTTCTGCAAGAGAAAGAACAGAAGCTCCTCCCATGGTTACAACCCTGGCCTTTCCCGGGACAGCTTAGGGAGATGTGGGGAGGGGATGCTGAGGGGCCTGGCGTGTGGTCAGGGGAGCTGATCCTCGGTCCCCGGACACCCTTTCCCCCCCCCCCGGGACTCACTCTGATGCTCACGCTTGCCCATGTGTCACTTTCCTTGTCCTCCCAGAGCCCGGGGGCCTGTTAGTCTTTCCAGTTGGTTCTCAGGTCGCTTCCTTCCCTTCAACCCTCCCCATCCTTCTTGTTCACGTAGGTGCTGAAGGGAGAAGATGCTGATTTGTGTCTGTTCTTTGGCTCCCACTTGAATAAGATAAAGAGGATGGCCCTGCATATCAACAAGCTGTCATTTCCTTGTGCGGCGACCCTCACTTCCAGGAGTCCACTGCTGGCTCTTGCTTTGCCTGGCTCTCCTTGAAACCCCTGGCAGCCTCCTGAGAGTCAATGCCGAGCTCTTGAATAATCTAAGCCCAGCAAGGAGTCACTATCTCAGCGGCAGGCCTAGTGTTCCAGACTGTCGTCTTATTAAGAAAGAGCAAAGGAAAGTTTTGACTTACAGGAAGGCCCTTAACTTTCCAACAAGGAGTGGCAGTGATAGCATTTCTCCTGCCCCCTGCTGACTCACCACTTTAGGGAAACTGGGCTTCGCCGAGTCCCACTCACTCCTTTGTGCTTGAATATTTTGTCAAAGGCTTTCACGAGGAGATGTTCTTTAACAAGAAATCCATTGAAGCTGTTGAAGGGAACAAGTTGGTGGATAATTGTGAGTTTGGTAAAACAAGAAATATGTGTTCTCAGCGTGTGATCATGCACGTTCAGACCTAGCTCACCTGCCACCCCTGCAAGCCACACCCGCCCCTCACCTCCCTTCCTCTGTACCAGAGCATCACCTTGCTGGGATGAAAGGGAATGGCCGTGGCTTTCATGTGACCACAGAAGGCAGGTGGGGTCAGAAACACCAGTACAATTCCATGACAAGGCATGCTGCTCCTAAGGAGTGCTCTGTGTGTGGAAAATCTGCATCCTGATGGATGCCCCATAAATACAATGCTCTGTGGTTCTGGTTGCGATATATTTTATTTAGTCCATAATCCCATATAACACTGTCTGATAATAAATAACTGCAATTTGCATGACATTCTGGGATGTTAGATTTTTTTCTTATTGTTCTACTTAGCAAATTGCATTTATCTTTCACTCTTTTTTTTTTTTCCCCAGCTCAAAGACCCTACAACTGCCTAAATCTAGACCAGTTCAAATTGCCATTTATCACTAATCGTAAACATCCTAGTAAGAGTATCAGAGCTAAGAGACAGGAGCCTGTAAGAAGAGGCTAATCTGTGGATGGGGTACTGTTGTGATGCAGGTGGGGACTGAATATGAAGCACCCCCTCCCCTCAGGAGTGGTCCCTGGGCTCGGAGAGCTTGGACCTAAATAAACACCCACAATGGTGAGCGTGGATGGGACGCGGGTGGGTGTCCCACCCAAACCTGCCACATTCTTCGTCTTGATTTGCTCTCTTGGTTCGCCTGAGCAACCCGGGTTCAGAGACTATATGTTTCCATCTTCATAGCCCTTGCATTTAGCACACCACTCAGTGCATAATGAGTGGTCACCTAATTTTGTAGAAAAATTGGTGTACAAACAAAGGAATGAGAAAGTCATTCTGGATTCAGCACCGTGTATCAGTGCCTAATTGACTCGGGCATAAGGTGTTTAATTCTGGTGGCAGTTTTGTACTTGCAGTAGTTTCTGGAGCACTTCCATAGAGTGCTAACATTCCATAAGGGTAAGAATACCACTTCTGGCAATTATAGTTTCTAATCTTCAGTGTCTGCCTCTGTAAAATGGGGGCTAGCTCTTGCATAGTGTTGTACATGCATGTAAAGTAGTCAGCAAAATGCCCCAGAGATAGTAGGTACCGCTCAAATGAAAGCTAACTGGAATTATGATAATTTTTGATGGCTGTGATGATATCCTCTATTCTTACCATTTAATCTTACTAATTTTTTTATCTCTAATATGTTTAGGGCCCATCTACCTTCATGTTTTTGGTTTAGATTCAGGCAGTGTATATCAGTGTAAGGCAATGATCCAGGTTGTGAGAACTGAAGAGACAGGTGTGTATGTGTGTGTGTGATTCTTTAAAACCTTAATAATACCTCAATAAAACCTTAGAGAGGACTACTATTTATCAGGTGCTTACTCTGTGCTAGGCTCTGGGATAGCGAAATCCTTTATCTATGTCATCCTGTTTAATTTCTATAAAAAATTTTGAGGTAGGTATTACCATCCCCTTATTTTTTTATAGGTTAGGAAATTTAGGCACAGAAAGCATACACAACTCATTACAATCTTAAATTAGGAAAAGGGTGAATTCAGGCATCCCTGGGTGCAGGATCGCTCTCTCCATACTGTGTGCTGTCAGCGCCCTTCCTCATCAGCCTCGGGGTGACTGGTGAATTGGTGCATCTGTCCCAAGAGGCAGCTCGGAACCGAAACCACAGATCTTAACCAGGACGCAGCAGCCCTGATTCTCAGGCATGCGCCTCCTCAGGCTGGGGTTTCTGGCCACCTCCCTGGGCCTCCTCTGCGTCCTCCGCAGGGTCGGTGCACAATGCAGACTGAGTGCACTCAGCATGTCCTCCATGACCTGTGACTCCAGACTTGGGATGGGCACATTTGTGGAAAGAAGATGAGTGAACAGGAGCCATCCCATTGGAGGAAAGTGTTCTCTCTCCTTTTCCTGGCCATCGGAGTCTCTCTGAGCCCTGCATTACTTAAACCTAAACCGCTGAAACCAGCCATTTACAGTGTTTTCAGTCTCTCAGCCATGTTGAATTAAACAAGAAATTGCTATGGGGACGCACACATCTGAAAGAATCAACAGATACCCAGATATCTGTCTTAAATGGAAGCCAGAAATCTGTTGTTGGTACTTAGCATTTCTCTTCTAAAATGCTCCCTACGGTAGGTCTCTAGGAATCAGGGAAACGGCAGTTCAGACCCAGAGGAGACCCGAGGCATTTGTCCAGCCCTCTCATTTTCCAGATGGGCGGGGAGATTCTTTTCCCCAATTGTGTAATATTTTTAAGTTTCCTGGTGGCATCATTTTCCGTTGAGCTAACGCTCATGGTGGGGTCCACAAAGCTTTGAGAGCATCAGGCATTCCACAGTTTACCAAGTTGTCTCAGCGGTGACGTTTGCACTCTCTTCTCTTTCCGTCAATCCTTCCATTGTCGTCAATCAGTCACTCCAACAACAACAGCAAAAAACCATCAAAATAAAACCTCAAATTAGACACAAAAATGAACAAAGGAGCAAGTCTGTTCTGGGTGTCTTTCCTGTAATTCCTAGCACCTCTGCATTGAAAGGACCACGGGCGAAGTTGTGAGAAGTAGATTCCAATGTCTGCATTCAGGAACCCCTAAGTACCATCTTTAGTTAAACTTCCCTGTATTTTTATATTCTACCTCATAGTTATCCAGCTTTGGAAATAAAATGTACAGAATCACACCCCTTGAGGTACTTTCCTTTTATCTGTTCCTGTCATTGTCAAGAACGTCCTGCAGGGGCACCGAGGTCTGCCCAAACCCTTGCACAGTGCTCTCTTCACCACTGAATGACAGGATATTTTTCTTGCTCTTACAAAAAGGTAATCTTACCAACATGCTCCCCTTGCTGGGGATGGTTTGCTGCTCTGAGTGCATATTAACGACATCGTCCACGCCTGGCATGGAATTCAGACCTGTGCGCACTTTTGTTTAGCCTGTTTATGCTAGTTTTGCCATTGCCTGAAATGGGTAGCAGCTGGGTTTAAAATGAGATTCTCAGTGTTCTTTATTTATTTATTTTTAATCATCATCTTTTAAAAAAAAACTGGTAAAGAGAATCCAGTCTATAGTGTGGTGAGAGTCTGGACTGGCTGTTGGGACATGGAATGCCAGCCAACCGTGAGCAAGTGAGACTGGACTAAGTACAAAGGAAAATAAGAGCCCCAAAGTGGTGACTGCTGGTGAGGATGCTGGGTCCTGATGCCGTGTGGAGGCTTTCAGTAGGCATCCAGGAGAGCAGCTAAGACGGCGGAGTAGAAGGACCCTGAGCTCACCGCCTCTCATGGGCACACCAAAATCACAACAGTCTGCAGAACAACCATCATTGGAAGAAACTGAAACATACCAGAAAAGACCTTCTACAACTGAAGACATAAGGAAGGAACCACAACAAGACCGGTAGGAGGGGTGCACTCACGATATAGTTAAATCCCATACCCCCCGGGGTGGGTGACCCACAAACTGGAGACTAATTATATTGCACAGGTTCTCCCACAGGAGTGAGAGTTCTGAACCCCACGTCAGACCCCCAGCCCAGGAGTTGGGCACCAGGAAGAGGAGCCCCCAGAGCGTTTGACTTTGAAGACCAGTGGGGCTTGATTGCAGGAGCTCCACAGGATTGGGGGAAATAGAGACTCCACTCTTAAGGGTGCACACAAACTCCCACGTGCACCAGGACCAAGGGCAAAAGCAGTGATTTCACAGGACCCTGGACCAGACCTACCTGCTTGTCTCGGAGGGTCTCCTGGGGAGGCCGGAGATGGCTGTGGCCCACTCTGGGGATGTAGACACCAGTGTCGGACATATCGGGGAGCATTCATCTGTGTGAGCTCTCCTGGAAGCTGACATTTTGGCAACAAGACCTGGCCCCACCCAACAACCTGTAGGCTCCAGTGATGGGACACCTCAGGCCAAACAACAAACTGGGTGGGGATGCAGCCCCACCCATCAGCAGACAGACTGCCTATAGACTCTCTGAGACCACAGCCACCTCTAGATACCCCCCTAGACACGGCCCTGCCCACCAGAGGACAGAGACCCAGCCCCACCCACCAGTGGGCAGGCACCAGCCCCTCCTGCCAGGAAGCCTGCACAAGCCACCTCTAGATACCCCCCTAGACACAGCCCTGCCCACCAGAGGACAGAGACCAGTTCCACCTACCAGGGGGGCAGACACCAGAAGTAAGAAAACTACAGTCCTGCAGCCTGCAGACTGAGTCCCAAACACAGGCCAGACACTACCCTGGGACCAGCTGGCCAATGCCCTTGGGTGACGAGAGGGGAGTGTACTGCTGGGACACATAGGACGCCTCCTACAGAGGGCCACTTCTCCAAGGTCAAGAAATGAAACTAACCTTACAAATACATAAAAATTCAAATTTAGACTAAATGAGGTGGCAGAGGAATATGTTCCAGATGAAGGAACAAGATAAAACCCCAGAAGAACAACTAAGTCATGTGGAGACAGGCAATCTACCCGAGAAAGAGTTCAGAATAATGAACATAAAGAAGATTGCAGAACTCATGAGAATGTATGCACAGAGTGAGAAATTAGACGTTTTAAACAAAGAATTTGAAAATATAAAGAACAACAAAACAATTGAAGAATACAATAACTGAAATGAAAAATACACTAGAGGGAATCAATAGTAGACTAAATGAGGCAGAAGAATGGATCAGTGAGCTGGAAGACAGAGTAGTGGAAATCACTGCCACCAAAAAGAAAAAAGAATGAAATGAGGACAGTTTAAGAGACCTCTGGGACAACATCAAGTGTGCTAATATTCACATTATAGGGGTCCCAGAAGGAGAAGAGAGAGAGAGACAGGACCTGAGAAAATATTTGAAGAGATAGTAGCTGAAAACTTCCCTAACCTGGGACAGGAAACAGTCACCCAAGTCCAGGAAGCATGGAGAGTCCCATACAGGATTAACCCATAGAGGACCACACCAAGATACCTTGTAATCAAAACAACAAAAACTAAAGATAAAGAGAGAATATTAAGAGCAACAAGGAAAAAACAACAAATAACTTACAAGGGAACTCCCACAAGGCTATCAACTGATTTTTCAGCAGAAACTCTGCAGGCCAGAAAGGGGTGGCACAACATACTAAAAATGATGAAAGAGAAAAACCTACAACCAAGAATACTTGATTCAGCAAGGCTCTCATTCAGATTTGATGGAGGAATCCAAAACTTTACAGACAAGCAAAAGCTAAAAGAATTCAGCACTGCCAAACCAGCTTTACAACAGATGCTAAAGGAACCTTTTAGGTGGGAAAGAGAAGGTCACAACTAGAAAAAAGAAAATTTTAAAAATGGAAAAGCTCACTGGTAAAGGCAAATATACAATAAAGGTAGGAAATCATCCACACACAAAGCTAGTAGGGAGGTTAAAAGACAGAAGTAGTAAAATCATTTGTATCCACAAAAAAGCAGTTAAGGGATACACAAAACAATTAGATGTAAAATATAATATCAAAAACAGTAATCATGAGGGGAAAAGAGTACAAAAGCAGGGTATTTAAACTGCATTTGAAATTAAGAGATCAGCAACTTAAAACAAGCACAAATATATGTAGACTGCTATACAATAACCTCATGGTAACCACACAAAAAAATCCATAATAGATATACACACAAACAAGAAAAAGGAATCCAAACATAACACTAAAGATAATCATCAAATCACAAGAGAAGAGAACAAAAGAAGAAAGTGGAAAAGAAGACCTACAAAAAAAATCCAAAATAATTAATAAATGGAAATAGGAACATACATATCTATAATTACTTTAAATGTAAATGGACTAAATGCTCCAACCTAAAGACACAGACTGACTGAATGGATACAAAAACAGAACCCATATATATGCTGTCTGCAAGAGACTCACTTCAGATCTAGAGATGCATACAGACTGAAAGTGAGGGGTTGGAAAAAGGTATTCCACATAAATGGAAATCAAAGGAAAGCCAGAGCAGCAATACTTATATCAGAAAAAAATAGACACTAAAGGCTATTTAAAATAAAGACAGTTACGAGAGACAAAGAAGGACACTACATAATGATCAAAGGACTAATCCAAGAAGATTTAACAATGGTAAATATATGTGCATTCAGCATAGGCGCACCTTAATATACAAGGCAAATGCTATCATCCATAAAAGAGAAGTTGACAGTAATACAATAATAGTAGGAGACTTTTTAACACCCCACTTACAGCAATGAACAGGTCATCAAGACAAAATCGATAAGGAAACACAGGCCTTAAATGACTAGATGGACATTAGACCAGATGAACTTAATTGATATTTATAGAGCATTCCACCTGAAAGCAGCAGAATACATTCTTTTCAAGTGCACATGGAGCATTCTCCAGGATAGATCACATGCTGTGCCACAAAGCAAGCCTCGGTAAATAACAAAAACAAATCGAAATCATATCAAACATCTTTTCCGACCACAACACTATGAGGCTAGAAATCAATTACAAGAAAAAAAAACTGCAAAAAGCACAAACATGTGGAGTCTAAACAATATGTTACTAAACAACCAATGGATCACTGAAGAAATCAAAGAGGATATTAAAAAAATACCTAGAGACAAATGAAAACAAAAACATAATGATCCAAAACCTATGGATGCAGCAAAAGCAGTTCTAAGAGGGAAATTTATAGTGATACAAGCATATCTCAGGAAACAAGAAAAATCTTAAATAACCGAACCATATACCTAACACAACTAGTGAAAGACGAGCAAACAAAACCCAAAGTTAGTAGAAGAAAAGAAATCCTAAATATCAGAGCAGAAATAAATGTAATAGAGACTTAAAAAAAAATCAATGGAACTAAAAATGGTTCTTTGAGAAGATAAACAAAATTGATAAACATTTAGCCAGACTCATCAAGAAAATAAAGGGAGAAGGGTCCAAATCAATAAAGTCAGAAATGAAAAAGAAGTTACAACTGACATAACAGAAATACAAAGGACCATAAAAGGCTACTACAAGCAACTATACACCAATAAAATGGACAGCCTAGAAGAAATGAACAAATTCTTAGATAGGGTCAATCTCCCAAGACTGAACCAGGAAGAAATAGAAAATATGAACAGACTAATTACCAGTACTGAAATTGAATCAGTAATTTAAAAACTACCAACAAACAAAAGGCTAGGACCAAGATGGCATCACAGGTGAATTCTACCAAACATTTAGAGAAGAGTTAACACCTATTGTCCTGAAACTATTCCAAATTTGCAGAGGAAGGAACACTTCCAAACTCATTCTGTGAGGCCACCATCACCCTGATAACAAAACCAGACAAAGATACCACAAAAAGAGAAAGCTACTGGTCAATATCACTGATAACATAGATGTAGAAACCTTCAACAAAATACTAGCAAGCCAACTCCTACAGTACATTAAAAGAATCATACACCATGATCAAGTGGGATTTATCCCCAAATCAATATCTGCAAATTTCAGTATCCACAAATCAATCAGTGTGATACACCACATTAACAAATTGAGGAATAAAAACTATATGATCATCTCAATAGATGCAGGAAAAGCTTTTGATAAAATTCAGCATCCATTTATGATAAAAAAAAACTCTTCAGAAAGTGGGCACGGGGGGAACAGACCTCAACATAATAAAGGGGATATGTGATAAGCTTACAAGTAACATTATACTCAGTGGTGAAAAGCTGAAACTATTTTCTCTAAGATCAAGAACAAGACAGGGATGCCCACTCTCACTGCTTTTATTCACCATAGTTTTGGAAGTCTTAGCCATGGCAATCAGAGAAGAAAAAGAAATAAAAGGAATCCAAATCAGAAAAGAAGGAGTAAAACCGTCACTGTTTGCAGATGAGATATACTATACATAGAAAGTCCTAAAGCTGCTACCAGAAAACTACTAGAGCTCATCAATGAATTTGGTAAAGTTGCAGGATACAAAATTAATACCCAGAAATCTGTTGCATTTCTATATACTAAAAATGAAAGATCAGAAAGAGAAAGTAAGGAAACAATCCCATTTACCATTGCATCAAAAAGAATAAAATACCTAGGAATAAACCTACCTAAGGAGGCAAAAGACCTGTACTCCCAAGAGTATAAGACGCTGATGAAAGAAATTGAAGATGACATAAACAGATGGAAATATACACCATGTTCTTGGATTGGAAGGACCAATATTGTTTAAATGACCATGCTACCCAAGGCAATCTACACATTCAACGCAATCCCTATCAAATTACCAATGGCATTTTTCAAAGAACTAGAACAAAAGTTTTTAATTTTTATAGAAACACAAAAGATTTCGAGTAGCCAAAACAGTCTTGAGAAGGAAGAATGGAACTGGAGGAATCTTGATCCGTGTCTTCAGACTATATGTACTACAAAGCTACAGTAATCAAAACAGTATGGTACTGGCACAGAAACAGAGATATAGATCAACAGAACAGGATAGAAAGCCCAGAAATAAACCCACACACCTATGGTCAATTAATCTACAGCAAAATAGGCAAGAATATACAATGGAGAAAAGACAGTCTCCTCAATAAGTGGTGCTGGGAAAAGTGGACAGCTACATGTAAAACAATGAAATTAGAATATTCTCTAATGCCATATCCAGAAATAAACTCAAAATGCATTAAAGACCTAAATATAAGACCGGATACTATAAAAGTCTTAGAGGAAAACAAAGGCAGAACATTCTTTGACATAAATTGCAGCAATAATTTTTTTAGATCCATCTCCTAGAGTAATAGAAATAAAAACAAAAATAAACAAATGGGACCTAATTAAACTTCAAAGCTTTTGCACAGCAAAGGAAACCATAAACAAAACGAAAAGACAACCTATGGACTGGGAGAAATTATTTGCGAACAATGTGACTGACAAGGGATTAATTTCCAAAATATACAAACAGCTCATACAGCTTAATATGAAAAAACAAAAAAACCCAATCAAAAAATGAGTGAATACCTAAGTAGACGTTTCTCCAAAGAAGACATACAGATGGCCAACAAACACATGAAAAGATGCTCAACATCACTAATTATTAGAGAAATGGAAATCAAAACTACAATGAGATATGACCTCATACCAGTCAGAATGGCCATCATCAAAAAGTCTACAAACAGTAAATGCTGGAGAGGATGTGGAGAAGAGGGAGCCCTCCTGCGCTGTTGGTGGGAATGTAAATTGGTGCAGCCACTAGGGAGAACAGTATGGAGGTTCCTTAAAAAATGAAACGTAGAGTTACCATATAATCTTGCAATCCCACTCCTGGGCATATATCTGGGGAAAACTCTAATTAGAAAAGATACAGTGCTTCCCTTACCCTCCTTTAAAAGGATTTCCTGTGCTGAGATTTTTAATTGGTTTCCCACTGGGCCCATTTTGTTTGTTTTTGCCCTTTATCTATCTGTCTATCTATCTACCTATCTATCCATCATCTATCTATCTAATTTATCATCTGTCTATATTAACTGAAGTCATCTGATGATCTGTCTATATAATGTTTTGTGATGGAGAGTAGTCTAAGAAATAAGTTTAGATAAGTAGGATGAGTTCAGAGGGGCTTGGAACTGAAATTTTTCCACTGGTACAAAATTCTCTCTCATTGTCTGCACACATGTAAATTCAACTCTTTCTTTAATGCCTTTCCAGTACAGGACTTGAAAGATGGGACTTGGTAGCTTAGAAATAATAGTAAAAAGTCATGAGAGTGAAAAAGCTTGCATATGGAGTGAGGAGCCATGGAAAAACCAAACAATGACGTTCACTGTATTACCAAAATGAAAAAAAATCATATGATCGTATTAATAGATACTGTAGCAATTGGCAAAACAAAATTTCAATTCCTGTTTTTTAAAACTCACAGGAAAATAAGAATAAAAAGGAAATTCCTCAACTTGATAAAGGACATCTTCAAAACATCTACAGTTATAGTGAAATGTCAGACAGAGAAAGACAAATACTATATGTTATCACTTACATGTGGAATCTGAAAAATAAAACAAGTGAATGAGTATAGCAAAACAGAAACAAGACTCGCAGATATAGAGAACAAACTAGTGGTTATCAGTGCACAGAGGGGAGGGGTGAGATAGTAGTAGGGGATTAAGAGATACAAACTACTAAGCATAAAATAAATAACAAGGATACATTGTACAGCACAGGGAAATACAGCCATTATTTTGTAACAACTTTAAATGGAGTATGATCTATAATAATATTGGATCACTATGTTGTACACCTAAAACTAACATAATATTGTAAATCAAGTATACCTCAATAAAAATTAAAAAAAAAAAGATACATGCACCCCAATGTCCATAGCAGCACTATTTACAGTAGCCAAGACATGGAAGCAAGCTCAATGTCTATCAGCAGATGAGTGGATAAAGGAGATGTGAGATATATATATATATATATATATGTATATATATAATGGAATGTTACTTAGTCATAAAAAATGAAATAATGCCATTTGCAGCAAATGGATGGACCTAGAGATTATCATATTAAGTAAAGCAAGTTAGACAGAGAAAGACAAAGACAAACATCATATGATGTCACTTATATGTGGAATCTAAAAACTGATACAAATGAACTTATTTACAAAGCAGAAATAAGCTCACAGACATAGAAAACAAACTTATGGTTACCAAAGGGGATAGCTGGGGTGGGGGGGGTGCGGGGGTAGAGATAAATTAGGAGTCTAGGATTTACGTATACACACTACTATATCTAAAACAGGTAAACAACAAGGACCTACTGTAAAGCACAGGGAACTATATTCAATATCTTGTTATAACCTATAATGGAAAAGAATATGAAATATGAAAAAGTATATATATATATACACACACACACACACACACATATATAACTGACTCACTTTGCTGTATATCTGAAACTAACACAACATGGTAAATTAACTCTACTTCAATTTAAAAAATGGTTTAAGAAAATAAAGAAACCCATAGGTCTTTTCTGGGCCTCAGGCTTCTTGCATCCGAGTCCATAGATCTTAACTGTCTCTGTGAAGAGGCAGAGTAGTGCTGGGTCCAGGGCCACCAGCTTCCCTGGAGCACCCACACAGAGATGCCACTTACATGTACTGCAGTGTAAACAGCACCTTCCAGGCTGTGCAAAGTTGCAGTACCGGTTGGTTCTGCATTTTGTGTTGAATGCATGTCATGAGGGCCAACACTTCCTACTGTGAATCCGGAACAGCATGGTGGGCAACGTTTGCCTTTAGAGAAATGCATGCATTACTTAGCAGTTTCATTTCTTTCCTTGTTATAGGAGACATTATCTAATCATATCATACTCCAAGCTCTTCTGTCTCTATTCATGCCAAGTTATTATATTTGGAATCTAAAATTCTCTTTTATAAAGATGATGAATTCAACCTGCTTAATACTAATTACAGTTTTGGAAACACATTTTTTAACATATGCATTATCTAAAAATTATAAATCTATGGTTTTGCGCTTTTTCCTATCTATAATTAAATCACATGAAAACACACTGATTTTACATCATTATAATAAAGGTGTATTCTGATATCTCTGATGACTGTGGCTTCCTGACATTCATTATTTAATTGTTAGACACTTTACTACCAGCTCACATGGTGTTATCTAAATTAATTGTGAACTTTAATACACTTGGATTGGAAAACGAAATTGGCTGTCTCCTCCATAAAGAAGGCTCAGAAAGCTGAATAGACCAATTTTATGTTAACAACTTAATATCCTCTTACAGTTAGGAGCAAAATCTGAATGTTTAGGGAAATGCCCCTTTCAGTTTATAAGAGCTTCTACATTGTAACACTATTCTATCAGTTGAATGGAGAAAGAAGTATTTTATTCAACTGTTTGGTGATTGTGTTCTGAATTAATTTCAAGACTGCAAAGTCAGTGGATCTAAGCCATTACCTTGAATATGGTCTGAATATCCAGGGCTCTCACTCTGGCCTAAAGTGCTTGCTGGAAACCCTTGGCTGGTCTAGGAGGGGACACAGTCCAGGGAAAATGCCGGGGTCATTCATCATCTCATCAGTGGTTGGAGGAGCTGCAGACCACACGAAAGCCAATATATCTACTGGATGGACCAGAAAGGGAGATAAAAGTCAAAAGGCAGAAAACAGGCACGTTCTTCCATGGATCAGGGCAAAAAAATATTTGACAAAATCTCAGTATAGTCAGTACAAAAAATAAATGATAAAGATTTCTATTTGTTGAGTGTCTGTTATGATGGAGGTACCAAATATGGAGCTTTATAAACATACCTCATTTAATCATTACATTATGTGTGCAAAGAAGATTTGATTGCCTCCATTTTACAGATGAGAAAACCGAGGCTTGGAGTGATCAGAAAACTTGCTCAGGAGCCCGCAGCTAGAAAGTGGTAGAGACAGGGTGTGGGATCTTTATTTTATACACTGTTGATAAAATGGTTGAGGCTTAAGTCTGTAATGTAATATTAATCTGTACAGCTCTATAGCAATGCTAAGCGTAAGGCTCAGAGAGACTGGAACTGGGTCCAAATCACACTGCTAGTAAACTGCAGAGCTGGGACAGGAGCCAAGGTCATTTTAATTCTAAAACTTACGGTCTTTCCAACACATGGTGTTCCACCGCCCACGACGTCCTTTCTGTTACACTAAACAGCCTCTCTAGGGAAACAAACAATTATTTTTCTGCCCAAGGTGCAGAATCCTAGTTCTGCTTTTAAGATAGACAACACGGTAGATGTATCTTCAAGGTCTTCATCTATCCAAAGATTGACAGGCAGGTCTAGGAATTTAAAAGGGGCTCTGCATTGAGCATCTCAGCCACCCCGGCACCTGGGGACACTCTCCAACCTGAAAGATTCTACTGGAAGAGATTCTCAGCTAAAGCAGCAGCGTGTGCCGTGGCAGGAACCGGGAGGTTCTGGTTTGGAATGTTAAAGCTTGCTCCTTCTATTCTTCCTTTACATTCAACACTTTCTCATTCCTTTGGGCTGTGTGTCTGTCTCACCCATGGAATGAAAAGATTCCTCTAGGTCAGGAGCGTGTCTCCAGTTAGCCCTTCCACATGTACTTGTTGAGATTCTCCTACGGGCCAGGTATTGTGTTTCATCCCGAGCCAAACAGACGCAGTCCTTGCTTGCATGTTTTAGTGGAGGCACCAACAGGCAGTGACAACAACCTGGTGTGATAAAGATTGTGACGGGAAAGCGCAGCACGTTGTGGGAACACATCTATCCATATTTAGAGACCAGGGGCGGGTTCTTGAGGGGACGTCCAAGAGAAGCCCCAAAGGATGGGCCAAAGTCAGCTGTGAAATCTGGGGGTCCCGGCGGTTGGCGAGGGCTCAGGACAGAAAGAACACACTGAAGGGGTGGAAATGAGGAAGCGAGTGGGGTATTTGAATAATTGAAAGTTCGGTGTGGAAGGATCCAGAGTGCTTGGGCCGGGAGGGGTTGGAGGGGGGGCACCGTGTGGGCCAGCCTGGTGCCCTCTTCGTGGGGCATGCGTAAGGACCCATGTGTGCGTTTGCACGTTGGTTTTCTTGGTTGGTTGGTTTTTAAAGGCTTTGGATTCGTTCCTCCCGTCGGGTGTTTGGTGTCTGCTCTCTTGGCTTTTTTTTTTTGTTTTTTTTTTTTGTGCTGCTGTCAAATTGTGATTTTGATTCTTGGCCAGGTTGCCTCGTTTTGCTCCACTCCCTACTGGTCTTGTAAACGGAGCTCTATTAATACTTTATTCACAGTGAAGTTGTTGGGACTCATTATCTGATGCCTGTAAAGCCACGTGAGATGATTGGCTGAGAGACACGCCAAGGAGTCGTGTTGCTTCTCAAAAGCCCTGATTGCTTCCGGCAAGCTTCCCTTCTGTTTCTGTGGGACCGCAGCAGCAATTTACCCCAGCGCCTGTTTTCCCAGCCTGTGACTCAGGGATCATCTGGCAGCTGGGAGGAGCGCTGGCCGCATCTCTGACATCCGGCCCAAGTCCTTCAGGCAGATCTGCACCTGAGGACGGGAGGGGGGAACCTGACCCCCCCCCCCCCAACCAGGAGGGGGACGCAGCCCCACATTGGGATTCTTGTGTAAGAACAGAATCCCCTCCCCTCCTCCCCAACCCTGGCTTCCCTGTCCTGTTTCCAAGTCATCAAATCCTGCTTTCTCTTGCTCTCTGGGATATTACATCCTTCAATACCTGTCAGAAACAATTAGCAGTGAGTTTTTTTTCCCCTACCTGTTTTCAGAGGAGAAATTAATGGTTGATATTCAGACCTTTCTCCTGACATTACATTTTCTGCAAAGATGGAAAACAGAAAGTGGCAGCCTCAGAGATAGGCAATGCCTATCAGACTTTGAAGACACACTTCACTCAGTGGTGAGGGATGGGAGATGTCAGTGCCAACGACAGGAGAATCAGATACTTGAGGAGCTGGCCCAGGAAGGAAGGGAGTGTCTGTCCTTCCCCCAAATGCCCGTCCTCTCCACTCCTGTCCACCTGCCGGTCGCAGAATCGCAGCGTGTTGCCCACCTCTTCCAGAACGTCCTCTTGAGTCGTGTCATGCAGCCCTCCCCACCGCATAGTGTACTTTGTACAGTGGATGGATTGCGAAGGGCGTACCTGAGCCCAGCTGTCGGCCCTCCGATGGCTCTCTCTGGACAGGCCCCTGGGCAGCGTAACATCTCTGAGCTTTGCTTCACTCCCATGCAAAATGAAGATAAGAGCAGTAAACCTATGAAGGTGGGGGAGGAATTCTAAGGTATAATTAACTTAAACAGTCTGTTACATGTGCAAATATTAGAATCTTATCCCTTTTAAGTGCTTAGCTTACTGAATGCTTTATGCATTATTTATAATTAATTATAGTGTATCAATGACAGTTATATAGCTGTGTACCTTTTTATAAAGAGGCATCACATGTATTTTTCCTGTTGATTGGCAGAAAGTCTTGTGATTTAGGAGAAGAAGGTATTGTTATCATCTTGATTTTAAAGTTGAAGAATCGGAGGCTTGCGCTGTTTTCCAAATGCGCCCTTACCTGCTGGTCGCGTGGGCCGTAGCTTCTGGTCAACACTAGAGCGTTAGTTCCCCGGCGGTGCCCAGGAGGTTGGGTGTGCAGGCACCACGTGGGCCTTGCCCGGTTAGATCAGACAAGGACCGTTCCATTCCAGGAGCCCCCAGTTTCATACTGGTGCACGGGGACAGGTGGAAATTCTCAGGTCGGCCTCACTTATAAGACAGAGAAAACCTTCTGAACGCTTCCCTCTTGAGAATTCACTGAGCACGGCTTTGGTTGGGTTTGTCAGCTGCATCAAGTCCGGGAGATGAGAACGTGCTCTCGTGCTTGAAATGGTAAGACCCTGACGCAGGCGTAGGGACCTGCAGTGCGGTGCTTGCGTCTCTGGGAAGGAGTCACTTTCCCTCAGCACCAGCGCTTACGCGCAGTCTTGCCCGTCGGGTGTGGCTCCTCCTTGGTCTTTGCCTTCGTTCTCCTTCCTCCCATTTCCTGCACTTTCCATTCTCAACAGCTCACATGGTGGATTTTCTGTCTGTTTTTAGTGTCAAAATATTCATTTTCGGCGGAATGTTGTATTGTGATGTCTTCCAGAGTCTAAGAGGGAATCCGGGATAAAACAGCATCTCTTCCTGGTTCCGTTCTGAACGTGATGCCGGGTCTTGAGGCGGCCCGGGTGAGGGAGCTGCTGCCGTGTCCTCCCAAACCGGATCCTGTCGCACTTTCACAAAATGACTCCAGTGCAGCTCGGAGAGCACCAGCTCTAGAATATCTGTCAGCCTTTTGGTCTCTGTGTGAGAAGGAGAAGGGAATACGCACCGTTATGTATTTCTGGTTTCTGGTTTGTCCTCCTGGGTAGATCTTTCTCTCGCCCCAGGAAGGTCTGAAAGCGTATGTTCTGTCACCAAGCCACGTCCTCGGCTTGCCGTCCACTAGCGATGGGGACCGCATAGGTGGTAAGGAACACCCGCCCGGCCGCTCACGGAAAGAAGCGATGATCTGTACCTCCGGGGCTGTTGGTTGCTTTACGTAAATTGTTCACTGAGTCCCTGCAAAACCCTCCCTCCCCGCAAACCCAGCAGCGAATCCAAGTGGCTCGCCCTCCAAAACCTTTCCAGGAAACGGTCCCTTCTCAGCGCCGACACCGTCACCACCGGGGTCCTCGCCTCTGCTGCCTGGGTTCCGTCGCCGCCGCCCTGCTGCCCAGTCTCGCCCCGTCCGGACTCTAGTCTAGTCTCAACACAGCGGCAGCGGGAGCTCTTCCAAACGTGCCCCCAACTCGTCCCCCCGCTCCCATTCAGAGGAAACTCCCCAGTCTTGACGTCTGCCTCCAGGACCCCTCTGGCTTTGCTTCTTGCTGCTTCCAGCTGCACCCCCGGGGCCCCCAGCCTCCAGCTTTCTCCGAAGCTGCCAGATGTGCTTCCGTGTCCCGGCCTTTGCCGTGCTCTTCCCTGCCCTGGTCTTCACCCCGGGAGCCTCGGCTCACTCCGTGTTTGCTGGATGACGTCACCCCCATCACGCCCCCGTCTGCTTTGCCTTGCTTTACCACTACTGTCCAGTATCGTATATATTCTGATTTCTTTCTTTCTTTGCTTATTGCCTGTCATTTTTTATTAAAATATAGGCTCTGTGAAGGTGGGAACTCTATGTCCACTACTGTATTCCCAGAATGGAGAAGATGCTTCATAAAGAATAATAAGTGGGTTAATAAAGGAATTTAATAACTAATTAATCAGCATTTGTTCCTTGAGTGAATACGAAGGCATTTTCTAGGTTGTAAAGAGTTGCTTTGGCCTCTTCATCGCATCCCTAACTGCTCTTCTCTTTTGGTTTTCTCTCAGGCAAGATAAATTTTGCTTGATAATTAACATTCTATTTTTTAAATGTAATTCTTACATTTTAAACCTATGATTTCCTTTCTACTTTCTTCCTCTCATGTTTGCATCAAAGATTGAGGGGAATTAGCCTGTTTCTACCAAACAGATGGACACGCTTGTGCTTAGATGGAGATACATGAGGTTTTTTTACACTACGTGTTCTCGCATCTCAGATTTCCAGAATTAGCCTTACCGTGAAGGGCAGAACATCACATGGAGGAATACGGTAGTCTGGTCAGAAGCCTGGTAGTGGTGAAAAGCACTGACTTTATAACCTCACAACTGAGGTTCAAATCCCAGTTTGGATGGTTATAAGCTGTGTGACATTGAACATGTTGCTTAACTTCTCTGTGCTTCGGTTTCCGCTTCTGGAAACTAGAGAAGGTAATGATGATAATCAGTTATATAATCGCATAAATTTGGACTGAGAATTAAATGTGTTTATACTTGGAAAGTATTTAGAGCCAGGCCTAGCAAGTGAAAATGTTTGTTGAAAAGCAAACACATCACAGGGCACTTCCTCTTCCTGGCTCTCGTGGGCAGATCATTTCCTGTCCCTGGGCCTCCAGCTATAAAATGGAGGGGATAGCAGAGATTGAATTATTTCTAATTGTGATTTTTATCTGCTCTAAAGTGTGAAATTTAAGGTGAGGCTGTCTCAGTGCCAGGAAGACAGATTTCATGCTTCTGTTTTAATTTAATTTTTACATTACTTCTGCCCAGGTCTTCAGGTTTCAGATGGATTATCCAGATTTCAGATCCAAAGCCTGCCAAGCCCTTCTGTTTCCCCAGAAGTTTTTTTCCTGATAACGCAGGGCGGACACCCAGTAAGTGTTCTTAGGGGCCTTGAAGGGCCAAGACGGAGCCACGGGGTTCCCCAGCATCCTGGCCCCTGTGTCTGGGGGGATCCTGGCGTGGCTGCATCACCAGAACTGTGCATGTGAGGTGGCCAGGGCAGGCTGGGCCTCAGCAGGACTTTGCAGAAGTTGTGCCGGAAGTGACCTGTCCACTGTCTCCAGGACCCCTGAGCGAAGGTGGGGAGGAACAGAGCCCGAAGGTCTGTTCGGTCTCTCTGTGACCTCCTCGGGAGGACATTGAAACACTGGGTGGGCTTCCTCCTCAAGGTGACAGGAATTAATTGTCCCTCCCTGTGGTGATGAAAAGGGAGTTGTGCCTATAACTCAGGTGCCCACAGGTGTGACCCTAACTTCC
Source organism: Balaenoptera physalus (assembly GCF_965194825.1). NCBI lineage: Eukaryota > Metazoa > Chordata > Mammalia > Artiodactyla > Balaenopteridae > Balaenoptera > Balaenoptera physalus. The sequence continues at coordinate 2,285,964 of NC_138889.1, forward strand.
TACCCTGGCTCCCAGGAGCCCCTACCCCCAAAGTGTTGAAACGTGTGCTTGTCTACACAGCTGGCCTCAGTCAGCCAGTCCCTCCTCCTCAGAGAACTCGTGTTCCTTCCTCCGTGCCCCATGCACGGGGATACCAGGATCTCTGTGACTCTACTGACTGTGACGTGTGTGGCCTTCCCAGGCTGGAGGTGTTCCAGTGCAGGGACCGGGGCTGGCAGGTGGTGCTGGTGACCAGCGTGTGTGCACTGAGGCCTGAGGACCCCGGAGAGGGGTTCCAGAACATGGAGCTCTTGGAGGCTGTCATGCCAGCAGGAGAACAGAGGCCCGTGGGCCAGGCTGATCCGCCTGAATCTCTCAGCAGCTGACTCCATCTCTTAACTCAGCCCGGATACGATCCTACAGCAAATCTGAAGGCCGAGGAGCTTTTCCAATAATCAGTGGCTTTAACAGTCCTGGTTTTGTATTTTCCAGAAGTTGCCCCAAAGGTGTTCAGGTAGATTGATCTCCACAAGGAAAGTAAAGAAGAGAAAAGGGAAGTAGGGAGGAGGGAAGGAGAGAAAGAGGAAAGGATAGACCACCTGGTGGAGAATAGGTGCCCGGATCACGGTGGTTGGATGGCTGAGCGCACACATGGCACAAGTCACAGCAAGGTTGTCACTGATGCAGGAGCGGGACCAAGTTAGCCCTCCTTGGTCACAAAATAGAAGCCAGCCCTACGTTGTAACCAATGGGAGAAAAGACACTGAGAATTGGACGTCCGGGTTCTGGTCTCTGCTGCTGTCTGATGGGGTGAGACGCCTGGAAAAATCGCCACCTGCTTCGGAACTCAGGTTTCTCGTCTGCTATATTAGGGAGTCAAACAAGAGAATCTCTTCAGTGCCGTTAAGTAAAGAGGTAGTGGTTTATGCATCCACCTCGCAAACATCTGCTGAGTGTGTACGTCTTCCAGACCCTGGGCTTAGAGGAGAGAGACGTTGAGGAGGGGAAGGAGCTTCAGCCACGTGGACACTGCAGCTGAGGGCGCAAGGGCTCTGCTGGCATCAGAGCAGAGAGGACTGGGCTTCCGAGAATGGCTCTCACACACACCTGGCACAGGTTACAGGTGCAAAACCCCTGATTATAATGCATGCCATTCCTGGTATCAGAAAGGCATGTTGCCATGAAACTTTGGCTTTGCTTCAAAGCACAGTAAAGCAAGAATCATCTCATGGGGTGATCTTTACTCAGAGTTCTTTCATTAAGAACCCTCACTCCTTCCTAAACACTTGGACCCCTATTCAGGACTAATCATTTCTGGCACGTTTTTGAAATTGTAGATCACTGAGATAGAAATGCAACTTACAGAATTCTGAATGCTCTTTTCATACCTGGTTTTGTCCACTTCAGTTACCAAAATCTTGACTTTAGCAGTGAAGCCCGACATGGTGCTGAGGAGCTGGCTGGTAGGAGCGTGTGGGAAGCTGAATGTTAGATATTCAGGAATTGTGCGGGTCAGTTTACAACACCGGTAACTTCAAATTGGCCCTGGTGGGAGTATTTACCTCACAGAAATCAGCAACCAGTGCACATCAGAGCTTTTTTTTTTTTTTTTTTTTTTTTTTCAGAGAGCTGGTGGACCAGCCTACCACTGGGTGGAACCCACTTGGTGCAGGTACTAGTTGATAGAATTTACCCAGAGGAATTTTTCGCAACAAATATATGGAGAATAATTGAAGCAATACATGATAATAATACAGAATACTAGAATCCAGAGATCAGCCATGTGTATATGGTCAACTACTATTTGACAGGGGAGCTGAGAATATTCACCGGAGAAAAGACAGTCTCTTTAATGAATGATGCTAGGAAAATTGGATATCCACATATAAAAGAATGAAACTAGACCCCTATCTTACACCACTCACAAAGATTAACTTGAAGTGGGTTGAAGACTTAAATCTAAGACCTGGAACCATAAGACTCCTAGAAGAAATGATAGGAAGGAAGCTCCTTGACATAGGTCTTGGCAGTGATTTTTTTGGATATGGCACCTAAAGCACAAACAACCAAATCAAAAATAAACAAGTGAGATTACATGAAACTAAAAAGCTTCTGCACAGCAAATGAAATAATCAACAAAATGAAAAGACAGCTTACAGAATGGGAAAAAATATTTGCAAACCATGTATCTGATAAGGGCTTAATATTCAAAATATATAAAGAACTAATACAACTCAATAGCAACCCCCCCCCCAAAACAAATAATCCAATTAAAAATGAGCAAAGGATCTGAATTGACATTTTTTCCAAAGAAGATGTATGAAGGGACAACAGGTTGATGAAAAGGTGCTCAGCATAGCTAATCATCAGGGAAATACAGATCAAAATCACAATGAGAAGTCGCCTCTCACCTGTCATAATGGCTATTTTCAAAAAGACATGAAATAACAAGTGTCGGTGAGGATGTGGAGAAAAGGGAACACTTGTGCACTGTTGGTGGGAATATAAGTTGGTACAGGCACTATGGAAAAGAGTATGGAGTTTCTCAAAAAATTAAAAATAGAACTACCATATGATCTAGCAGTTCCACTTCTGGGAATATATCCAAAGGAAACAAAAACATTATGTTGAAGAGATATCTGCACGCCCATGTTCACTGCAGCACTATTCACAATAGTTAATATATGGAAACAACCTAAGCATCCATTGACAGCTAAATGGATAAACAGGTTGTGATAAAGAATTCTATATTATAGAAAAATATATATGTGTTATTCAGCCATAAAAAAGAAGGAAATCCTATCATTTGCAACAAGGTGGATAGATTTTGAAGGCATTATGCTAAGTGAACTGACTCAGAGGCAAATACCATATGAGCTCACTTATATGTAGAAGCTTTAAAAAAAAAAACTCACAGAAAAAGAGATAAGATTTGTGGTTACCAGAGGCGGGGTGTAGGTTGAAGGGGAATTGGATGAAAATGGTCAATAGGAAAAAGCTCCCAGTTATAATTAGTCCTAGAGATGTAATGTACAGCCTGATAACTATAGATAACAGTCCTGTGTGATATATTTGAAAATTATTAAGAGAATAGGTTCTGAGTTCTCATCACACACAAAAAACAAACTTTTTTTTTGTATCTACATGAGACTATGAATGTTAACTAACTTATTGTGGTAATCATTTCACAAGAGATTTAAGTTAAATCATTATGCTGTACACTTTAAACTTGTGGTCACTTTTATCTCAACAAAACTGGAAAAATATGTGAAAAAAGTACAGAATACCAGTCATTCCCAACCTTCGCATTTTTTGCCATATTTGTGTATAACCTATATCAGTACACTTATTTTCTAATTTAATGCTATTCATGTTTTTACTTAAATAAATTTATTTAAAAAGGATTTTATATTGCTGCTGTAAATGGGAATATGTATCTTTTGCTCTAATATGTTGTAACAAATGAATAACATTAAAATAATCTCATCCATATATTATTCAGAATCATTCCACATACTGCCAGAGGTGTATACAATGGACAACAATAAGGGTATAAAATGAGTTCTTATGGTAGTTTCCAGTGTCTTTTCTTTAAGGAATAATAATTGCAAAGGTTATGCTACATTTACTAGAATGAGGCATCACTATATCATGTATACCTTGTATACATGTAATTACATATACAAGTGCATTAGTTATGTACACTAACTCACTTGATCATTGTAAAAATATCCTATGAGGAAGGTGTTATCATAGTCCAATGTTACAGGGAAGGGAACCGAAGCACAGAAGGTTTAAATGACTTGCCCAGGATGAGGGGCAAACCCAGGATAGAGCCCAGGCAGCTCTGCTCTTCTCAGCTATACTTCACGCCTCTAATCAGCAACTCCTGTTAAAACTAAAAATACATATAATACTGGGATTGCTCCAGTAATCCTAAACCTTGGAAGACCTTGAAAGCTATTCCATAGATATAAAAGCCATATACTTAAGAGTATATATTTGTGATTAAGCTATTACAGCTTTGGTAGCAAAAAGTAAGACTGCCCGCTGGTGGGTGAATGGTAGAATAAATTTGGTTATATTACACTGGGAATTTATGCAGTCTTCAAAAAGAATAATTCAAACTAGGCCAGATAATTTGGAGGAATTTCCGCTGGGTTTCCTTGAATAAGAAAAGGAAGTTGTGGACAAAAAAATGTGCAGTCATCCTAGTTTTATAAAGTACACGTTAAAATGATCTGTTCTCCTGGCGGCCATAGGTGATGGCAGGCTTGAAAGTGTCTGCCTTGTAATGAGTGTGGAGCTGCAGCTGTGTAATTTTTATATCCCCCACAACTGCTGAGATGAACATCATTCCATATCAGCTTGCCATTTGTATTCTGTGAATAATCCTTTGCACGTTTTCATTTGTTTATTAATCGCCTCTTTTTAATTTGCAAGAGTTCCAGTTGTTTAGGTTGGTTTGTTTGTTTGCTTTTTGCTTTTTTGACGTGTGGCCTCTTCACTGTAAATGTCTTTTCTTTCTTTCTTTCTTTTTTAAACAAATCTCTTATTTGTGTTTGGTCTTTCTTATGAAAGTTTCCGATTTTTAAGTAGTCAGATATATTTATTGTCTTTTTTATAAGCTTCTGTTTTGTTCCATCTCAAGTCAAAAGTGGGGGAAAGGAAAACCAAACAGACCCAAATAAAACCTTGGCTGGAAGGGGCCTCTTCTCCCTAACAAGACTCAGAACCTAAAGTGAGTCCCCTACCTGCGCCGTTGGTGCCGTGTCCTGACTCCCCCTGTGTAACACCGCCACGCCCCTCACCCCAGGGCAGGAGATGAAGGCTTCACTGTTAAAGCATTTTACGCCTCAACTGTGTGCTTCACTTTTCCATCCAGGCTGGAAACCTGGATGGTTAGTAACCAGCCCGGGGCCTCACAGATAAGCTTCAGAATCGGAGTGAGGAGAGAAGGTAGCAGAGTTGAGTTCCATTAGCATATTGATGGTACAGCCACTCCTCGTATTTTATTATCCTAATTAGATGGGTATTAAGTTATATTTAAAGCTTAAATCTTCGTTATATCCCATTACTACTGTGGATTTAAAAAAATCCAACATGGCTTTGAATCAAGGTAGATTTTTAATTTGGCTTTCCTGCCCATTATTTTATCTGTGAGCTGGAGTCTTCTCTTTTTTGAACTCCATGCAGTATTTAAGGGGCTTGTCAGACATGTAGTTAATTTCACATTTCTCATGAAGATCCTCTGGGGCCCATGGGGCAGTGGGAGATGACTGCGTCCCCTCTGCTGATGGCTGTCTCCGGGCAAATCTGCCTCCCTCCAGCGTCCCCAGATGCCCACGTGCACAAGCTGAAGCCGTCAGGTCACTCAGACTCCTGCCCCTCCCGCCCCAACAGGACTTAGGCGTCATACAATCTAAGGAATGTGTGTAAGCCGTCTCCCCGCCCCATCCTCCCTGTGAGGATCCCTCGTTCTCATCCTCATCTCCTTTGACCCCAGTATCAGAAAGGCACCAGTACCCAGACAATTCTCCCTCGCGCCCAGACAATTCTCTCTCCTAGTCTCTCTCTCTGCTGCCAAAGCATCTTTTCTGGAGAACACATCTTTGTCTTTCTCCTTTGAAGAATCTTGAATGCTTAGGAGGTGAGACCCAAATTCCTTGATGTGGCACCCAGATGCCTTTGTTTCCTGACCCCAACCAGCCCATGCAATCTTACCCTCATCAACACCATCCTCCATAAACAACCAAAAATACCCCAGTGTGATGAGTGTGGGTTGAGGCGTGAAATGGACCAAACTCAGGCCCTGCTCTCACCGTTCTGGTTTTAATGGGCTGCACTTGCCCTCCCGTGGCCTCAACTGTCCTTCCCCCTTCTCTCTTACCTCCTGTCTGAAGCTTTCCTAATAGCCTAGTGAAAATTAATCCCCCCCCTTCTTTGGTGCTCCTTGGTAATTTTTAATACCCTAATTCTTAGTGATGAAGGTCTTGCTGTCCCTGGCCTGATCACACGTCTTGGGAGGCAGAGCCAACATCATGTTCATCTTGGTAACTTTTGCCCACAGCACGTGGAGTGCAGTTGTTCCTCAGTGCACGTTTGTGGGAAGGATGGAGGGCGAAAAGGAAGGAAGCAAACATGTTGTGACCTTAAATAAGTACCTCCCTGGGCCACACTTGGCTCCTTTGCTTCTTGCTCCCCTCCTTTGTTTTACTTGTTTGTTTATTTTCTTATTTATTTGAAGTGATACAACTAGCCTACAAGCTTTGCTTGTCGTGAGGATTCGAGAAGTGACTTGCACTACATCAGACACATAGCAGGCGTCCCCAAAGATTACATATCGTTATGTTCCTCTTTACTCACGTTATCACTTCCGCCTGAATGAATTCCAGCTCTGATTCTAACGTGCACTAAATATAAGAGGAAGGAAGGACCCTTGCCTAGAGTCCAGGTTAGCATGCTCTCTGTTTCTTTTGCTTCACTACGAAATCCGCCACCTCCTTCCTACCTGGTCTCCTTCCCAGGAATCAGGGAAAGGGTTAAGGGAGAGGAGAAAAGGCTGAGCCACCAGCCTGTGGAGGGCGGGCAGAAGCCACGTGGGAGGTTTGGTGGAGCAAAGCCCAATAGCTAATACTAACGAGATTCCTGGAAGAAATCCCTGGGACTGAAAACACTGGGGGCGATGCCGAGGTCCTTCTGAAAGAACAGAGTTAATGAGAAACAGCACCTCCAGAGGTCTGCCCGCCTCCAGCTCAGCATTCCAGCCCCGATCAGGTGACTTTGTTGCTGATGGGTGACAGCTTAATTTACAAGAATGCCAAGCAACAGCAAATTTGAAAATAAACCAAATATACACATTATAAGAAAAGGGAAATGGGATTCTGAACTCCACTGCGTCGTTTCCCTGAAGCTTCACCAACCCCATAATTAGATGATACCTAAACTGTCTGAAACATTAATATTAAATATTATGAGAAATTTACTGGAGATTGTGCCATACCTCCTATTTATATTTCTGGTCTATCTTGTCTCTCTTATTTTAATAGAGAATATATATGTACATATGTGTGTGTGTACTTGAGAAATTTCCATTAGGAATGAATTCTGATGTCTTAATAGATTAACCTTGCTGGTACCTAATATAATTAATTTAAAAAAAATGAAATTCCTACCACTGCACAGATTTTAATGGGTAGGCGTTCTTGGTTTCCCTCTAGAAATCTCCCTGCCTGAGGCTGCAGTTTTCCTAAAAGCCCACTCCCCGCAGATTCCGGTGGGAAGCTTGCCCGCACAACAGCTGTGAGCGCAGGCCAGCGCTTCTCAGCAGAATCTCTCTCAAAGGATGGGACTGGCGTCTACCTGACCCCCTTGCAGAGTCTGAAATGACTTAGTCTTTTAATAGCACAGCCTTGCAAACATCCCGGGGCAACCAAGAGGCATGTTGCTATTCTAGGAAGGCAGACAAGCATCACCTCCATGCCAAGGAGGCACAAGGGACCAAGAGCTTAGCACCTCCAATGCCCCGTGCATTTAGATTCTTCGAGAGATGACTTCAGCAGACTCTTTGATACTGATTTTTCTGAGAAGTTGTGAGTCCAGCCATCACATTGCCTTCTTGGCACAAATTTCCTAAGAAAACTCTTCCAAGGTTTCCAGAAATATAAAACCAGGTCTGGTTCTTGTGGGAGCTTGAAGGGTAGAGGGGGGACAAAGGCGATCAGAGCTGGGGCGCTTTGCCTTTATCTGTCACCTCCCGCCTTGCAGAGGGGGGACGTGGTCCTCTCATCAGGAGTGTCCTGCTGTTTTCTAACAGATTCTGAAAGGCCGTGCTCCTCTCTGTACGTCTAAAAAGTGCCAGGAAGGAAGTGGTGACCAGGAGTTCACGTCATCTAACGTTGAAAGCGCACAGTGGCCTCTATTTCAGTACCTGCAGATGCTCATCTGTTTGGGATGCAGGGGGCTCTGCTGTGTCCCTAGCTCCGCCTCCCGACCCTCCTCTTCTGCCCTGCAGAACGGCTCGTGTTCAAATTCGGGGCGTCTTAAGCCATCTCTACTGAGGGTCTTCTGTTGGGGCCCAGTCTCTGGAAACATGTTTTATTGTGCGCCCTTGAAAGTTCCTGCCTTTGGTGAGGAATTTCCTTGCCCATCACCTTTTAGCAACAAACATTTGAATATAGAATTCCCCATATAAAGCTGGTAGGGTCACAGAGTGCCAGTGGGTCCACTACTTGAAGGACAAAGACTTCCCTAATTCCCAGTGGCTGTCTCAATCAGCAGCGGCAGGTGTGCTGCAGGAATCCAGCCCCCTCCTGCCCAGCGCTGCCGTGGTGGCCGGTGTGCCAGGGATGGAGAATGGAAGGGAGTCCTTCCAGGGCCCCTGGTCCTTCTGAATCTCAGAGGTCCGTTGCTAATGAGAGTCGTAGAGATTAAGTTAAAGAACACCTGTCAACTACCGTTCTTTCTTTGCTCTTTAAAAAATGTTTTTTCTCCTTTTAGGTGCCCTTTTTATGAGCTTGAAAAAGTTCTAGTTAAGGAAATCTCTCCTTGGTAAACACTGTATTCTTTCAGTCTAATGAAGCTAAGGTTAGGGTGATTCTTTTTCTTTCTCTCTTCCTTTACCGTCACAATGAGCTATGTTAAAAAATGCATTTTCCAAAAGACTTCTTGTTTAATTCCTTCCTTCCTTCTTTTCCTTTCTTCTTTCCTACTTCCATTGACTGAAAATTTCTTTCTTTCCCCGAAACCCAAGATTGCTACTTTGGTTGATATAGAATTATGGGTTATTATACAAAACATGGAAAGCGTCACGGTTTTGTAAACTTCTTTTTAAAAAATTTTTATTGAACTGTAACAGAGACACAGAAAAGGGCACACATTATGAGTGTAAAACTTAAATTAAAAAAAAAAATAAACATACTCATATCACCTCAGAGGGACTTGGGTTTGCATGGGTGTGCTTGCTACTTTGTTACGTTTCTGAGCGCCTATTATGCGCAGGAGAAATTGTGCTCTATGAGGATGCTCGTTAAGCCAGATTGGGAGACTTGGTTGGTTCCTCTGCTGGCTCTGACAGGGGAAGCGGGGGTGGTTAAATGGCATCTCCAAGCCCAGGGCTGGTAGGCCGGTATGTGCCCTGCTTCTTGGCTCGGTCCTGAGCTAGCCTCTCCCCATGGTCCATTTCCTCTTCATCGCCCTTACGACACTTCGCGCTCAGACGGTTGGGCTGCCTCCTGGCATCGTTACATGGAAAGATTAATAAGCACAGTCCTAAAGTGCGTTGACATTCTCAAGTGCTGTAGAGCTGCTTAGTGGTGAGAGAATCACCGTGGAGCTGTCTGATTGCAGCCATGTCTTCCGAGGGAGTCTGCGTCAAATTGACAGCTCTGGGAGGTGAAGTTTAAAATACATGAAAATCAAAAGATCAGAAACGGGTGGTGGCATTGTCAGCTCGTCCTCCTCTGCCTTTGTCTGGGTTACCTCAACCCTGTTGTAAAATGTCTCTTCCAGAGCATGGAGGACACCATAAAGGTCTGTCTGTTCCAGGGTCTGGTGGGGACCAGCCGGCAGCTATGCCTGCTGTGGTCTGGCTGCCTAGACTCCAGGTGGCTCCGCAAAAGGAACTAGAAGGTATCATTGATTTTATGCCCGAACAACTCTATAGCATTAGGTAATGAGACCCTGCCATTTCCCAAGATACATTCACACCCAAGCAGGTGACAGACAGAGCACCTGAATGATGTCTCCTGGATTCCAAAGACCTTCCCCTTCCCTCTGCTGGCCACACCCCGGGGTTTGAAATGGCTTGAAGCTTCTGCAGCCTTCAGCTCCTCTGATACTGTCATTCCCTCCTTCTAGGGCCCTTGATCTTCTATCATACCTAAAACTCCCATCCTCTCCAATCTGTGGGCTTCCTCTTGGCTTCACTTAATTCTTCATCTGTCTTAGAACATCTCAGCTGACCTACCGCTTGTCCCTTTTCACAGCTGGCTTGAAAAGCCTCATCTCTGAGCTCCCCATCATCCAGCTTCCTTACAGCCAGGTCTGAGCACCGCTGCAGGGGGATTATTTACCCACGGAGACGGGTTTTAGGTTAAACGTGCCCTTTGTATTTCTTGGTGTTTCTCTGCGTTGACTATTTGGACTCTTCCACTCCCTTCAAGCTTCCTACGTATCCTTTTTCATTCTCAACGTGGCCTGCCCCACGTTACAGATGAAATAGTCAGGTATGAATTCTCTCCAGTTTGGTACCTTCCTCCCACTTACAAATGTGTCTGTAGCCTCACCCACCCACCCCTCACTCTGCTTACAGGGGACCCTCACCCCATGCGTGAACCCAATCATAAGGAACCCATGATTTTATTTTCAAAATCATCTCTTCAGACATTTTCATTAAAAAAAAAAAAAAAGAATATGCTCAAGTCTCTCCCATCTTTGCAAAAGTCTCCTCCCCCAACTGTCCATTCCTGCTCCTTCATAACCGACTGAAGAGAGAGGAGTCTCCCCCGACATCCCGGGGGCTCCTCAAGACACAGCCCTTTCACTGCCTTATGCCCCGTTCACTCATTCCTCTCACCAAAATCAGAACGGGCTCTCGGTGCCCAGTCTGTCACCTGCGCGACTTTACATCTCTCCGGCATGGATATTATCAACATTCCTTCTCTTTTCTCTTCAAAACTCCACAGTTTCCTTCATAACTTTGTTGGCAAAAAGTTATACATTTATGTAATTATTTGATAAATCTTCATCTCCCCAGTTGTACTGTGTACTCAGTGGAAGGAGAAAGCACGTCTTTGTGCTAAACATTTTAACCCTGGCGCCGAGCACATATACTAGGTGTACAGTTTATGTTTAATTGACTAAATGAGTGCTTTCATGGGAAATGTAGCACCCGTCTTTCTCCTAGTGTCTCTCTTACTTTTCTAGGCTCTCCTTTGAAAACACCTTCCTGGCGTTTTCCAGAGTATCGTTCAGCCTCTCTTTTCTCGCTCTTGATGGCAAGCTTGTAGAATCTGTTCTGTGACTGTGGTTTCAAGTGCCAGCTCCGTCCTAAGCTCTAGACTTACATAACCAACTTTCTACTAGATGTTTCCATTTGAATTTCCGTAGGTACCTTAAATACATGTCTACAGAAGCTGATGTCATCATCTGTGTCTAGTTTCGTTCTAGTCTTATGTTTTGGTCCAAATCGTCGCTGTTGGCACAGTGTACAGTGTCCCACCCAAGACTCCTGGTAGGCACTTCAAATTACTACCTAGTCCCGTCCTCCGCATCAGCCACTGCTCTGACGACTACCGTACCCCAGTGATTCTACCTGCTTCCCGGATTTTTAACTTGTCCTCTCCTGACCACCCCCAGTGGTACCATCGTTATAACTTCTTGCTTGGAAAATACTTTCCTAACTGGTCTTTCTCCTGTTTTCAAACTTAACCACTGTCCATCTATTTTCTATCATGCCGTTAAGTGTTTCTTTTTTATGTAACAAAATTATAATATTATAATTACTTGCTTTGAAACATTGAAAAAAAAATGGGAAGACTTCTGAGTAGTTTGTGTAAGAAATATCAAACACTTCATCACTCTCAAGCCCAGACTCTGCACTGTGTCCTCTCCCTGCCCTGGGCTGCTCACAGGCCCTCGTGCGTCCTTGCCTTGCACGGAAGGTTTCATTAACCTGAAGTGTGCCCCCTACCGTCCCCACCCAGCTTTCCTACCGGAACATTTCTCTTGCTTCACAGTTTGGTTCCTGCATCATCAACTCAGGGGACACTTTTCTGAACTACTGCATGTTAAGTGCCCTCCTCTGAGCTTGCATAGATGCCTGCTCCCTTCTGCTTTAGTGACAATCATGTTGTCTAAGCGTGTTTGCCCTTCTGTCCTTCACTAGACTGAGCAGTGTGAAGGCAGTGACTGCAGATCCCCGCACGGTACACATGGTACCCATCATATAATATGGGTTTCATGAATCTACCTTAAATCAATGTTGAACCCTTCACATTAGTGTTCCTATTGTGAAAGAATTGGGCTATTTTCCCACTAGGCTTCTGAATCCTGCAAGTACTGCTGTGGTTTGGAGGAAAAGAATGAATGCCTATTCTGCCGCCGCTGAGTTGTGGGGAGGGAGTGCCGTCAAAGTCCGCACACGGGCCTCGGGGGGGCCTCCACTCAGGCCCGGGACCCTTGTTCTTTCCTGGGACCTACGTGCTGCACTGGGTGCTTGTGGGGGCTTTTCTGCACGGGTGGCAGGAGTGTCGTTCCCACACGGCTTCCCTTACCATCCAGCGGCTTCGACCTGCCTTCTCCAGCGGCCAGGGGGCATGTGCTTAGGGATGGAGACCCATTTCAACACTGCCCTGAGACAGCCTGCTGTGCCCGAGACTACCTGGGAGAGAACAGTCAAGGCTTCCAAATTATCCAGAAGTGTGTGTATTCCTAGCTTGAGTCTTTGCCTGGGGTGCAGACAGTTGAGAATTGGCTGAGATTCAAAGCCAAGTACTCCAAAGAGCGGCAGGAGGGGTGTGTCCTTAAGCTGTGGCACAGCTTTTCAGTGTCACCTTTTACATAACGGCAGATCCACTTAGGATCAGCCACGTAACATCATGAGGAGAGGCATGTGGGCAAGTCCCACGTCCTCACGAATCACTGCAGAGCAGAGCCCCCAGCTGACAGGCTTCATGGTCTCTTCCCTCAGACCTTCACAGAGCACATTTATCCCAGGACATACCTGTTCTAGGTGCCATGCATTCAGGAGCACACTTTGCTACCTTAGTAGGTTAACTCACTGGTCCTGACGACGTTGGTGGCTAACGGAACTGATAGCTGACATTTCCGAGCGCCTGGCAGATAACTCAGAGCAGCACACAAACGGTCTCAGTCAGTCCTGCCTCGGCCCTTTCAGGCACCTCTTGCATCGCCGTTTCTGCTTTTTCAGATGAAACAGTTGAGATTATGAAGGACTCAGTAACTGGGCTCAGGGCGCTCCACAGCTCAGCTGGAGCTCCAAGGCCAGCGGTCTCCTCCCGAAGCCCATCCTCACTGTCTGTCGGGTTGTGATGGGCTAGCCGACACCGTGCACCCCGCCTGCATCCTCTGACTTCCTGCCGCCAGCCCTGGCTGGCTCCGTGTGGAGGCGGCCCGCCCCCTCACCCCTGGAGCCCGCCCTGTGCCCGGAGGCGGGTCAGAAGGGCCGTGGTTGATGTGCCCTCGCTGTCCCCAGAAGGGACATCCTGCCTCCGAGGGTGTGTGCACGTGTCCTTGCCCTGCCCCGCCTCCAGAGGGGTAACCGAGGTGTGTGTCTACACGGGCTCCCGAGTCCCCAGTGAGATGTAGCCCCACTGGCCAGGAGCAGTCACGCAGAGGCCGACGGGGGGCTCTGAAGCCTGTGGGAGGGTCCGGCTTTCCTGTGGACCCGGAGGCCTGGCTCTGTCTTTCCCCACCTCTCAGCATCCCCTGCTTTCCTCCTTCCTCAGCAGGTGTCTGGTCCTCGCCACAGCCTTCTCACATCCGCAGTAAGACGCTGCCCGCCCCCCGCCCCCGCCACGCTCCACTGCCCATGGGAGGATAAACGATTCTCACCTCTTGTCCCCTGGACCGAGTCATTTGCCAGCTGGTTATTGCAGCAAAAGTAACTGCAGGTGAAAGTGGCAAATCAGCCCCCTCTGTTGAATGCGGATGGCCGGGCAGCCCAGCCCACACATTTCCAAGGGAGGCTCGCTCCACCCCGCAGCAGAGACGCCCTCAACTCATGCCAGGTCGCGTAGTTATTGAGCCCCTCGGGATTGGTTGGTATTCTGGACACTCTGACCTGCAACTACCGTTAGAAATCAGCTACTCTCAAGAATGTCTTATTTGCCCTGAGCTCAGGACTCCTGCAAGTTCACTGCACCCTGGAGTTTCACAGGAGTCTCCCTGCTCCAAGCAATTGCCTTCAGCAAACACAAGGTGCCCTCCCCAATCCCAGAGCAAGGGGAGGCCAGGGACAAAGACAAAGGAAAGAAAAAGCAAAGGCAGTGGTATGAAATTTTTGATTATACTGCCAGACTTTGTTTGACATTTTTTTCTTTTACTTTTTTTTTTAATATCTTTATTGCAGTATAATTGCTTTTCAATGGTATGTTAGCTTCTGCTGTATAACAAAGTGAATCAGCTATGTGTATACATATATCCCCATATCTCCTCCCTCTTGCATCTCCCTCCCACCCTCCCTATCCCACCCCTCTAGGTGGTCACAATGCACCTTGCTGATCTCCCTGTGCTATGCAGCTGCTTCCCACTAGCTATCTATTTTACATTTGATAGTGTGTATATGTCAATGCCACTCTCTCACTTCACCCCAGCTTACCCTTCCCCCTCTCTGTGACCTCAAGTCCATTCTCTATGTCTGCATCTTTATTCCTGTCCTGCCTCTAGGTTCTTCAGAACCTTTTTTTTAAAGAGTCCATATGTATATGTGTTAGCATACAGTATTTGTTTTCCTCTTTCTGACTTACTTCACTCTGTATGACAGTCTATAGGTCCATCCACCTCACTACAAATAACTCAGTTTCGTTTCTTTTTATGACTGACTAATATTCCATTGTATATATGTGCCACATCTTCTTTATCCCTTCCTCTGTCGATGGACACTTAGGTTGCTTCCATGTCCTGGCTATTGTAAATAGAACTGCAATGAACATTGTGGTACATGACTCTTTTTGAATGATGGTTTGTCAGGGTATATGCCCAGTAGTGGGATTGCTGGGTCGTATGGTAGTTCTATTTTTAGTTTTTTGAGGAACCTCCATACTGTTCTCCACAGTGGCTGTCAATTTACATTCCCACCAACAGTACAAGAGGGTTCCTTTTTCTCCACACCCTCTCCAGCATTTACTGTTTGTACATTTTTTGATGATGGTCATTCTGACATCTGTGAGGTGATACCTCACTGTAGTTTTGGTTTGCATTTCTCTAATAATTAGTGATGTTGAGCAGCTTTTCATGTGCCTCTTGGCCATCTGTATGTCTTCTTTGGAGAAATGTCTATTTAGGTCTTCTGCCCATTTTTGGATTGGGTTGTTTGTTTTTTTAATATTGAGCTGCATGAGCTGTTTATATATTTTGGAGATTAATCCTTTGTCCGTTGATTCGTTTGCAAATATTTTCTCCCATTCTGAGGGTTGTCTTTCTGGCTTGTTTATGGTTTCCTTTGCTGTGCAAAAGCTTTGAAGTTTCATTAGGTCCCATTTGTTTATTTGTGTTTTTATTTCCATTACTCTAGGAGGTAGATCAAAAAAGATCTTGCTGTGATTTATGTCAAAGAGTGTTCTTCCTATGTTTTCCTCTAAGAGTTTTATAGTGTCCGGTCTTACATTTAGGTCTCTAATCCATTTTGAGTTTATATTTGTGTATGGTGTTAGGGAGTGTTCTAATTTCATTCTTTTACATGTAGCTGTCCAGTTTTCCCAGCACCACTTATTGAAGAGGTTATCTTTTCTCCATTGTATATTCTTGCCTCCTTTATCAAAGATAAGGTGACCATATGTCCATGGGTTTATCGCTGGGCTTTCTATCCTGTTCCATTGATCTATATTTCTTTTTTTGTGCCAGTACCATACTGTCTTGATTACTGTACCTTTGTAGTATAGTCTGAAGTCAGGAAGCCTGATTCCTTCAGCTCCATTTCTCTTTCTCAAGATTGCTTTGCCTATTCGGGGTCTTTTGTGTTTCCATACAAATTGTGAAATTTTTTGTTCTAGTTCTGTGAAAAATGCCATTGGTAGTTTGATAGGGATTGCATTGAATCTGTAGATTGCTTTGGGTAGTATAGTCATTTTCACAATGTTGATTCTTCCATTCCAAGAACATGGTATATCTCTCCATCTGTTTGTATCATCTTTAATTTCTTTCATCAGTGTCTTATAGTTTTCTGCATACAGGTCTTTTGTCTCCTTAGCTAGGTTTATTCCTAGGTATTTTTTTCTTTTTGTTGCAATGGTAACTGGGAGTGTTTCCTTAATTTCTCTTTCAGATTTTTCATCATTCGTGTATAGGAATGCAAGAGATTTCTGTGCATTAATTTTGTATGCTGCTACTTTACCAAATTCATTAATTAGCTCCAGTAGTTTTCTGGTGGCATCTTTAGGATTCTCTATGTATAGTATCATGTCATCTGCAAACAGTGACAGCTTTACTTCTTCATTCCCGATTTGGATTCCTTTTATTTCTTTTTCTACTCTGATTGCTGTGGCTAAAACTTCCAAAACTATGTTGAATAATAGTGGTGAGAGTGGGCAACCTTGTCTTGTTCCTGATCTTAGAGGAAATGGTTTTAGTTTTTCACCATTGAGGACGATGTTGGCTGTGGGTTTGTCATATACGGCCTTTATTATGTTGAGGTAAGTTCCCTCTATACCTACTTTCTGGAGGGTTTTTTTTTTTATCATAAATGGGTGTTGAACTTTTTTGAAAGCTTTTTCTGCATCTATTGAGATGATCATGTGGTTTTTCGCCTTCAATTTGTTAATATGGTGTATCACAATGATTGGTTTGCGTATATTGAAGAATCCTTGTATTCCTGGGATAAACCCCACTTGATCATGGTGTATGATCCTTTTAATGTGCTGTTGGATTCAGTTTGCTAGTATTTTGTTGAGGATTTTTGCTTCTGTGTTCATCAGTGATATTAACCTGTAGTTTTCTTTCTTTGTGATATCTTTGTCTGGTTTTGGTGTTAGGGTGATGGTGGCCTCGTAGAATGAGTTTGGGAGTGTTCCTCCCTCTGCTATATTTTGGAAGAGTTTGAGAAGGATAGGTGTTAGCTCTTCTCTAAATGTTTGATAGAATTCACCTGTGAAGCTATCTGGTCCTGGGCTTTTGTTTGTTGGAAGATTTTTAATCACTGTCTCAATTCCACTGCTTGTGATTGGTCTGTTTATATTTTCTATTTCTTCCTGGTTCAGTCTCAGAAGGTTTCTAAGAATTTGTCCATTTCTTCCAGGTTGTCCAATTTATTGGCATATAGTTGCTTGTAGTAATCTCTCATGAACCTTTGTATCTCTTCAGTGTCAGTTGTTACTTCTCCTTTTTCATTTCTAATTCTGTTGATTTGAGTCTTCTCTCTTTTTTTCTTGATGAGCCTAGCTAATGATTTATCAATTTTGTTTATCTTCTCAAAGAACCAGCTTTTAGTTTTATTGATCTTTGCTATTGCTTCCTTCATTTCTTATTTATTTATTTCTGATCTGATCTTTATGATTTCCTTCCTTTTGCTAACTTTGGGGTTTTTTTGTTCTTCTTTGTCTGCTTGATTTAGGCATAAAGTTAGGTTGTTTATTTGAGATGTTTCTTGTTTCTTGAGGTAGGATTGTATTGCTACAAACTTCCCTCTTAGAACTGCTTTTGCTGCATCCCATAGATTTTGGGTCCTCGTGTTTTCATGGTCATTTGTTTCTAGGTATTTTTTGATTTCCTCTTTGATTTCTTCAGTGACCTGTTGGTTATTTAGTAGTGTATTGTTTAGCCTCCATGTGTTTGTATTTTTTACAGATTTTTTCCTGTAATTGATATCTAGTCTCATAGCGTTGTGGTCAGAAAAGATACTTGATAAGATTTCAGTTTTCTTAAATTTACCAAGGCTTGATTTGTGACCCAAGATATGATCTGTCCTGGAAAATGTTCTATGAGCACTTCAGAAGAATGTGCATTCTGTTGTTTTTGGATGGAATGTCCTATAAATATCAATTAAGTCCATCTTATTTAATGTATCATTTAAAGCTTGTGTTTCCTTTTATTTTTTTCATTTTGGATGATCTGTCCACTGGTGAAAGTGGCATGTTAAAGTCCCCTACTATGATTGTGTTACTATCAATTTCCCCTTTGATGGCTGTTAGCATTTGCCTTAATGTATTGAGGTGCTCCTATGTTGGGTGCATAAATATTTACAATTGTTATATCTTCTTCTTGGATTGATCCATTGATCATTATGTAGTGTCCTTGTTTGTCTCTTGTAATAGTCTTTATTTTAAAGTCTATTTTGTCTGATATGAGAATTGCTGCTCCAGCTTTCTTTTGATTTCCATTTGCCTGGAATATCTTTTTCCATCCCCTCACTTTCAGTCTGTATGTGTCCCTAGGTCTGAAATGGGTCTCTTGTAGAAAGCATATATACGGGTCTCATTTTTATATCCATTCAGCCAGTCTATGTCTTCTGGTTGGAACATTTAATCCGATTACATTTAAGGTAATTATCGATATATATGTTCCTATTACCGTTTTCTTAATTGTTTTGGGTTTGTTATTGTAGGTCTTTTCCTTCTCTTGTGTTTCCTGCCTAGAGAAGTTCCTTTAACATTTGTTGTAAAGCTGGTTTGGTGGTGCTGAATTCTCTTTGCTTTTGCTTGCCTATAAAGGTTTTAATTTCTCCATCGAATCTGAATGAGATCCTTGCTGGGTAGAGTAATCTTGGTTGTAGATTTTTCCCTTTCATCACTTTAAATATGTCCTGCCATTCCCTTCTGGCTTGCAGAGTTTCTGCTGAACGATCAGCTGTTAACCTTATGGGGGTTCCCTTGTATGTTATTTTTTGCTTTTCCCTTGCTGCTTTTAGTATTTTTTCTTTGTATTTAATTTTTGATAGTTTGATTAATATGTGTCTTGGCCTGTTTCTCCTTGGATTTATCCTGTATGAGACTCTCTGTGCTTCCTCGACTTGATTGACTATTTCTTTTCCCATATTAAGGAAGTTTTCAACTATAATCTTTTCAAATATTTTCTCAGTCCCTTTCTTTTCCTCTTCTTCTTCTGGGACCCCTATAATTCGAATATTGGTGTGTTTAATATTGTCCCAGATGTCTCTGAGACTGTCCTCAATTTTTTTCATTCTTTTTTCTTTATTCTGCTCTTCAGTAGTTATTTCCACTCTTTTATCTTCCAGCTCACTTATCCATTCTTCTGCCTCAGTTTTTCTGCTATTGATTCCTTCTAGAGAATTTTTAATTTCATTTATTATGTTGTTCATCATTGTTTGTTTGGTCTTTAGTTCTTTTAGGTCCTTGTTAAGCGTTTCTTGTATTTTCTCCATTCTGTTTCTAAGATTTTGGATCATCTTTCCTATCATTACTCTGAATTCTTTTTCAGGTAGACTGCCTATTTCCTCTTCATTTGTTTGGTCTGGTGGGTTTTTGCCTTGCTCCTTCATCTGCTGTGTGTTTCTCTTCTTATTTTGTTTAACATACTGTGTTTGGGGTCTCCTTTTCGCAGCCTACAGGTTCGTAGTTCCTGTTGTTTTTGGTGTCTGCTCCCAGTGGGTAAGGTTGGTTCAGTGGGTTGTGTAGGCTTCCTGGTGGAGGGGACTGGTGCCTGTGTTCTGGTGGATGTTGTCTTTCTGGTGGGCAGGACCGCATCGGTGGTGTGTTTTGGGGGTGTCTGTGACCTTATTATGATTTTAGGCAGCCTCTCTGCTAATGGGTGGGGTTGTGTTCCTGTCTTAATAGTTGTTTGGCATAGGATGTCCAGCACTGTAGCTTGCTGGTCGTTGAGTGGAGCTGGGTCTTAGCATTGAGATAGAGATCTCTGGGAGAGCTTTCGCTGTTTGATATTACGTGGAGCCGGGAAGTCTCTGGTGGACCAGTGTGCTGAAGTCGGCTCTCCCACCTCAGAGGCACACAGGCCTGACACTCGGCCGGAGCACCAAGCCCCTGTCAGCTTCACTGCTCAGAAGAAATGGGAGAAAAAAAGAAAGAAAGAAATAACATAAAATAAAATAAAGTTATTAAAATTTAAAAAATATATATTTTAAAAATAAAAAATTTGAAAAGTAATAATAAAAAAAAGGAGAAAAGAAAGAAAGAAAGAAGAGGGCAACCAAACCAAAAAATCAATCCACCAATGACAACAAGTGCTACAAACTATACTTAAAAAAAAAAAAAAAAAGCAGACAGACCGAAGCCTAGGACCAATGGTAAAAGCCAAGCTATATAGACAAAATCACACAAAGAAGCATACACATACACACTCACAAAAAGGGAAAAAGGAAAAAAATATATATGTATCTATATATGTTAAAAAAAAGGAAGACAGGAACCAAGTCAATAAAGAAATCTACAAATGATAATTAAGTCTAAATACTAAACTGAGATAAGCATAAATCTAGAAACAAATTAGAAGCAGAAAGCAGACCTCAAGTCTACAGTTGCTCCCAAAGTCCACCTCCTCAATTTGGGATGATTCGTTGTCTATTCAGGTATTCCACAGATGCAGGCACATCAAGTTGATTGTGGAGCTTTAATCCGCTGCTCCTGAGGCTGCTGGGAGGGATTTCCCTTTCTCTTCTTTGTTCGCACAGCTCCTGGGGTTCAGCTTTGGATTTGGACCCGCCTCTGCGTGTAGGTCGCCTGAGGGCGTCTGTTCTCCACTCAGACAGGACGGGGTTAAAGGAGCAGGTGCTTCGGGGGCTCTGGCTCACTCGGGCGGGGGGAGGGAGCGGTACGGAGGAGGCGGGGCGAGCCTGCGGTGTCAGAGGCGTCGTGACGTTGCACCAGTCCGAGGCGCGCCTTGCGTTCTCCCGGGGAAGTTGTCCCCGGATCACGGGAGCCTGGCCGTGGCGAGCTGCACCGGATCCCGGGAGGGGCGGTGTGGAGAGTGACCTGTGCTCGCACTCAGGCTTCTTGGTGGCGGCAGCAGCAGCCTTAGCGTCTCCTGCCCGTCTCTGGGGTCCACGCTGACCGCCGCGGCTCGCGCCCGTCTCTGGAGCTCGTTTAGGTGGCGCTCTGAATCCCCTCTCCTCGCGCACCTGGAAACAAAGAGGTAAGAAAAAGTCTCTTGCCTCTTCGGCAGCTGCAGACCTTTTCCCGGACTCCCTCCCGGCTAGCCGTGGTGCGCTAACCCCTTCAGGCTGTGTTCACGCCGCCAACCCCAGTCCTCTCCCTGCGATCTGAAGCTGAGCCTCAGCTCCCAGCCCCGCCCGCCCCGGCGGGGGAGCAGACAAGCCTCTCGGGCTGGTGAGTGCTGCTCGGCGCCGAGCCTCCGTGCGGGAATCTCTCCGCTCTGCCCTCCGCACCCCTGTGGCTGCGCTCTCCTCCGTGGCTCCGAAGCTTCCCCCCTCCGCCACCCGCAGTCTCCGCCCGCGAAGGGGCTTCCTAGTGTGTGGACACCTTTCCTCCTTCACGGCTCCCTCCCAGAGGTGCAGGTCCTGTCCCTATTCTTTTGTCTCTGTTGTTTCTTTTTCCTTTTGCCCTACCCAGGTATGTGGGGAGTTTCTTGCCTTTTGGGAGGTCTGAGGTCTTCTGCCAGCGTTCAGTGGGTGTTCTGTAGGAGTTGTTCCACATGTAGATGTATTTCTGTTCTGATGTATTTGTGGGGAGGAAGGTGATCTCCATGTCTTACTCCTCTGCCATCTTGAAGGTCCCCCCTTTTTTTTTTTTTACTTTTTAAAAGAATGTATTCTTATTTCTTTTGAGTCTGGAACTTGGGAGAAGTTCAAATGTTTGTTGTCACTTCAAGATTGGGCAAAAAAATACAAAAACAAAGAAATAAATAATGAGAAACATAGAACATCGTAAAAAAAGTATGCACTGTATTCTCTCTCTCCAAACTTAGTAGGTCAGGCTCTCAACTACGCTTTGCTGGTATTTATTGTACATACAGCGCAGTTAGGTACAAAGTGCAGTGAGAATACTGTTACAGGATGGCTGCGTCCCCTCCAGAATCAGATGTTGAAGCCCTAACCCCCAGCTCCTCAGAATGTGACTGTATTTGGAGGTGGGGTCTTTAAAGAGGTAAATGAAGGATATGTAGATTGGGCTTCCATCTAACATGGCTAATGTCCTTATAAGAAGAGGGAGAAACACCAGGGACACACCCAGAGAAAAGGCCACATGCGGATGCAGAGAGAAGGTGGCCGCCTGCACCCCAAAGAAGGAGGCGTCAGAGGAAAACATCCCCGTTGACACCTTTATTTTGGACGTCCATCCTCTAGAATGGTGAGGAGATAAATCCCTGTTCTTTGAGTCACTCAGTCTGTGGTACTTTGTTGGGCAGCCTAGCAGGATAACATAAATGTCTAGTGTGAACCAGGGCCCCTGGGTTTGAACCACAGCTGTGTCCTTTCACCCACTCTCCCGTCTTGAGAACATCACTTTGTCTCTCAGAATCTGATCCCTAAACCCCGGTGAAATGACATATTTACCAAATGTCCACGAAGATACCCAGCACACAGGATTTTCACATGGGTGCTTAATACATATTTGGTGATTTATTTTCAGAGTGTGGGAGGGGGAGACAGGATCCATTTTTTATAACTTAGCCACCACATAAGTCATAAACATTTATTAGGACTAACTAAAAAGGTATGACTCTGTGTGTGAACGTGGTGATAAATAGATCTCTACCAATCGCCAGGAAGGATGCTGGTGGATGGTGTTCTCTGGGGCACCAGGGAGAGACCTTCTGGAGCTGAGCCTTAAGCTCGACCCTGTAGGGCGGGTGGGTTGAGAGACTAGGTGAGGAGGGAACAGACTCAGAGCTGCGGGCATGGCAACACATCAGCAAGTGGCCACGAGGGGTCCTGGTCAGAGGATGGCTGTGTCCCAGGGCGTGAAGGTGCTTCAGAGGGCCAGTGCTCTTCTCTTTGGATTTTGGGAAAAGTGTGTCCCAGAGGAGAATTTTTCATTGGGAAGGAAGTTGCACTACATTATCCATGACCTCTTTCAAATCTCAGATTCCTGAATAGGGCTAAAAACTGAGGGCTAGTTTGGTATGTGAAAAGCTCAGAGTATATCTGTTATGTAATTGGGATCAAGTGAAGATATTTTTATTATGGTATGATATATGATAATGAAACATGCTCCGAAACAGTTAATCTGACATTATGCTAGGAGCATCTGTCAAGGAAACTAGTTAGGAGCACAGTAGGAAAAAAAAAGGCTTGGTTCTTGTCTCTGGCTCCACTGTTTACTAGCTGTGTGATCGTAGGAATGTGATCTCATTCATTTATTCTCATGCATCCATTCTTTGAGGATTACGTACTGTATGCTTCCTGTCTCCCAGGTATGGTGTTGAGCAACGTGGGAGTGATGGCAAATAGTTACTGATCTCAAACCCATGACGGTCCAGTGTTAATGATGGATAAAGTATTGAGTGATACAGGAGTTGAAGGAGGCACAAAACCAGTCTTCAGGGTTCAGGGAAGGTGTCCTTGGGATGCCTTGGGGATATCAAGGCTTCCCAGAAGAATGATGTCAAATGTGCACCTGTACATGAACTTTATTTCCCCGCCTATTGGAAAAAAAGGAGGGGGTGTATTTCACCTGCTGCTTCATCAGTTTCCTAAGAGAGCAAATAAGATGAATGTCTGGGAAACATCTAGAAGCTCTAAGTGCTACATAAACACAGGTTCTCCTGCTTTAAGGAAAGAGTTGATAGACTGGATGCCAAAGAAAGGTAAAGACATAAGTACAAGGCTTTAGTTTTCAACCTGGAGAAATTAAAGATTTGGGATACCTTCAAATTCTGTGAAATTAAGTGTAACGGTTTGGGATGTGATGCTTGTTGGGTGAGGAGAAGGGGGTGGAGGTAAGGGCGATGTGAGTTTTGAGGTGCTCTGTGAATATAAGATGGGGGCAATTGAAAATAGAGACCCGCAAGGTAGGGCTTAGCTGGAGAAAGAGGAATTGTCTGTATAAAGGGGAGTCTTGGAGCCAGATCAATGTTGCAATAAAGAAGTGCAAGGGAACTCTCCCCATCCCATTTTTGAAAAGAATGCTGGGGTGCTGAACTTTCGTGTGTCCAGTCCCGTCCTGGCGGGCTGGCTGCTGGCTGTTTGGTCTGTAACGGGGCTCATCTGAGCTGCAGAGTTTTGAGGCCAGGTAGGGAAGGGGGAGGCACCATAACGCTGATGCCTGGTCTAGGGAACCAACGGGAGAGGCTTTGCGACCTAACAGCTGAAGAGTGGTGGGCGAGGATAAGAAAGTAGGTGACTGAGCCTGGGGAGAGCCCACCCCTGGGGGGCAGGATTAAAAATAGTCGAGGGATGAGGAATAAAACATTATGGAGAGATACCCGTAGCATGAGACAGGTGCACACGAGTAAGCCTGGTTTTCTGGCCCCTCTGCGTCAGAGGGTGAGGGGCCCCAACCCTTCAGGCCAGACTCATCTCTGGGAAGGAAGGGCACAAGGCAGAGGCTGTAGAGGCAAAGGCAGGGCTTTTCCGGAGGCCTGGGCAGGATGCACGTTGCAGTGCTTTTGCTGCAGACATTTCCAATTATTAAATGTTTGAATCTAATCATTTCCTTGATTTAGCAAATCAAAGATTTTTTTTCCCTCCAGGGCAAACTACCTTCACTTTATTTTCTTCTCCATAATTAAGTAATTTCTTAATTAGTAATGTTCAACTTACCCAACCTGAAATGGCACGCTCTATTCCTTCTATAAAAGCTTGCACGCACACAGCCGGCCCCCGCCGGTGCTGAGGTGCCCGTCACTCCGGGCTCCTCCGTGTCCCGAGCTCTTCCCGCACGCCCCCCTTTCTCCCTTGGTGGGAGGGATTAGGCATCTCCAGCAGCCCTTCCCGAGCGGGGGCCTCCAGCTGTGTCATCTCATACTGTCTGACTTCCTGGTGGCTTTAATTAGCATAAAGGAACTTCTCCTCAGAGGTGGTGTCACTGGGGCACCACCCGGTGGGCAACCCTCTTTTACACTTGGGGGCGCTTGCTGGAGGGGACCCTGAGCAGCCTTGGCTGTGACACTGCCCAGGGCGCCGAGGCACCGTGCACCCGAGGCCAGGCCGCAGGGACAGACCCTCTCTTCTGCAGCTCTCCGGCTCTGCTTGGCTAAGCACGGTGTCACACGCCACTGTCCTCACGTCAGCCTGCAGAGGTGGCAGGGGGCCCAGCGAGGGCTGCCCTGGATCGCGCCGAACCCCGCATCCGAGCGCTGCGGTCGGTCCCAGCCCCGGCTGTGGCGTCCACTGTCAAGGCTGGCGATTCAGGACAGACCCCTCCTCCCCGAATCTGCTCCGTCCACCAGCGCTTACTGAGAGCCTGGGGTGGGCTCGGCTCTACGGAAACGCCGCAGGGAGGGCAGAGAGCGCGGGCGCAGGTGTGGAGTAGGGCGGTGTGCAGGGCCTCTCCCGCAGGACGCCCCTTCCCTGTGCCTCTTTGAGCCCAGCCCCTGAGACCTGGCCTGGGGGCCGGGGCGGGAGCTCTCCGTCCCCGTGGCTGCCACTCTTCCCTGACCACGGGCCACAGGCCACTCTCTCTCCACCCAGCTTCCCTGTGCCTGATGGCAGGAAAGATAATGAGGCAGCGCCCCGATGAGGCACAATTAATGTTCAAGTAATAGAACAATGCTGCCTGCCTGTGATGGGGACTTTGAAATCTCCAGATGAAAGGCCTGCGGCGGTGCACGGCCATTATAAGCATTTATGTACCGTATTTCATCTTCAAAGCACTTTGCAAATATTAACTAATGAACACGGAGTAGTGTCTTTTTCCCCCTCTAGGACTGGGAGGGGGAGACGCGGATGAGAGTCTCCACCTAAATAGAAACATTGCTCCTTGACGTGGAGCAAAGAAAAGCCCGTCTCTCAGCGGCATCTGTAGTCCCTCAGGGAGGGCCCCTCGGACCAGCCAGTCATGGGCAGCCTGCGAGCCTGCGTTTTCCAGCCAGGCCAGTGCAGCCCAATAGAAGTATAATGTGAGCCAGATACGTGATTCCGAATTTTCTAGAGCCACGCTTTTAAAGGGTAAATAGGTGAAATTAGTTTTAATAATTTACTTAACTCAGTATATCCAAGATATTATGATTTCAACAAGTGACATAAATTTACTGAGCTACTTTACATTCTTTTGTGTTCTTTTGTACAAAGTCTTTGAAATTAGAGTATGTCTCACACTGAGAGCACATCTCAATGTGCACTGGCCACATTTCATGGGCTCTATGGCCACATGTGGATAGTGGCCACCAAATAGAACAGCACTGATCAAGATGGTCTTTGAATGGCTATGAATGGTTAAAGATGATGTGGTACATATACGCAATGGAGTATTACTCAGCCATAAAAAAGAATGAAATAATGCCATTTGCAGCAACATGGATGAACCTAGAGATTGTCATACTAAGTGCAGTCAGTCAGACAGAGAAGGACAAATATCATATCATTTATATGTGGAATCTTTAAAAAAATGATACAAATGAACTTAGTTACAAAACAAATAGGCTCATAGACATAGAAAATAAACTTATTATTACCAGAGGGAATAGAGAGGGTGGGGTGGGAGAGAGAAAAATTAGGAGTTTAGGCTTAACATATACACACTACTATATATAAAATAGATAAACAAGAGGGACCTACTAATGGTACAGATGAACCAGTTTGCAAGGCAGAAATAGAGACACAGATGTAGAGAACGAACATATGGACACCAAGGGGGGGAAAGCGGCGGGGGGTGGTGGTGGGATGAATTGGGAGATTGGGATTGACATGTATACACTAATATGTATAAAATAGATAACTAATAAGAACCTGCTGTATATAAAAAAAATTCAAAAAAAAAGAAGGACCTACTGTATAGCACAGGGAACTATACTGAATATCTTGTAATAACCTATAATGGAAAAGAATCTGAAAAAGAATATATATATGTATGTCTGCATAACTGAGTCACTTTGCTGTGCACCTGAAACTAACACAACATTGTAAGTTAACTCTACTCCAATAAAAGAATTGCTAAAAAGGCGGTCTTTGAGAAGGAAAGCCCAGAACACGGAAGCTCACAGGGCAGCGTGGGGCAGTCGTCAAGTATGAGCCCTAGTCTGACCGAACCAAGTTTACATCCTGATCAGAAACTCACCCTCTGTGCGACACTGGACCTGTCGTTTAACCCATTTGGGCTTCAGTTTCCTCATGTGTGACACAGGAGTGTTACTAGGTCCACTGTCGATTTTATAAGGACTCAGTCAAGCTGTTCTGTGAAGCACAGAGCACAGGACCTAGCATGTAGTAATAGCGCGATGAAGGGTGGCTCTTCTCACCAGAAAGCGTGAGCTCCCGTCTCCGGGCCCTGCCTCCATCCCATTCCGTCCTCCAGCATCAGATACCACCTGGTTCTGATGCGTCTGGTTGGGTTTGGCAGTGGGGTTGATAGATGCGTTCTCTCAACCTCACCCGTGTATGACCCCTGTTCTCCCTGGACGGAAGCTCACGGCTCTGTGTGCCCAGGGCCAGGGGCCCTTGTAGGGTCACGTGGTTGTAAGAGAGAAAGGACGAAGGGGTCTGGAATCAGAAGGTTGCTTCTGCAAGTGCCTTGGTCCTTCAGTTACTTTCCTGTCTATGTAACAGGAACTATGAACCCCATCCCACCCCGGTAACTCTTGCCTACCTGGAGCCTAGCCTCCCTCCAAGGACGCCATCCTCCAAACGTGTTACAATGCCTTCCTCCGCGGGCCTTTGTTCACCCCAGTCCCTCTGTCGAGAACCCTCTCGTTCCCCCTCAACCCTCAACCCACGGGCCCCATGTCAGCTTTAATCCCGGCACTTGTACGGGTTCATTTCTCGTAGTCGTTCACGGCACAGCAGCTGGGGTGTACTAGCTCCTCAGTTAATGCTCCCACGTCTTTGTAAGTCACGGAGGAGGGAGTTGGTGACACGGATACAGCGGCCGGGGGCCTCTGGGCACCCCCCCACCTCCCGCCACAGACCCAGGACACGCAGATCCTGGGTGGTGTCGGCTCTCCATCCTGAAGCGCAGCTACTCCAAAGATTATTGACACCAACAATTCCTTCACTTTAAGCCATTTTAAATAAGAAGCAACAATGGAAGCGTAAACCATCTTATCTTTAAATGCATCACTTCTGGAGACATCTTTTCAGCGAGCAGCTTTCCCCCGGACGTGCTGTGTGGCATTCCTCAAAGCTTCTCCCCTCGAGAAGTGGGCTCCTTCCTTGTAACCCCAGATCTTCCGGTGCAGCAGGCATCTCAGTGTGGGTCTGTGTGACACCCCGCTCCCCAGACATCGGCTCCTCCAGCCTGCGCTGGTGCCGCGTCTGCCTCTGGCTCCCGACTCCCCACGGGCTTCTCACAGTTCTCTGAAGGATGCCCCGAAAATGACCGTGGCCGGACGATCCGGTCGTGGGTGAGGGAGGGAGTCCTTCTGGGTCGCCAGTGGGTGTCTTTATTCCTGCAGAGCCACAAGCATGAGGCTGTGAGCAGCTGCCGAGCCAGGGTCGGTGCCCTCCCAGAGTTGTCTGTCTCGGCCCTTCTGAGCGCCACACGCCGGCGTCCTCGTGCTGGTGCTGACACGGGGCCCCCCTGTTCCGCATCGGGTTTGAGTGAACACGTTGGATTCCTTCCCCTCCTTGCTCCTCCTCTTCCCTTCTTGCATCTTATTTCCCTGTCTTGGTTCTCATTTCCCTCCCCCTGTGTGAATGTCGGGTGCTAGGGCGACATAAATAAATCACCTGCCTCCGTTTTTGTGAGGTCAGCCGGCCCAAGTTGGTCTCTTACCGAGGGTTCCTTGCCTCCAGGAATTTCCTTTGGGGGGGCTGTTCAGAGGAAAACACAAAAGCACCACACGCCGCTGCCCCACTGTGCAGAACTCTGTGCAGGAAAGATAGCGTGGTGGGGAGGGGAGAAGGGTTCTTCGGGAGCCCTGAGGTGGCCAGCTACAGCTGCGAGCCCCTGAAGCATGAAATTTGATTACTCTTATCTTGGTGCACAGCTCCTGATAACTGCTGTCGGTCATTCAGTTACCCAGCAACCTCTACAGATGTCAGCAGCGGCCATTAGCGCGGCGTTGGGGTGGAAGGCGGCCTTCCTTGAGCAGGACCTCTGAAATGGCAGTGGGCGTCCGTCCGGGAACTGGCCCGGCTGGGACCACTGGATGCTCCGATTGCTCCCCTCAGATATTGACGCTTCCCTCTGCTGTCAGGTTTTGTGGGCCCCCTCCTCAGGTCAGAGAGTTAAGAATGGCTTGGAGAGATTCCAAGGTGATTAAGGAGTTTGGAGAATAAAACCAGCAAAGAAAGGCTAAAGAAGTAGCATCATTTAGCTTGGAGGAGATAAGGCTGAGGGCGATTTAATGACTGTCTCCAAATGTGCAGAAGACTTAGGAGGAGGGAGACAGTCAGCTGTTCCGTGCACCCTGAGTGCAGCAGACAACGGCTGGGCTGGGTGATCCGACACCAGTTCCGTCCCTTCCCTTAAGTGACCTTCCCTATGTGACCTTGGGTACGTCCCTGTGTGACCTTGGGTACGTCCCTTAGCTTTCTGGGCTTCACACCAGGTGGGCTGCTTCACTTCCTGCATTTTTTATGATTCCATGAGTCATTAGGTTAAAATGCTGGGTAGATTGAAAAAGGGCAAGTTTTCACGAGCTGGTGTAATTTTGCCTGGAGACAGGAGAAGCTGCTGAGTTCTCCTCCAAAGGGGCTTTTAGGGCAAGTTCCAAAGATTTTGGTTAGTCATAAAAAGTTGGAAATTGGGATATTTTTGAGGAAACTGAGGAACTGGACTCTTCAAAGAATTGGGTTTTAGGAGTGATATCCGCTTCCATTAAGAAGGACAGGCAGCCAGCAATTCTGAGCTCTTTCTTCTAACGATATTCCCGTTGACTTCTCGCCATCAGGCAGCATCTATCAGGGAACGTGGACCATCACCAGGTCAGTGCTGATGGCAGTTCACCTCTGCAATCGTTTAAATTATCCAACATGTGGCCGGGACTGGACAGCAGGGTGTCCAGGCTCTGATGCTTGTCTAAAATGGGCAGGCCAGTGGGCTGGGTAGGTGACACCCAGGGCGCTCTGGTTCTTATCTGCCGGGGAGGAAAGACTTCCACTATCTCTTAAGTGCTGTAACTAGGGTCTGTGAATTAAGCTGACAAGAGACAGGTTAACAAGAGAAAAGCATACGCATTTTACTTGATGTTAATACTTTTATGTGACACTGGGGGGCTTCATAGAAGTGAAAATTCCAAAGAAATGGTTAGACTCAGGGGCTTATATACCGTTTTAACAAAGAATGATAAATTGTGGAGACATGATACAACGAAGTAATAGGGGACTTGGGCTAGGGACAGTAAATTGTGGGACAGGGACAAGGAAGCTAACATTTGGGGGAAACTAATGGAAGACCAAGGTGGTTTTAGTGGGTCTGTTTGCGCAGGTCATTTCGGTGCCAGCTCCCAGACTCTGGTGATAAGAATATCCTTCCCCTCCTGGTACATGGAAATTTTCTCAGGGAAATGTCATGTCCTGCTTTTAGGTAGAAACGAGGAGGGCAGAGATCCCTTCCTGCACCTGCTGTTTCTCAAGTGCCTTCAGCTCAAAATAACTGTGGCATATTTGGGGGTGGCATGTCCTGAACCCCTTCACATTCTTCCTGCAAAGGATGCTGCAGCAGCTGGGGGACACAGCTGCATCTTCCCCCTCCCCGCCCTGTCTCCCCAGTCTGGAAGGAAGTTCAGCATCTCTTTTGGTCCACAGTTTCTCTAAATATATTTCCACAGAGGTTGCTGTTGGTCTTTTGTAAAAGAATCTCAGCTGCTACGTAGTCCAAGGTGGCATTGCCCATGGTCACCTGCAAGACCAGGCCAGGGGTGGGCACGAAGAATGGCCCACATACCCCGGTGCCCTGACAGTAGAAGCAGGTGTTAGGTAGAGGAGTCAACAGCCTCCCTGATGAGTCCCAACTACAAAGGCAATATATCCTAATTAACTGCAAATGCCTTGCTCATAAAGCTGTCAGCACTGGGCTCTAATGTCTGTACTTCTAATGATGCATTTGATTAGAAGGTAATTTTATTCACTTGGTGGCAGTTGGACCTGTTTGGTGAGGGTTTCTTTCCCTTCCTCTTTCCCTACATTTTCTCTCCCATTGGAAACATTTCTAAAATTATGATGTCCCAAACTATCTAATAAGTAAGGATATAAATCTACAAAGCAATGTCACCATGTCTCCTCGACACCAGCCTGCGTGTGTATTTGTGTGTGTGTTGTGTTATGTGATGGAATAAAGTGAAGAGTTTTTCTAATTTCTCATCTTTCTCATTGGGGGTCCACAGCTGGAATATCTTCTTTCATAGCCTAATATTCTCTTCATTCCAGGTCCTAATTATTGACGTGACTTCACGTGCATCACATTTTGCAAATGGGTTCCATATTCTTTTATTTCATTTACGTCTCACAGTCAACCCATGAGACAATCATGCCTCTGCTGAAGGACCTGAAACTAAGAGATTAGTCACCAGTCCTGGGGACCCCATCCCTCATCAGTAAACCAGGAATTCAAAACCAAATCTCAGTGTAAATCCTGGGCTTTGTCTACCAGGCTGTATGCACCTTTTCAAAGAGGAGTTTTATCTTTTTTCCTTGGAAACCAAGCATGGGGCTGCCTGGCACTGGTGACTTGCTCTTGCTGGAGGACATCCAGGGAGCAGCCAAGTTCCTGGACCTCCTGGGTCACGTCTTCTGCTGTGGCAGCAGAAGGTGATCAAGGTGACTAAGAGTCCAGACTCCCGGGTGAATCCAGGCACCCAGTGAGCTGTGCTTTGTCTCCCCCTCCCGCTCCTTCACCCTATTCTTCATGACGGTGCTGCCCGGTCTCCTCTCACCGGGTCTGGAGCCTCTTGCATTGTGTGTCCCGCTGATCTGATTCCATTGCCCTCTTCTTACTTTTACTAACAATAACACTAGCTAACATCCAATGAGGGCTTACTGCTTGCATGGTCTTTACATGTACCATTTCATTTAACCTACACGTAGTGGAGTCACAGTACTACCTGAGGGAAGCCGTCCTGTCAGCCAGTTACAAGCGCCCCCCAAGGTCACAGGGTGGTCAGTAGAGGGGCTGCAAATCCCACTTCAGGGCCTGAGGTCTCCATCGCCACCTGCGTTAATCAGCTTATTGCTGGTGGGTATGTGCCGTGCTCTGCACTGAGCTAGGTGCTATGAGAGACGCCGAAAGAGAAATATACAAGTTTTAACTTGAGATCCCGGAAGGAGAACGCTTTTCTAAATTACAATTTAATGTTTGCATGACAAGACATCACACATTTTCACTGGGGAATCTCAAAACCCGGCCTGAGTGAGGAGTGATCTCAGCTCTCAGACCTTCTCTTTTTTTTTTTTCAGTATTTTTTATTTTTTAATTTTTAAAAAATTGTTGGCTGCGTTGGGTCTTCGTTGTTGCGTGCGGGCTTTCTCTAGTTGCGGTGAGCGGGGGCTACTCTTTGTTGTGGTGCACGGGCTTCTCATTGCCATGGCTTCTCTTGTTGAGGAGCACAGGCTCTAGGTGCGTGGGCTTTGGTAGTTGTGGTGCGTGGGCTTCGGTAGTTGTGGCGCATGGGCTTTAGAACGCAGGCTCAGTAGTTGTGGCTCACGGGCTTCGTTGCTCCACGGCATGTGGGATCTTCCTGGACCAGGGATCAAACCCATGTCCCCTGCATTGGCAGGTGGATTCTTAACCACTGAGCCACCAGGGAAGCCCCTCAGACTTTCTTTTTTAGCTGAAGGTCAGGAAGATTAAGTGGCTTTGACTTGTGTGGTGTGTGGAGCCAGTGCAGGATTTGGCCCCGTGTCTCGGGGGTCCTGGGGCCAATCTGCTCCCCACTTCACTACTCCCGCTGTCTGTAGTCATCGAGACGGGAGGACAGCTCGCTACACCCATGTCCTGGGAGCTTCTTTATCTCAGATGTTCCATCCCTAACTACCCTCTAGGTGGTCCATTATCCTTCCACGAAACCTCCATTTAAAGGAAAACCATCTAAAGTGTTAGGACCTCGGGGGAAAGCTCGTGACCTTGCCTTGCTTCGCTGCCTTCCTGATGTCCTCTTGTGCCTCGAGGCCGACAGCCCGTATTAGTAAATCCATTAACAAAGGTGTGGAAGCAGCCTGCACACCCACCCTCTGAGCGGGGGCAGATCGCAGATATGAATCGGAGGCTCCTAGACTTAACTTACTTCTCCCTGTCCTCTCTCTTTTCTTAACTTTTCAACATTTCAGAAACAGTAATGATAATGATCCCAGATCATCAGAGCCACGGAGCAGTGCCCTGCAGCCCCGGGACATGCCACCGTGAAGAAGGGGGCGCTCCGTGAAAGGGGCTCCACCTCCTCTGGGTGCACTGAGACAGGCGGTTGGGCGGAGGTGGGGCGATCGTGTGCACACCATCCACTTTTATGATGCCCTTGATCGTGTGGAATTAACTTACAGAGTTAATGCCAAGCATTCTAGACACGCAGAGCGCTTGTTAAATTCATGATCTCATACCCTAAGCAGTTTAGGGTGGGGTGGGTGCCCAGTGGGGTCAGCCTCTCGCTCCAGTTCTGGTTCAGAGTCTGTGCTTCGTGCTTGGGTCAGCACCCTCCCACCCCGGAGACCTCAGGGAGGTCCAGAGGGAGGGGGGAAGGGATGCGGCCCAGCAGCCGCCCCGAGGGACCAACCCAGGCCTCGGGCGGGGACGACACTGAGCACCGTGCGCCTCCAGGCCCCGCCACCTCCGTGCCACCTCTGCACCAGGACGAGGGTCTCCCTTTCCACTTAATGTGTAAAGTGCCCTTTCCATCCTTCTGCTAACATTCGCTCCGTTCTTCATTCAGCCATCTCCCCCTGCAAAGACTGTGTGTGCTCAGCACCTGCTGGACCCCACGACCCCGTGAGTGGCACTGCAGGTCAGATGCATCTTCTAATCCTATGAATTGACCTTTTTTCCCCCATTTTGGATAAAAATCTTAGCAGGGAATTTTTATGAAGTATCGAATATAGCCAAAGCTGCCCTGGAGACTCAAGCGAGAATCCATGCAGTGGCTGTGCACCTTAGGTGAGGAAACTGTACATTCACACAGCAAAACTGGCGATGCGGAATGCGTGCGCTGCACGCAGGAAAGGGTTTTGGGGGTTTGTGAACAGGATTGAGCATGCGAGGTGGGCTGGTCTGGGAAGGCTGCTTGGAGGAAGTGAGACCAAGGAGGAGCCTTAGGGATGTGAAAGCCTCTGTTCACCATCTCCCAGGCTGTGGGGTCAGAACAGTCTTCCGGTAGTGAAGATAGTGAATAATTGTAACTGATGCTGAGCGTCGTGACCTTGCCCAGGCACAGTGGTAACAGCAACTTTTTTTTTTTTTTTTTAAACGAAAAGCAATTAAACAGGCCCAGTCGGAGTCCCTGGGGTACCCTTTGCTGCCCCGTTAGTCCCCTGGGCTCGCTCCCAGCTCGCCGGGGATGAAGCCTCTTCTGGCTTTCTGGATTTTTCTCTCACAGGAAGATATCTGGGGATGAGGTGCGGAAACTTACTGAGAGTTACGGGGTGCCCCCAGGACACTTTGGATTTCAGTTGAGACCCCTGCACATAAAAGTCTGCTGAAATGTGGAGGTTTGGCTTCAGAAATTAAGGGCTGTCACTTTACCCTGATTTCCTCTTCCTGGGCCTGCCCTCATGGCTCAGCCAGAGGCAGAGGAGAAGGGATATCTCATGGGACGGGTTTAAACAGCCTCCACACGTGCGCTGCTATCATTTTTCATGGCAAGCCTGCCGAGTGCACGCTCAGGGCCCCCGCAGGATCCAGTCTCCCTCCGTAAATTCTTGAGAAGCCTGGTGCGGCCGGCAGCAGGAGGGGCTGCCCGACGGGGTGAGGGAGCGAGACAGTGGCTGGAGCACCCAGAAAGGGAGGCCCCGCGGGGCAGGGCACCCCGGGGCTCCACGCACACCCGCCTGGGTGCTGCTGGGCGCCAGTGGGCGGATCAGGGCCCACCCATCCCAGGAGCAGGGCGGACCCTGTGAATGAACAGGAAAATAGTGTCTGAGATTCCGTTTCCGTGAGGTGCGGTGCGAAGAGCTGGAATTAGAAGCAGAAAGCCTGGGATCTAGTCCCATCTCCCGAAGTGCTTCTGCTGCATGACCCTCCAAGTTTAACCTTTGCAGCCTCAGCTTCCACATCTCACCCGGGCTGTTTCTGCTTGTAGACTGGGGGCGACGATGCCACGATCACCTCCTAGCGTTCTCGGGAGGGACAAGCCAGCGGCTGGTCTGAAAGTGTTTTGTACAATGCAGGGCCGTACAAGTGAGTGGCATTTATTGCAGTGTCACCACAGCAACTGTAGAAGTGGAAGCCGGTGATGGGGTCACATTCACCTAATTTGCTACTCTCATAGCACAACAGTGAGTGCCAGACTCCTCAGCACTTACTCAGAGCCGTGACCGTAATTAATAAATGGGGTCCCTCCCATCCCGAGGGCAAAGGCCCCCTAATAATGATGAGAGCCTCAGCTAAGTAGCTGAGTAACCGCCAGCCCAGCTCTCCAGGCGCGGTCCCCAGGGTCCTGGCAGGAAATGGACCCCGGGCGTCGGGCTCCGACCCAGCTTCCCTTTGCAGTGGTTGCAAATCCCAGCTCCTGCGCCTCGGGAAGTCGTAGATGGAGGGATTAAGTCCAGTTCGTCGCCTGGATCCCGATGAAACTGTCCTCGCTGCTCCCCGTGGTGAGAAGAAAGCTGTCCGGGGGAGGCAGGCGGCCTACTGGCTACTGTCTGGCTTTGCTCCGCAGCTGCCCTCCCTGCTGGTGGGCACAGACATCCAGACAAAGCCACGGGGATCCTGGCCTACGGTGAGAGGGGTGGTGGGGTGGAGAACTGCTTTTTCTTCTCCCCTTGCTTTAAAATCCTGTGCTTTTCTGAGCAGTTCTTAGCTTGCTGGCCGAGCTGCACAGCCACCGATATATTTAAACTTTCGATATTAAAGATCTCAGCAGCCTTTCCCAGGAGGGAATTACCTCCCCGATCCAAGTAAGGCAGGTGCCCCCTCGAGATGTGTGCGATTCGTGTCCCAGCAAAAACCCCTCTCTTTTCAAACTGGGAGCTGGCAGTACAGAGGCCTATCGCTGGAAATAGACGCATTTATGAATTTCAACATCCTATTAGCGGTGATGATCTGACAAAATCACGAGAATGGAGATATTTGGGTGCACAGCTGACAGATGATTTATGTGCTGAAATGTCACGAGGAAGAGTGTGTGTCTTCCAGGTACAGCCGGGGGGTGTGGGATCCCAGCAACGTGACCCAGGGCTGCCCCCCGACCACCAGGTCGCGGGAACCCTTCGGGGCATCTGTCAGGCAACGACACAGACAGCAGGTGGGCTCAGGGTCGGGGAGGGCTCATGAGGACGCCCCCGCACCCCTACCGCCGCTCACGCTGCAGCCTCCTTGACACGGGTTTGGGCCGACACAGGCGGAGCAGCCAAGGTAAATTTCCTCGCCTCCAATGTAATAATTTAACTGGAATTGATAAAATGAAATATATTTGGAATCACTGTGCATCCTGGTGAGATGGCATCACGACAAGAATGTACTGAGATAGGAATGTCTAAGTGTGCAGGCTGGGGACCCTCGGGGCATCCCCGGACCCAGGCCCTGTTCACTGCCTGATGGGATGTGGGCTCCCCTGGGCCCTGGTGACTATGTATCCAACCTCTTCCCCCCTCACTTCCCCCAAGAGCAGACAGTTTCTTAGCTTGCTATTGGCTCTGATGCCTTCCCAAGCTCCATCCATAAGAGGAAAATTGAATTGGTCCCATTAGCTTGATTTTAGTAGCCATGGAGAAGGTAATAGACTCCAGCCTTGCTGCATTTAATCTAGACGTTAAAATATTGCATCTGATTGACCTACATCACTGCCACGGCCATGGAGAGTAGGAAGCACACAGGAGGGGCACGGGCAGCCTTGCAGGTCCCTGGAGACCCTGTTTGTGAAATAGCTGGTTAGTTAAGGGGAGATGGTCACCAAGTCCAGATGGAATTCCCTCAGGGGTATAAGGAAGAGGTTGGGAGGAGAGTTTGTCACAGCTGGCTTTTTTCAACCATCACTGTTCAAGCGTAAAGAGAAGGGAGCTTAGTCCTGGCTGGAGTGGAGTAAGCAGATCGCAGCATTTTAGATCCTAAGCCTCCAGCTCTATGGGGCAAGAGCCACGCCTGCCCGGTTGACCGCCTACCCTCAGCGTCCATCCCAGTGCCTGCCGGACAGGCAGCGGGTGGGAGTGGGCTGGAGAGTTGGAAGTGTTTGTTGAAGGAACCATAGGGTTGGTAGAGAATTTTAGGTATATCCAGTCTACCTGTTCCTCAGCTTTATTATCCTACTTGTAGAGGGCTCTGCAGACAACCCACAAAGTTTCAAATCCAAGCTTTGCTGCTGAACTGCTGTGTAACCTGGTGCAAGTAACTTAAGCTCTCTGTGCAGGTTCCTCATCTGGAAAATGTCCTAATAATACATACTTCATAGGGCTGATTGTGGAGTAAATGACTTTTTGCATGAAAGCTCTTTGAAGATTATTTAATATCTATTTAGTTATAGACACGAGTATTTAATATCTATCTAGTTGTAGAATATTTAGTTACAGACTCCAGTGTTAATTGTTGTTATTATTTATTTATTTATTTATTTTTATAATGAAACTCTCTAGGAGTTAAGCCAGCATTTTATTTATTTATTTATTTATGGCTGTGTTGGGTCTTCGTTTCTGTGCGAGGGCTTTCTCTAAGTTGCGGCAAGCGGGGCCACTCTTCATCGCGGTGCACAGGCCTTTCACCGTCACGGCCTCTCTTGTTGCGGAGCACAGGCTCCAGACGTGCAGGCTCAGTAGCTGTGGCTCACGGGCCCAGTTGCTCCGCGGCATGTGGGATCCTCCCAGACCAGGGCGCGAACCCGCGTCCCCTGAATTGGCAGGCAGACTCTCAACCACTGCGCCACCAGGGAAGCCCGGTTGTTATTAAGTGATGTTTCCATCTTGCTTTTCATTATTCTAACCTTACACCTAATTAAGATGTGAAACTCCACCTTATAAAGTGTTTCAATTTATTTGCTGTGACTTAAGGCACTTTTTCTTATACTGAACTCCATCAGTTACTCCATCAAAACTAACCTGGTGGCCGTGGATAGGTGTCTGTCCTCCGTGGACCGAGGTTTTGCTTTGTTGTGTATAATGCAGAGGCTGAACTAGACCATCTCTAGAGGGCTCTCAGCTGCTGCAGTAGCTGTGTCCACGGTGGCTGCAGTCACATCACAGGACACGTATTTTGTTGCGAGGCACTGGTTTACCTGCTTTACTTGCGTTAACTCATTTAATTCATACAGTAATCCCATTGAGGAAGTTAATATTCATGTCTTCACCCTAACGATGAGGAAACTGAGGCCCAGAGAGGTCAACTTGCCAAGGTCGCCCAGCCAGTAAGTGGAGCAGCCAGTATTTGGACCTAGAGGAGACCCCCTGAGCCTATGGAGAAGAATCAGAACTTCTGGGGTTTTCTGTTACTATGGTTTTACGAATCTTCCTGAACGCAGGGTGAATCTAGAAATCAGAGTATCTCTTCCTTATTGGCTTTATGCAGTGATCTGACCTTGGTATCAAACAATATTTTCCAGCCATAAATAGCAAAGCACATGATTGCCAAATAAAGGGGAGAATATTTGCTACTGGGAAGATGCCCCAACAAGCTGAGTTATTATTACTGTGTCATGATGATAGCAAGAATAAAGTTCATTTATAGAGCACTCGTGTCCCCCAGGCTCTTCATGGCCGTCCTAATTAGGCAGCCTGTTGACAACATCCCGGAGAGATGACTGCAGACATTTGTTTCAGCGCCTCGCTGCCATGAAACTTAGAAGTACCTTGAGCTTGGGACGGAGGGTCAGGGAAGAGGTACAGGAAAGCTGCGAGGCCGAGCCCAGGAGACTGGCTGGTGAGGAACAGCACCTCATGAGCCAGAAAGGCAGCACTTGGTCCAGTTCTCTCTGGAATGTGTAAATCAAAAGCTAATTACTGGGAGGGCTCCGTTTGTATTTTTACTGCTATATTTACATTTTATGAAACCATCTGGCATCATTAATATGCTCAAAGTCAGTTTGGTTTTATTTGTAGTTTTACAGCAAAAGAAAAAAGCTCCTCCTTCCTCAAGTGGGAGAGACCCAGGCCTGGGGGAGGAAGGCGGCCGGCGTGGGGGCGCCCTGGGCTGGGACAGTGACCTTGGATCGGCTCCTCGGGCAGGCGGGATCCGGGCCGGCTCCCAGGGATGCTGGCGGCTGCCTGGCAGGCTTGGTCACTCGGAGGGCAGCGAGGCGCTCCGAGCTGAGGGATAATCTGTGTCTCTGGGACGTGGCAACGTGTTCGGAGTTGTGCAGCGACAGGTTGAGGAACAGGAGAACAAGCCCAGCAGCTGCCCTTTCCGGGCACAGAGCTGCGGTGACTTGGCCAAGACGTTGCTGCCTCCAATCAGGCCCACCTGTGGGCCTCCCAGGGGCCACACACGCGGAGGGGACCTACAAGCCTCTTGTCCTTTTCCTCTTGTCCGGCTTCCCTAGGACACAGCCCAGTGGCCCGCTTGGCGGTGCCCTGGGAGATCAGAAGCCACCTCCGGCCACTCCTGGCTCGGGGACTGATGGCGAAAGACCGCTTCCCTGTCTCAACCCACAGTAGCGGCTGCTGGAGGATTACACAGCGTTGGACCTTCTCGTGTTCACTGTAAATGTTATCTCAGCTGGGCAGGTCTTGCAAATGAGCTCTTCACCCTCCCCTTCCCCTGGGTCCCCACTGCCGCCACCCTACCCTCTACCCAAACGAGCGTGGGCCAAGACCAGGGCCTGCGAGGGGAGCACATTATCTAGACTGCAGCTTACTGGCCATGATGGTGCTGTTCCCAGACTGACTTCCTCTGGCTTAACGCTTGGACGCTAATGGCAGGAGCTGGTGGGTCAGATGTGGCAGAGGGACAGCCTTCCAAATCGAGATGGCACGAGTTAGCAGCCTGGAGCTCCAGTTTTAGGCTGGTTCCCGGCTCTGTAAGTAAGTACAGGCGGTCCTGTTTTTTTTTTTTTTTTTTTTTGGACAATGGAAACATCTTTCTTTCTGCTGCAGAAAAACTTGTACTTCATAACTGTCTACAATCATACCCTGCAGGTTTCAGAAACACAAAACCAAACCTTTCATTGATTCCATTGAAAAATAACCGTCGTTTCTTTCTCTAAGTGCTCCCTGGCGCCGTTTCTTCCCTCTGACCCCTGTCTCCGTGGTTTCCTGACTCTGCATCCTTCTCCCATCCA
This sequence comes from Balaenoptera physalus, assembly GCF_965194825.1. Classification (NCBI taxonomy): domain Eukaryota; kingdom Metazoa; phylum Chordata; class Mammalia; order Artiodactyla; family Balaenopteridae; genus Balaenoptera; species Balaenoptera physalus. Next base: position 2,325,993 of record NC_138889.1, read on the forward strand.
GTATTTTTCTCTGCGACAAGATATGAATGGGGGAAGGATCAGAGGCTTTGAGCAGGAAAAAGAGACGAATGAGCACAACAGAGCAGAAGTACTGCGCCTTCTCCCAGGTGTTGCCATTTCTTGGAACCTGGACAGAGTGTTTTGTCCTTTCTTTCCTACTCCCGGTCCTACTCCTTTCGGCGCCCCCTGGATGGTGCCCCAGAACTGGTCATAGAGACCTTCCTGCACAAAGCAGGCTGCTGCCTGAAGTAACTCCCACATCTGAAGCCCTTGCACCAGGCGGGTGGGGACCAAGGACAGTGGTTAGGCTGCCGAGCTCGTTGAACAGGCATTGGAGGGTCGAGACCCTCCTTCAGGGGTCGGGCCTGGTCTGCTGCTCCCTGAAGACGGCCCCGCGAGGCGCCGTCACTCACTCCTACCTGAGCTGGTTCGGGCCGCGCTGCCCACCTCTTGGCAGGACACTGCCCCCTGCTCCAACGCTTGTGGTCTCGAGGGAGGGGGAGGTCTGGCATTCCCCAGGGGACAGGACACTGGGGCCCGGGGAGGGCCGATCCGGTGCTCTGACCCCCGCACAATCCCGAGTCCTCCCCGCCCCGGACTTTGGTCCCTCCTGTCACCGCGCGGGTGTCACTGCACAGCCCGCATTTGATGAATGATGCACATTCGTTCATCCCCCGCCCTCCACACCTCCATGCATGTCCATTTTAATTCTCTCCTCCTCCTTTTGGCATCTAGTTTATTTTGTATATAAACTGCTGATGCAAATGTCCAAAATAAATTATGCGGAATAATAGATGAAGACAGCTACATAATTTATAACGCTGGAGCCAGGCAGAGCCGGGGGGGCTGTGCTGAAGCCCGTGGCCCCTCCTCAGCCGCTTACAGCTGCCGGCCGGCCGGTGTTCACGGCCTTCAGGCTAGAAACCACCAGGGTCAGGGGTCCGTGGTGCAGAGGCTCTTCCTGCAGGTGTGTGCTTGCCCCTGGCGTGGACCCAGGCCCCCTGCCCAGCAGCAGCCCATGGGGGTCACAAGCACAGAAGCAGTAAATGGTGTGCCAACTCCCCCCCCATTGGGAGACCCCCGGCCCCCACCCTCAGGGCCACCCTGCTCCTCGTTCTCTCCTTCGCACCTGGGCTCCAGCTGTTGCAGCTTCTCAATCATCGCTTCTCAGACTCCACTGCCGGCTCCAACTTCCCAGCTTGGGACGGTCTCAGGGAAGAAGAAATGGATGAGCGTTCTAATACTTGATCAAGGAATAAGGCCACAGCATGCCAAGGTGCAGGGTGACACTGAATAGAAGTGCTGTCACTGCAGCCACTTTTGTGGCCAGAACCTGCCTGGCTTGTGCAGGATCTAAAAATAGACAGCAGGTTCAGGCCATGACAATAGTTGCTGAATGCGTTCAGATTCTCACTTGATTCCCAACTCTGGCACAGTTGGAATTCTGAGCTGCGTCATTTTCTGCTGGGGGTGGGAGGCTGGCCCATGCATGGGATGTTAGCAACATCCCTGATCTCTGCCCAGTAGGTGCCAGTAGAACCCCAGCCCCCCATCGTTACCGCCAGTGATCGATTTCTCCAGGCGTCACCCCTGTCCTGCATGAGCACGGTTGTCCCGAGTTGCTGACCGCTGAGCCACGTGACCCCAGGCGTCTCCATCAGGGTGACTTAAAGCCAGATCCTCATATATGCCGCAGCAGGGTCATCTGGGGGCCATGAGAAATGCAGGTTCTCACATGAGACCCAGACCGACTGAATCAGCACGTCCGGCTGTGGGACCCGGGGGTTTATTTTGGGTCATGTGATTCTTCTGTGGGCTGGAATTTGAGAAACACTGTGCACGGTAGCCACTTGCCATGTGGCCGCTTGAATCTTTTTACTTGACTGAATTAACTTCAGTTTCTCAGCCTCTCCAGCCGTGTTTCAGGTGCTCCGTAGCCACACGCAACTGGTGGCCACTAAGCCCGCCTGGGACAGTTCTAGCAAATGCTCATCACTGCCCACAGCTTGCTGGGGCTCACGGTTTTCTACCGCAGTGAAGTGCTGCCAAAATGTGGCCGCCTCCAAGAATCATAAGACCGTCGCTTTTGCTATCAGCCAAGTCTTATGGAATGCGCACTCGCTACCTTATGGTGGTATGTAGCTACATATAGAAGCAGATTGAGGGAAGCACATTTCTTGCTTTAGACTTGCAAATAAGGCTCTGGGAGCTAAGCGCTTTAATCTATCTATGGAAACAGTCAAGGCAACTGGGTAGAGAAACATAACGTTTGGGGCAAAATGCATAACACAGAGCAGGCCTAAATCTTACTTTAAGGCAATACATTAGGTAGGGAAATAAAAGCTATGACAGGTTCATTCCTACTGCATGGGTGATAAAGAGATACAGGCTGTGGCATCAGGTACTCCTCTGGGGGCACCGGGCTTTATGGTGGGATGATGGGGGCTCGCTCCTTCTGTGGCCTCTACTAAGAGCCCATGGACAACTGATGAACTCAGATGAAAAACCCCTGAGGACGTCTTTGCAGGCTTCTTACTCTGTCAAACTCTTGAGTTCAGCAGCTCCAGAAAAAACATAATGATCCTGATAGCACCGAGATTCCAGGCAGTCCTTGGAGTAGGGCAGGCTGTTGCACACGTGCTACTACTGCTCTGCCCTCTGCCGTGCCAGCTGCAGACATCACTAGTTAATCCTTCTCCTGCTTCCCTTGGATCTTTTCCCTTGGAGGCAGACAGTGCCAATCAATCTAGGTTTACACCCACAGGAGGACACCAGCTCACTGTTGTCTTAGAGTGACTCACATTCTCTTCCTGGCCTCTGTTTCTTCTGGACGCCTTTCCCACACAGCAGCAGTTCTCCTTTAGTGACTCAAGCAGTGTTTCTTGGCTTCCTGAGGCAGTCACTTAGTGCTTGCTGTCCTTGCTCCTCTCAGTCATCAAACCCTGTATTATTTCAGCACAGATGTAATTTGCCCTCCCAAAAGAAGTCATCAGACACAAGTCACCGTCAGAAGTACTCCTGGACTGCTTTTTAGCAGCTTGATTCCAATTTGGATTATACCAAACCTGGAATCGTCTAGAATGTATTCTCAACTAAAAATAAAATAAAACATAAGAAAAACACACTTCCACCCCAGCCTGCAGTGGTTTCAGCAAAACCTCCTTGGCAGGTACACAGTCTTGGGTGAAACTGGCGTGATGAGGAAAAGGCTTAAGCCTCTGCCAGAAAGCCCGGCAGGTGCAGGGATTTGTCCTGGCCTCGCTCATCTCCCCGAGACATGCCGGGAAAAGGCTTCACTGAACAAGAAGATGCAACAGAGCTGACCCTCTTGGCCCGCCCGGCCAGCTAGCCCAGCACCCACCCCCCAGATTGATGCTTCCTGCTGCCGTCGGCACTCGAGCTGGGCGGGCGAGGTGACCACAGTCTGACTCCTTCCCCTGGTCAGTTCTCGGGTGCCCCGGTCCTGTGAAAAGCATCCTCCTCTCGACACCCCTCTTCCCCTGCCACCCCATGCTCCATTGTGCTTAAATTAGAGGTATTTGAAAGCATAAGAACAGGGAGTGAACTTCCGGCATGCTCCTTTGCAGGGGCCCCCAGGGTCCACGGGTCGAGAACTAGATACTGGGCCCCTAATTCTACCCGTGGGAAGGGGAGAAAAGATGAGTAATTTAAAAGATGAGCTTCACTAACCGGTTATTTGTTTATGGGGGAGGTCAGGGGGCAGCAAGGGGCCTGGGGCAGCAGACCGGGCCCTGGAAAAGTGTAGGCAGGAGAGATTGTCAAGGTCGACTAGAAAGCAGAGGGACAGCGTGTTTGGTGAAAGTGGGCTGCAGACCTAAAGGTGAGGGGCCGTCCCTGGTCTCTGAAAGAAAATGACCAAGTTCCTACGAAGAGGAGGGATGTGTGAAATCCGCTCATTTGGGTGAAAAAGTGAGTCTTCAACAAAACCTGCAGATTAGACTGGCTTAAGCCACGTGCCCTGGTTAGCTTTATTTCTAAGACACACACAGTATTTACTTCTAGCTATATACATATTTATATGATTATTTATTTGTACAATATGTATTTATACATAGACGACATATATTTATTTGTATATCAATTACCTATATACACACATCTATGCATATGAGCACATATATTTATTTGTATATAAATTCATATATTAAAAACTACAATAAAAAGGTTTGACTGTAAAATATATATGTATACATATTTGTACATATAAGTAAGCATATGTACAAATTGTTACATGATAATCAAAAAGGCATAGTCTTTGTATTCAAATAGTCCTCTTGAATTCCAGTTCTGTCACTTAGGGAAGGTGTTCCCTTGGGTGGATTATTTATTTGAGCCTTAATTTTCTTACTGAAATTAGGAGTAATAATACATATAAATTTCAGACAGTTACGAGGAATAAGGTAACGAATATAAAACATGCCAAGTAGGTGATAAGTGGTAGACACAGCTGTTTATTTCACCACCATCCCCGCTACCACAGCTGGGTGGAGAGCTCATCTCTCGTTCTCTTGGGCGGATGGCAGACATCAGGGCAGAGCAGGCAGCCTTTCTGTGTGCGGCGTTCCTACCAGATCCATCTGTCTTCTACCATCCACAGGGCGCATAAGGGATTTTTTTTTCTTTTAATCAAGTTGCTTCTGTTGCAGGAATGGCATTTCTATGTCCTACCTGGAAACACGGGGTGTAGGTGACAGCTTGTAGAACCGTTTCAGGGAGGTGTTGATGACAGACAAAGGGAACCTTCCTAAGAAAGCCACCCCTGGAGGGGGTGAGTTCCCCGTGACAAAAGGCGCTTCTGCAGAGGCTGGGCAAGGCTGTGTGGGAGTTCACACGTCCCACGAGGGTAGCACTGCGTGTTTTCTGAGGTCCCCTTGCAACAGAAAAGCCCCATGCTCTGGCTTTTTAAGACGCTGCCTTCTGCACGTGGTGTGCTATGGCTTCTGTGTTACCTGCCACCTCCCCCAGCAGCCCCCTCCGCGCCAGCTCTGTTCTCCTATTCCTCAGCTACAAGGCCCTGGAGGGACCCAGTAGTGAGGAGGTGAGATTGCATTCCGAGGACATGGGGGAGCTGAAATGGAGCTGGGATTGAACGCAACAGGGCAGCCAGCTTCATTTAGCGGCCCGAGCAGAGTCTGATTAGGAAAAGGCAGCGATCCAGAACGGCGGCTGGGCTGCTTTCCTGGCGACAGCGGGGGCGGGCGGCTGCCGCAGGAGGCCAAGGGGACCTCTGCGCTCCGGCCCGGCCCCCCCTGCCAGGCCAGCTCCCCGGGCGAGCAGAGCGGACGGGCCGATGCCATTCGGCCCCTGCAGGCTGTTCTCTGGAAGCTTCCTTCCAGGTGAATTTCTCCTCTCGCTCCTCCAAGCCTCACCCGGGCCATTTCTGACAGATATGTCTCTTAACCAGTCTGGAGATAGGAAAGCGTGTTCCGAGGGCCCTGGGAACAGAACACGGGCTACACTGAGCATCGAGCCCAGAGCCGATGGTGGTGAAGGGACGTTAGGAAAGTGACGTACGATGTACGTTTGGAACATCCCCAAGACCATGTCCGCCGCCTGCGAGGACAGACAGACAGTGAGTGAACTCGGAGCGGTGGGTACCGCATGGGCGGCAGCTGTGGAAGTTGATCTTGGGTTCCTGAGATTCCAGCCCGGCTCCCAGGGACCTCACCACCCCAGCGAGGTGGCGCCCTGGGGTCCTTAAAGCCCCCGTCACTGTACCTCCCTGTCCCCATCCGTCTCTCTTTCTGTCCCTGTCACTCTGTCTCTTTATCTCCCCGTCACACACACACACACGTGCACACACACTCTGAAAATATGACCCTTTCTTGAACTCCTTTGTGCTTGAGAAGCATCAGCCTGGAAAGAGGATCCTGACGGCAGCTGAAGCCTTCCCCGTCTGTAAAAAAGGTGGAAATATTTAGAGAGAGAGCGAGGTGTTTCTGGGTCTACGGCACGTTCAAAGATGTATGCTTATGCCATTCTAAAGGCAGCCTTGGCAATTTTCGCATGAAAAATGTCACAGGAGTTTGAGATTCTGTAATTATCTATTTATGCGCTGTGGAGGCTGGATGAGGAGGCCAGAGATTGCCTCATTTGCCGGCGGGACTGCTGTTCATCAGTAAGTGTAATGTGACACACACCCTAGATTGGTTCACAGGGATGGGAAAATTAGTTATGTCACATCTGAAAGCCACTTTACATTCATAGGTCATAAACCGAGAGGAAAAATAACCAAAAGTTTCAGTATTCAATTTGTTTACTCCGAGCCAAATGCAGCCTCTTAAGCTGATGAGAGCAGGGTGGAAGGGAGAGAAAAGGCTTTTAGAAGCTCACTTTAAAAGCTCAAAAGTGTCTGGGACATTAAATAGCTGTTAAAAGCTCTAGATGGATAATTTAAGTGTAAATGAGTATGAACTATACGGATTAAATTTGCCTTAAAATACCAGTCTGAAAAATTAAGGAAAGACTATTTGAGACAAACACAGTTTGCCTTTTTTCAAAACCTGAACATTTTGAAAAAATTATTTCGGAGTCTCAATGAAAGCTAAATGCAGTTGGATTTAACTGCCCCTAATGATCTCCCCATTAAAAGCTACAATTCAGTAATAATTATACCCACATTGAAATAAGTACATGTGTTTATACACACACCACATAAAGTGTACGGATATAGTCTAAGCTTTTAAAACCTTTTTCTGTCAGAAATGATAAGAAATATGTATATATTTATATGCAAAATATATATATATATTTATATACATATATATGCAAAAAATATATATATTTACATATATATATATGCAAAAGTTCAGCCTGTGAATCTGAAACTGTAGATTAGAAAAAACTTTATAGTTTGATATACTGGTTCATTTTATCCTTTTGGGTACTGTTATTCTTATGATTAAAATTGTAATATTATACCCTCATAGTATATTTTGCCCCAAAATTATGACTAAAGTTCCTCATTTTGCTAAATTAATTTGTGAAGAATATCTGTGCTTCCTTCTAAGTATACTCATATTGGAAATAATGTTACTCTGGTATACCAAGTTTTCAACCCTAATTATAACCTATGTCTTTCTACTTTGTGTTCATCATGCAGAGAAGTTACACATGAAAAAGCATCTTTTTAATTATTCATCATTATTATTATTGTTCTATTAAAGCCATTTTTTGCTTGATTTTAATGTGATTTTCTCTTGAATTCAAACATTATGAGCAACATTTGGCAAAAAACAAAGTTTATCATGAATATCATGTGCTCTCTGTTGCTCTGGTTTTTAGAATATGGTGACTTTTCTTTTTTCTTAACTCATCAGGGTGCTGTGGGTTCAAAAGGAAAGGGAACTGAGTTTGAGAGATTAGAAAATTGGGGCACAGAAATGCCCATGACCTTGGCCTAGGTTGCAGAGGCAGCTAGGGGAGGTGTTTGGCTAAAGAATGATTTCCTACCCTTTCCATTTCCGGTGTTCCATTGTAGTATGCCACTAAAATTTAAGTTTTCCAGCCCAATATTCTTGATATTATTTTTGGAGATATCATCAGAGTAACAGTTTGAGGTGAGGTTGAAAAGAATGATACGGATATGCACATGGAATCTTAGAGTATGGAAATCCACACTGAGGATGCTGTGTCATGAAATCACTGTCTCTTAACACCTGTGGGGCCAGGTTCAGTCCCAAAGGGTCTGAAGTTTGCTAGGTATCCCTGAACCTCAGGCTGATGGCTCAGGGGACCTGTGTAGATTACTATGGCGGCACTAAGTTAAGCCATCCTAAACCATAATTTCTATGAAATCATGGGTTTAATGTGCAAGTTACACCTTTAAAAATATTCATTACATCAATATATGATATGGTTTAAGAATCAACTTGTGAAAATGACTACACTACCCAAAGCAATCTACAGACTCAGTGCAGTCCCTATCAAGCTGCCAATCGCATTGTTCAAAGAACTAGAACAAAAAGTTTTACAATTTATATGGAAACACAGAAGATCCCGAATAGCCAAAGCAATCTTGAGAAAGAAAAACGGAGCTGGAGGAATCAGGCTCCCTGACTTCAGACTACATTACAAAGCTACCGTAATCAAGACAGTATGGTACTGGCACAAAAACAGAAATATAGACCAATGGAACAGGATACAAAGCCCAGACATAAACCCACAAACATATGGTCACCTTATCTTTGACAGAGAAGGCAAGAATATACAATGGAGAAAAGACAGCCTCTTCAATAAGAGGCATATGGTACAAATACCATATGCTAACACATATATATGGGATCTAAAACAATAATATGGTTCTGATGTACATAGGGACAGGAATAAAGACACAGAGGTAGAGAATGGACTTGAGGACACAGGGAGGGGGAAGGGTAGGCTGGGATGAAGTGAGAGAGTGGCATGGACATATCTACACTACCAAATGTAAAAGAGATTGCTAGTGGGAAGCAGCCGCATAGCACAGGGAGATCAACTCGGTGCTTTGTGTCCACATAGAGGGGTGGGATAGGGAGGGTGGGAGGGAGATGCAAGAGGGAGGGGATATGGGGATATATGTATATGTATGGCTGATTCACTTTGTTATACAGCCAAAACTAACACACCATTGTAAAGCAATTACACTCCAATAAAGATGTTAAAATATATATATATATATATATATATATATGATACGGTTTAAATTTCCCTTGATGCATATACCATCTAAAATTATTGTGCATGGTAAGTACCCCATAATATTTTTTTTTATGTGCCTAACGTAACAGTAATTTGGCCTAGCGATGGGGCATATCTAAAAAGTAGTAGTGGGTATGCTTTTGGCATCATGGAGTTGTCTGGAAGCAAATACATAGAAAATCCATAAAGTTTTTTTTTGTTTTTGAATTTTATTTAATTTATTTTTTTATACAACAGGTTCTTATTAGTCATCCATTTTATATACATCAGTGTATACATGTCAGTCACAATCTCCCAATTCATCCCACCACCACCCCCATACCCCGCTGCTTTTCCCCCTTGGTTTCCATGCATTTATTCTCTACGTCTGCATCTCTATTCCTGCCCTGCAAACCGGTTCATCTGTACCATTTTTCTAGGTTCCACATATATGCGTTAATATACGATATTTGTTTCTCTCTTTCTGACTTAGTTCACTCTGTATGACAGACTCTAGATACATCCACGTCTCTACAAATGACCCAATTTCACTCCTTTTTATGGCTGACTAATATTCCATTGTATATATGTATCACATCTTCTTTATCCATTCATCTGTCGATGGGCATTTAGGTTGCTTCCGTGACCTGGCTATTGTAAACGGTGCTGCAGTGAACATTGGGGTGCATGTGTCTTTTTGAATTACGGTTTTCTCTGGGTATACGCCCAGTAGTGGGATTGCTGGGGCATATGGTAATTCTATTTTTAGTTTTTTAAGGCACCTCCATACTGTTCTCCATAGTGGCTGTATCAATTTACATTCCCACCAACAGTGCAAGAGGGTTCCCTTTTCTCCATACCCTCTCCAGCATTTATTGTTTGTAGATTTTCTGATGATGCCCATTCTAACTGGTGTGAGGTGATACCTCATTGTAGTTTTGATTTGCATTTCTCTAATAATTAGTGTTGCTGAGCAGCTTCTCATGTGCTTCTTGGCCATCTGTTTGTCTTCTTTGGAGAAATGTCTATTTAGGTCTTCTGCCCATTTTTGGATTGGGTTGTTTGTTTTTTTAATATTGAGCTGCATGAGCTGTTTATATATTTTGGAGATTAATCCTTTGTCCGTTGATTCGTTTGCAAATATTTTCTCCCATTCTGAGGGTTGTCTTTCTGGCTTGTTTATGGTTTCCTTTGCTGTGCAAAAGCTTTGAAGTTTCATTAGGTCCCATTTGTTTATTTGTGTTTTTATTTCCAATACTCTAGGAGGTGGATCAAAAAAGATCTTGCTGTGATTTATGTCAAAGAGTGTTCTTCCTATGTTTTCCTCTAAGAGTTTTATAGTGTCCAGTCTTACATTTAGGTCTCTAATCCATTTTGAGTTTATTTTTGTGTATGGTGTTAGGGAGTATTCTAATTTCATTCTTGTACATGTACTGTCCAGTTTTCCTAGCACCACTTATTGAAGAGACTGTCTTTTCTCCATTGTATATCCTTGCCTCCTTTGTCATAGATTAGTTGACCATAGGTGCGTGGGTTTATCTCTGGGCTTTCTATCTTGTTCCATTGATCTATATTTCTGTTTTTGTACCAGTCTCATACTGTCTTGATTACTGTAGCTTTGTAGTATAGTCTGAAGTCAGGGAGTCTGATTCCTCCAGCTCTGTTTGTTTCCCTCAAGACTGCTTTGGCTATTCAGGGCCTTTTGTGTCTCCATGCAAATTTTAAGTGTTTTTTTTCTAGTTCCCTAAAAAATGCCATTGGTAGCTTGATAGGGACTGCATTGAATCTGTAGATTGCTTTGGGTAGTATAGTCATTTTCACAATATTGATATTTCCAATCCAAGAACATGGTATATCTCTCCATCTGTTGGTATCATCTTTAATTTCTTTCATCAGTGTCTTATAGTTTTCTGCATACCGGTTTTTGTCTCCCTAGGTAGGTTTATTCCTAGGTATTTTATTCTTTTTGTTGCAGTGGTAAATGGGAGGGTTTCCTTAATTTCTCTTTCAGATTTTTCATCATTAGTGTATAGGCATGCAAGAGATTTCTGTACATTAATTTTGTATCCTGCAACTTTACCAAATTCATTGATTAGCTCTAGTAGTTTTCTGGTGGCATCTTTAGGATTCTCTATGTATTGTATCATGTCATCTGCAAACAGTGACAGTTTTACTTCTTCTTTTCCAATTTGTATTCCTTTTATTTCTTTTTCTTCTCTGATTGCTGTGGCTAGGACTTCCAAAACTATGTTGAATAAGAGTGGTGAGAGTGGACATCCTTCTCTTGTCTTGTTCCTGATCTTAGAGGAAATGCTTTCACTTTTTCACCATTGAGAATGCTGTTTGCTGTGGGTTTTTCATTTATTGCCTTTATTATGTTGAGGTAGGTTCCCTCTATGCCCACTTTCTGGAGAGTTTTTATCATAAATGGGTGTTGAATTTTGTCAGAAGCTGTTTCTGCATCTGTTGAGATGATCATATGGTTTTTATTCTTCAGTTTGTTATTATGGTATATCACATTGATTGATTTGTGTATATTGAAGAATCCTTGCATCCCTGGGATAAATCCCACCTGATCATGGTGTATGATCCTTTTAAAGTGTTGTTGGATTCTGTTTGCTAGTATTTTATTGAGGATTTTTACATCTATATTCATCAGTGATATTGCTCTGTAATTTTCTTTTTTTGTAGTATCTTTGTCTGGTTTTGGTATCAGGGTGATGGTGGCCTCGTAGAATGAGTTTGGGAGTGTTCCTTCCTCCGCAATTTTTGGGAAGAGTTTGAGAAGGATGGGTGTTAGCTCTTCTCTAAATGTTTGATAGAATTCACCTGTGAAGCCATCTGGTCCTGGACTTTTGTTTGTTGGAAAATTTTTAATCACAGTTTCAATTTCATTGCTTGTGATTGGTCTGTACATATTTTCTATTTCTTCCTGGTTCAGTCTCGGAAGGTTATACCTTTCTAAGAACTTGTCCATTTCTTCTAGGTTGTCCATTTTATTGGCATAGAGTTGCTTGTAGTAGTCTCTTATGCTTTGTATTTCTGCGGTGTCTGTTGTAACTTCTCCTTTTTCATTTCTGATTTTATTGATTTGAGTCCTCTCCCTCTTTTTCTTGATGAGTCTGGCTAATGGTTTATCAATTTTGTTTATCTTCTCAGAGAACCAGCTTTTATTGATCTTTGCTATTATTTTCTTTGTTTCTATTTCATTTATTTCTGCTCTGATCTTTATGATTTCTTTCTTTCTGCTAAGTTTGGGTTTTGTTTGTTCTTCTTTCTCTAGTTCCTTTAGGTGTATGGTTAGATTGTTTATTTGAGAATTTTCTTGTTTCTTGAGGTAGGCTTGTATAGCTATAAACTTCCCTCTTAGAACTGCTTTTGTTGCATCCCATAGGTTTTGGAGCGTCGTGGTTTCATTGTCATTTGTCTCTAGGTATTTTTTGATTTCCTCTTTGATTTCTTCAGTGATCTCTTGGTTATTTAGTAACATATTGTTTAGCCTCCATGTGTTTGTGTTTTTTACGTTTGTTTCCCTGTAATTCATTTCTAATCTCATAGCGTTGTGGTCAGAAAAGATGCTTCATATGATTTCAATTTTCTTAAATTTACTGAGGCTTGATTTGTGACTCAAGATGTGATCTATCCTGGAGAATGTTCCGTGCACACTTGGGAAGAAAGTGTAATCTGCTGTTTTTGGATGGAATGTCCTATAAACATCAACTAAATCTATCTGGTCTATTGTGTCATTTAAAGCTTCTGTTTCCTTATTTATTTTCATTTTTGATGATCTGTCCATTGGCGTAATGAGGTGTTAAAGTCCCCCAATATTATGGTGTTATTGTCAATTTCCTGTTTTATAGCTGTTAGCAGTTGCCTTATGTATTGAGGTGCTCCTATGTTGGGTGCATATATATTTATAATTGTTATATCTTCTTCTTGGATTGATCCCTTGATCATTATGTAGTGTCCTTCCTTGTCTCTTGTATCATTCTTTATTTTAAAGTCTATTTTATCTGATATGAGTATTGCTACTCCAGCTTTCTTTTGATTTCCATTTGCATGGAATACCTTTTTCCATCCCCTCACTTTCAGTCTGTATGTGTCCCTTGGTCTGAAGTGGGTCTCTTGTAGACAACATATATATGTGTCTTGTTTTTGTATGCATTCAGCAAGGCTCTGTCTTTTGGTTGGAGCATTTAATTCATTCATGTTTAAGGTAATTATCGACATGTATGTTCGTATTACCATTTTCTTAATTGTTTTTGTTTTGTTTTTGTAGGTCCTTTTCTTCTCTTGTGTTTTCTACTTAGAGAAGTTCCTTTAGCATTTGTTGTAGAGCTGGTTTGGTGGTGCTGAATTCTGTTAGCTTTTGCTTGTCTATATAGCTTTTGATTTCTGCATCGGATCTGAATGAGATCCTTGCCAGGTAGAGTAATCTTGGTTGTAGGTTCTTCCCTTTCATCGCTCTAAGTATATCGTGCCACTCCCTTCTGGCTTGTAGAGTTTCTGCTGAGAAATCAGCTGTTAACCTTATGGGAGTTCCCTTGTATGTTATTTGTCATTTTTCCCTTGCTGCTTTCAATAATTTTTCTTTGCCTTTAATTTTTGCCAGTTTGATTATTATGTTTCTCGGCATGTTTCTCCTTGGGTTTATGCTGTCTGGGACTCTCTGCGCTTCCTGGACTTGGGTGGCTATTTCCTTTCCCATGTTAGGGAAGTTTTTGACTATAATCTCTTCAGATATTTTCTCGGGTCCTTTCTCTCTCTCTTCTCCTTCTGGTACCCCTATAATGTGAATGTCGTTGTGTTTAATGTTGTCCCAGAAGTCTCTTAGGCTGTCTTCATTTCTTTTCATTCTTTTTTCTTTATTCTGTTCCATGGCAGTGAATTCCACCATTCTGTCTTCCAGGTCACTTATCCGTTCTTCTGCCTCAGTTATTCTGCTGTTGATTCCTTCTAGTGTAGTTTTCATTTCAGTTATTGTATTGGTCATCTCTGTTTGTTTGTTCCTTAATTTTTCTAGGTCTTTGTTAAACATTTCTTGCGTCTTCTCCATCTTTGCCTCCATTCTTTTTCTGAGGTCCTGGATCATCTTCACTATCATTATTCTGAATTCTTTTTCTGGAAGGTTGCCTATCTCCACTTCATTTAGTTGTTTTTCTGGGGTTTTATCTTGTTCCTTCATCTGGTACATAGCCCTCTGCCTTTTCATCTTGTCTATCTTTCTGTGAATGTGGTTTTTGTTCCACAGGCTGCAGGATTGTACTTCTTCTTGCTTCTGCTGTCTGCCCTCTGGTGGATGAAGCTATCTAAGAGGCTTGTGCAAGCTTCCTGATAGGCGGGACTGGTGGTGGGTAGAGCTGGGTGTTGCTCTGGTGGGCAGAGCTCAGTAAAACTTTAATCTGCTTGTCTGCTGATGGGTGGGGCTGGGTTCCCTCCCTGTTGGTTGTTTGGCCTGAGGTGACCCAACACTGGAGCCTACCTGGGCTCTTTGGTGGGGCTAATGGCGGACTCTGGGAGCGCTCACGCCAAGGAGTACTTCCCAGAACTTCTGCTGCCAGTGTCCTTGTCCTCACTGTGAGGCAGAGCCACCCCCCGCCTCTGCAGGAGACCCTCCAACACTAGCAGGTAGGTCTGGTTCAGTCTCCTCTGGGGTCACTGCTCTTTCCTCTGGGTCCCGATGTGCACACTACTTTGTGTGTGCCCTCCAAGAGTGGAGTCTGTGTTTCCTCCAGTCCTGTTGAAGTCCTGCAATCAAATCCTTCTAGCCTTCAAAGTCTGATTCTCTAGGAATTCCTCCTCCCATTGCCAGACCCCCAGTTTGGGAAACCTGACATGGGGCCTAGAACCTTCATTCCAGTGGGTGGGCTTCTGTGGTATAAGTCTTCTATGCCATAATTTTTAAGACACTGCTCTAGTGTCTATTTGTCTGATAGAATATCTTTGCTTAAATCAAATTAAAATCAGCAGACATTGGTCTGCTGTGGGATAGGATCCCAATAGCCCCTGGAGATTCAAAGGTGAAAAATACCCATTTCCTGTACTAGAGGTGCTCAGTGCCTCCTTATATTCTGGTAGTAGCAACTACCTTGTATATCACTTGGCTTTTCCTGCATAACAAATAACCTCCAAAGCTTAGTGGTCTTAAGCAGCAAATGTTTATTATTTCTTGAGGAATCTGTGGATGGGCTGAGTGGTGTTTCTAGTCTGGGCCAGGCCAGCCGATCGCTGAGGTCCACTGGAGGCTCAGCTGGGCTGGACAGATTCACTCATATCTGGCCATCGGCTTGGTGTCAGCTGGGGTGATGGGGAGGCTTGGCCGTGCATCTCTCATCGTCCCGCTGGCTAGCAGGGCTCATTGCCATGGTGACGGCCACAGGCGTCCCAAGGGCGGTAAGACCACGAGCCCCAGTGAACAGTGAATAGGAGCCTCTCTAGCGGCTGGTTTGCTAACGTCTCATTGTCCAAAGCGAGTCACGCAGCCAAGCTGAGTTTCAGGGAGTGAAGAAACAGACCACACCTTTTCTCCGGAAGGGAGAAAAGTCACATTACAAAGTTGCTTGCCTACAGGGGTGTGAGGAATTTGTGGCCAGTTTTACAATCTACCACATCACCTTAACCTTACCACATAGTACATCTTTGAACATGTCAGAGAAGAAATCGGTACAAGGACTTAAAAAGGGAAGCAGACGTGATGGACTGAGGAAGGCTTGGTGGAGCTGATGAGTTGTGCATAATATTTCAGAGGATAAGTGTGAGCTCTTTGGGTTTAGGAAATCTGATTAGAAGATCTAGGTCAGGAGTGACAGATACGGAGAATCAGGGCTCAAGAGCACAGAGGAGAGAAAAACCAGACTCCATTGCCCTGGTTAGAGGCCAAGCCTGCGCCATAGCCGGCATCCTGGAATCACACATCAACTACTGCATCGTTAAGATTGCTACTAATTTTATTATTACAGGGTTGCTTTTCAGTTTTAGGTTTTCTTTCAACTCAAATAAAAACGAACCATCTTTTTTATTTTTGCAAGTGTAAATTTGTTTTTCTTATTTTCTAAGGTGTTTTTTTTTTTTCAAAGCCATCCTTTGCAAGTTAACTGTAAACATTTCTTTTGAGAAGGATGCTTTAGAAAATGCATACAATCAAACCAAGACCTGGATGTTTTCTAGACTACAGATTCTCAGAGCCCAGTTTTCCCATGTTCCTTTTAGTCATCTCTTCCCATTTATTAAAACATTCAAATGCTCCTTAACTGCAACTTCAGACTCATCTCAAATCGCAGTTGGATTTTTCATTTTATTATTTAGAGCCCTGAATCTTCCAAAAAAACGTTAAGCAAGATTCCTTAGTCCAATCATTCATCCAAAGACTGCCCTAGACATGCGGATAAAATAGACACAGAGCCGTAAGGTCACGGAGCTTCTGGACTAGCAGGAGACGGACAGAAACAATGTTTACAGTAAGGAGGTAAGTCATAGGGATTGTTCGGTGACAAGAGCTTTGGAAAAACCAAACAAGTAGAACAGATTAAGATTAAGGGGGATCACGAGTGCAGCGGGGGGGAGGGTGGGTGACAAGTAGAACAGATTAAGATTAAGGGGGATCACGAGTGCAGCGGGGGGGAGGGTGGGTGACAAGTAGAACAGATTAAGATTAAGGGGGATCACGAGTGCAGCGGGGGGGAGGGTGGGTGACAAGTAGAACAGATTAAGATTAAGGGGGATCACGAGTGCAGCGGGGGGAGGGTGGGTGGCAGTCTCACCAGGGTGCTCAGGGAGGAGCTTCCTGGGCAAGGAGACAGCTGAGCAAAGGCTTGAAGAAGGTGAGGGCTCGGCCAGCATGGCGAAAGCAGAGACAGGGTGTGCGCAGGTCTCGGTGAAGAAATGCACCTGCCACATGTGCTGAAGAGCAGAGCAGTCAGAGTGGCTGGACTGAAGGGGCGTTGAAGGAGGCGAGATGGGAGATGTGGTGGGAAAAAGGCAGGGTATTCCCAGCCTCGTGGTCCATGGGAAGAGCGTTACACAGCTACCTGACTTGGGGCAGGGAGAGCGCAAGGCAGAGTTGTTTTATTGGTGTCCTTGCTGCTTCGCTTGCTGGTGATTGGTGGCGTGGCTCTTGTCATGCGGGGTTGAGGCACGTGAAGGACCCCGCCTCCCGTCCCGCTGTGCTGGCAGGCTCCACTCCTCTGAAAAGCTCTGCTTACGGCGACGTGTGTTGTAAAGGTGACAGCGGGCACGGCCAGGTGTGCCTCGTCAGTCTGCTGGTCACCTGAGGCCCCAGAGTCCATGGCCCGGGTTGGGTACCTGGACTGCTTTACAGTATTTGTCATCACAAGTCTTAGACTTGCTCTGCGTTCTTTCACTCCCTTCCTGGGTGAGTTTGGGTCAAATGCCTACACGCATTAAGCCTTAGCTTTGCCTACTTCGTTGGGTTTTTGTGAGACTTAAAAGAGATTTTGTGTGAAAAGCATGATGTGATAATGATGATCATCATCCTGATTGAATCCACAGACTCTGTTCTTCTGCAGAGCTTGGTGGTGCCTGCCCTGGGGATACCTTTCCGTGCAAGACTCACAGTTGCCGCTATGGGGAGGGACCTCTGAGCCCCTCAGCTTCCTCCTGGGAAACTCCTTTCCACTCTATTGATGCCAAATCAGGGCATGGTCACAAAATCCTTGAAACAGTTCAAGGTTTTCACAGCCCCTGACACACACAATACACTCACATCTCTTCTGGCTTATAGGCAGGTTACGTGTGAAAAACAAATTACCTCTAGGGCCCAAGGCTGGTTATTGGGAATGTCTCACTGCAGCATGGGAAGTGCAACCATCACAGGTGAAAAGTGTTGAGGTTCCGTTGCTCCATGTGACAGAGGACTCGGCACTTGCGAGGGTTCAATCACCAAAGAAACCAAAGGGACACCAGGCTTGGAGAGTGGAGTTGTGGACACTAGGTGCTGTGGTCTCACAAGTCCTCAAAATAATAAATAACAACCACCCTGCTCCCCGGGCTCCAGAAAACCATCGTCAGAAGGCAGACCCTGAAGGGATCTTCACTGAATTCTCAGAACTTACAGGGGTATTTGACTCCTTCTGGGAAGCTCGTTGACCAGTCAATGAGTAGAAAGCTGAGGTTGCAGTGAGCAGGTCTCCATTCAGAACAGAACTTCATTTCATCTCTGATAGGAGGCAGTTGTAGTTCATAGAGAGACTTCTCCCGTATGTCTTCTTTTATTATTGCTTTTAGCGACATCCTCTCTTCTTACGGGAATAAAGAAATTATGGTGATGACTCACGGTGTGGGAGAGGGACATGCAATTAGAGGACACCAACAGCGTGAGAGACCAGAACCGCATCACTGTGCACCTGTTCTGTACCAGGCCCTTCAGTTAATCTTCAGAAGTTTCTCAAAAGTAGTATATCCAGGAAAGTAAGTTCAGAGAAGTTAACTTACCAAGATCATACATCTATTAGGAAGTAGAAGTGGAATTTGAATTCTAATCTGAGTTAGGGTCCTGGTTGAGTTTTAGGAAGAAAGCTTCATTCCACCCCACATTTCCCCCCAAAGAAAAAGAAATCATAATACATGTAGAAACCCCAACTCCTCTAAACACATTTCCTTCTGTGCTCTCGCTATGGTGGAGCTGGGAATGAAGAAGGCAACAAAGAGGAAATGTCCCTTTGAGCTGAGTTTCCATGGCTTCACTAGTCAGAAAAGAGGGTCAGTCAAAGCAGCATCAGTGCACACAGGCTGTCCCAGCACAAGGCTCGGAGGGAAGCTCAGCAGAGAGACAGGACAGCCAGCCGAAGGAGGCTTGTCCGTGGGGCTCTGCTGTGTCAGTGATGGTAGAGCCTCAGAAGCCCCCAGTGGGAGAAACCTGGGAAGAGGGAGAGAGAAGGGAGGGGCTGGCGGAAGAGGCTGGCGGAAGAGGAAGCAGGGAGGAGAACGGGGGAGCTACCTCATTTCTGTATTATCCTGTCCATTTGCCTTCGTTTTTCTGATGTTCTGTCCATCAGCTGATAACACCCAATACTCTCAAAAATAAATACAACTTGAGCAAATTAAGGGAGAAGGCTTTGAAGAGCCCAATTACTGTGTCCCCCCAGTTTCTTGGAAATGGACTTCATTTCCCATAATGAACCAAATGGTGAGTGGCAGCCCGGCCAGATGAGGCGCATCACGCTGTGTTCGTCTGTAGGCACGTGAGGAGAGAGGGAGACTGTGTGGCTTGTCGCTGCGGCACCCCTGACGGTGTGTGTGTGTGCACGCACGCGTGTGCATGCATACTTAGACCAAACTGAAAGACACCTGTTCCTGGGAGAGCTGCTACTTTTTTTCTCCCCAATTTGTCACAGCAGTTGCTACCACTTGAAAATCTAGTAGGTTTCTGAGAAAAGTTATGTTTATTATGGAAGTCATGTATTAATAATAAATAGAGGTGAAACTCAGAAACAGACATATCTTGTTTCCCCACACCTAATGCGAAGGCACCAGTGGATAACTGACTTCACAATCCGGGATCATTTCTTTAGTTACTTCTCTAGATATCTTTGGTTCATTCGTTCATTCATTCAACAAATACTTGATGAAAGTGTGCTCTCTGCCGTGCACTGTGATAGGTGTAGCTTGGTTGCAAAGCTGGCTCATCAGTGTTCCTCTACAGGAACTCCTGATCTGGGGAAGACAGACACACCAAAAGCCAACTATCTAGAAGATAGTTTGTATTGTATTCTACTAGAACATTCCCTTTGAAGAATAATATGGTGTCTTCCCAATTCAAATTGTTAATATTTGCCCCATATATTTTTTGATGGGTGTGCTATTTGTCAAACTCTATCCCAAAGTATACACACTCCCATTTCTATTTTAATCCTAAAATATGGATTAGGACAGCTGACAACTGTGCCTTTTCTTATGTGTGATGTGAGCCTTTCATTCTGAAACCTCTCAACACTGAAAAATTATATCATTTCATACTTATCTACTCAACAGATAATTGTTGGACGTCTCTTCCATTCCAGGTGTCATGCTAGATGCTGGGATTCTAGGGGTAAACACATTTTGTACAGTCCCTACCCTCATATAGATTTTAATCCATCAAGGGAAATAGGCATTAAACCAAGAATTGCACCATAATTATTTAATTACAGCTGTAATTAAGTGATATGATGGAAAATGCAGAATGCTGTAAGGGTGTGTAGTGAGGACCTGGCATAGTTTGTAGGAAGATGGTGTTCAAGAATGGCATTCTTGATAAATGAAACCTATAATATGAGTTAGTCATGTGGAGAGGACATAGGACAGCTTTTCAGGTAAAAAATATTTTATTGCTGTTGTTCTCAGGTAAGTATGTCTTGTTCCGAGTGTTGTGGGTTTGGTTCTTAGACATCCATGCAAGATGTGAAAGCAGGGCTTCTGTGGGAGCAGTTGGAACAGGTAACCACAAGGTGGCATGACTTGTAGGAGATGGGAAGCCCCATCCTTTGAACTTTAACCTGCTCCCGCCCTTGCTATACACCTTTGGTCCTAGAAAAAGCCACTGATTTATATAAAACGTTTTTTTCAGTCGTATAGTATCCTTTGTTCACATGGGCATTCTTCTGGGATGGCCAGCACTCACAGACTCCTGCAGTGAAGAAACACAGGGTGCATGGAGCTTAGCAGCAGGAAAAGGGGGAAGAGCAGGTGCGATGTGCATCAGGTGTGTAGGCTTCGCCGACTTCACCGTCATTAGCGTGGATGTGTGGATAGCCAGCGCGAGGCTTCTATTCTTGAGACCCTACCAACGTGCTTCACTTAACTTTATCATCCCAATGTATTCTGCACAAATGGAGTGGTTAAGGGAGGCTTAATGAGTTGCACTGTCCCACACCCTATGCCCAGAGTTGACTCCAGAGAGATGCACGGCTCTCTCTGCTCTGGCCTGGTGGCCCCTCCGCAGTGATACTGACTGTAGCAAAATGCGCACAGTACAGGTGCAAGTCCTCCCTACATTAATTCACCCGCTCACGTATTGACGCTTGACGGTACCAAGCAACACAACACTCACAATGCAGTGCAACACGACACAACACAACAGAGTGCAGTAATTGCTTGTTGAGCTCCTCCCGAGTGCCAGCCCATGTGCTGAGAACTTGGGATACAAGACTGAGCAAGACGCCCAGGGTTCCCTGCCCAGCGGAGTTTATGATCGAGTCAGCAAGAGCAGCAGCCAGGCGAGCCCTTAGGATACAGGGTGGGGGGGGGGTGCTTCCTGCACAGAGAAAGCGGAGCGCGCGGGAGAGCAGCCTCGGGGGCGCGTCACCTGCCCGCGGTGGTTAAGTGCGGCTGAGGTGTCACTGACACGGCTGAGAGGTGTGAAGCAGACCGGTAAAGAAGCCAAGGAAGTAGTTTCCAAGGCAAAAGAACAGCGTGAGTGCAGGCCTGATGGCCGGCCAGGGCCGAGTGCATCGCGAGGTTCAGTGTGGCTGCAGTGGAGCGTGAAGAGGGTAACGACAAGGGGGGGGGGGCGTCCCTGGGGGTGTCTGGCTTTCTTGCATTACACGGTAATCCCTGCGACAGTGATGCGTCCAGGCACCTGGGCCTGGAAATTGCATCTGACGGTCTACCTTCTTCCTGTGTTGGGATCGTCTTCCGAGAGGGTGCCTGCTGCACCACACACCTCTGCTGCCTCTGCCTCTCAGAGATATTAGCTTTCTTGGAGTGAATATATGGTTGGCGTGTCAGAAGCCAGCTAGTTCTACTGACCCCACCCCAAGCCCTGCCATTTTACAGGTGAGAAAACTGAGGTCTAGTGATGAATTGTGCAGGGTTGCAGAGCTACAGGCAGATCTAAAGTTGGAGTCACAGTTGTACAGTCCAAAGCCTTTATTCACACTGGGTGATCATCATCATTATTCGTTGCTAGGAGGAGAGTCTAAAATGTGGACACTCGATTGCTGACATCTGACTGCAGGCCTGTTAATTTGTTCAGTAGCACAGCCGTCCATCTCATCAGAGATTCCTCACGGCTTCCCCCGGCAGCTCTTCTGGAGGATGCGGTGGGCCCCCTGCAGGGGCGCCGTCTTGGACTGTTGGGTCCCAGGCTCCATTCCTGCCCTCCCTAACCCTAACCCTAACCCTAACTTTCCCGTCCTCGACCCTGTCAAGAGGTCCCCGTGGCTGTGGGAACACAAAGGGGAGCAGAGAGGGTCAAAACGTGTGCTCTGTTCATTCACAAATTTGCTGACCAGAAGAATCTTCTGAGTTAGTGCGTGTCGTTTCCTTTTGGCCCCGAGGATGACAGCTGGTGAACAAGGACACAAGGTACATAAGGTATGAGAATTCGGGATCTTTGTCAGCTCTGGTGACCACTCAGAGTGATACTAGGCACTTGCTTTGGGGCTGGCCTCTAAATGGCCTTCCAAACCCACCAGCCCTTATTGACGTAATGGCTTAGAATTGCAGGTGTTTCCAGGAGCATGAGATGTCCCCGAAGGAGTGATGGAGAACGTAGGTTCTCTTTGTTCTCGTCCTCTCTTAACACACCCTCAGCACTCTGAAGAATCGTAGCACCCAGCTGTTTCACAGCTGGAAGGGCCTTTGATCATCTAGTTTTTATATTTTATAGCTCAGGAAACTGAGGACCCCAGAAGTTATGCCGTTTCCTGAAAGGGCAGCACAGACAGACAGAAGTGTGGCCAGTTGCACTCATTGTCTTTAATTGTTTTGATCTTTAATAATAATAATAGTGCCTCCCTGTTCCCTGAGCACATATGTGTGTGTGTTAGGTACTATATGAAGCATTCTTTGTGCATTGTTTCTTTTAAGCCTTGAAACAACCTTGTGAAGTGTAGCCAATATCATTGCCATCCCTGTTTTACAGAGTAAGAGGTGACAGTTTGGGGATGATTCCCGTAGGCGCTGGACACTCTTTGAAATCCTTTATTCCTTGTATTCCTCGCAACAGTACTAGAATCTCCATCTCACAGACAGGAAATGGAAGCAAAGCAAATGTACGTAACTTGTCCAAGATGATACAGCTAGTAGGCATTTGGAGGCAGGGTCTGTACTAGAGCCCTCACTTAATCTCACTTCACACCGTGACATCATGAGGCAGAATTTGAACTCAAATCTTTCTGGAAGTCTGTTAGAATCCAGAACCCTTGCTCTACCTCACAGTGCTTTTACTCTTTCCAAGTTGCATAAACACAAAATATGACTTGTACCACAGGGCATCTTCTTGGGACTCTTAATCACAAAAGATAATACAATGATATTTCTTTTTTTTTTAATTAGTTAATTTATTTATTTATTATTTTATTTTTTGGCTGTGTTGGGTCTTCGTTTCTGTACGAGGGCTTTCTCTAGTTGCAGCAAGTGGGGGCCACTCTTCATCACAGTGTGTGGGCCTCTCATTATCGCGGCCTCTCTTGTTGCGGAGCACAGGCTCCAGACGCACAGGCTCAGTAGTTGTGGCTCACGGGCCTAGTTGCTCCGCGGCATGTGGGATCTTCCCAGACCAGGGCTCGAACCCGTGTCCCCTGCATTGGCAGGCAGATTCTCAACCACTGCGCCACCAGGGAAGCCCCAATGGTATTTCTTTATCATCAGCTAATCTAAGGTCAAAATCAACTGACAAACTCTGATTTTCACACTTCTGAGAAACAAGAGCTATAGGACATGAAGCATTCTCTCTGGTGGCTGGGCCTTCACTTTCCTGTCCTCTGGAAAACTAAGATTGCTTTTGTTCTATAGGAAGTGACTGCAATCCTAAAGAATCATGAAACTGATTATATCATTGTATCACCAAGCTACCGAACATCACCCCTACAAAAATTATATATATGATATGATGAAGTGTCAGCCCTTGGCAGCCTTTACATCTTCCTTGGTGCCCAGATGTCATAATACCCTTCTGTATGAAGGCTTGTACATCACATGATTTGAAAGCCGTATAATCCAGGCCTTATTCATGTGTTAGAGGAACAGAGAATAGAGAGTGAGTTTGGGCTTCAGAGGTTGGGGAAAAGCCACCCACTCGTGTCAGTATCAAAACAGACATTTCACATTTGGGTTTACACACATTTTCATGGTAAATCAAGTGACCAGTTTATCATTTTTCTTTTTCTTTTTCAACATCTTTATTGGAGTATAATTGCTTTACAATGGTGTGTTAGTTTCTGCTTTATAACAAAGTGAATCAGCTATACATATACATATATCCCCATATCTCCTCCCTCTTGTGTCTCCCTCCCACCCTCCCTATCCCACCCCTCTAGATGGTCACAAAGCACAGAGCTGATCTCCCTGTGCTATGTGGCTGCTTCCCACTAGCTATCTGTTTTACATTTGGCAGTGTATATATGTCAACGCCACTGTCTTACTTCATCCCAGCTTACCCTTCCTCCTCCCTGTGTCCTCAAGTCCATTCCCTACGTCTGTGTCTTTATTCCCGTCCTGCCCCTAGGTTCATCAGAACCATTACAACATTCAGATAATTACCTTGCCTTAATTCTGCTTGTCCTTTTATTTTCAGAATATGTATTTTTGCATAGTTTAAATACTTCTTAATTGATGATGCCAATTCTGTTATGATGAAAAGAGTTCCTTTTCCATTGCATCTTTTTAAACTGTGCTGCGGTAAATAGAAATCATATTATTTAAAAACACGTGGTACAATCTGACAGTTGTACATGTACTATGCTAACATGGCCTCCAGGAATTCAGAGTTTCCTAATAATTCACAGGCAGGTCCAGCCAGAGGTTGGACGATTTACCCCTCCTGGTAGTTCAGGTCCCAATCCCACATCTTCATCTGTGTAATTCACAACTACCTATCAGCTGTATCTTGAGAGAGAAAAGTCTTGTGCCGAACTTCTGTGAACTGAGTAACTACCGACATCTTCTCCCGACCTAGCCCTCCAGGCCCCTCGTGGCCTTCACCTGAAGGCGAGAACACTCACTCTTGGCCAAGGAGACACTCCAAGGCGGTGGTTGAGGGAGGGAAGAGCAGCAAAGGGAACTCACCTCCAACTCCTCTTCCTGTCAGAGCACGTTTACAGCCTGTTGAGGATCCACCAGTGCTCTATGCATTTCATCTTCTCAGAACTGAAGGTATTTGTATCCTGTTTTACAAATGAGGAAACTGAGGTCCAAAGAGGTTGTGTAACTTGCTTAGGCAGCGTGTAACGGAAAGCATGAGGTTTGGCGTTAGACCTGGGGTTGAATTCTGACTCCACCACTAGTTACCACCTGGCTTTGTGGTCTTGAGCAGGTTACTTGCCATCTTTCTTGGAGCCTCATTTTCTGCATTTATAAAATGGTGACATAGGGGCTTCCCTGGTGGTGCAGTGGTTAAGAATCGCCTGCCAATGCAGGAGACATGGGTTTGAGCCCTGGTCTGGGAAGATCCCACATGCCACGGAGCAACTAAGCCCATGTGCCACAGCTACTGAGCCTGCACTCTAGAGCCTGCGAGCCACAACTACTGAGCCCGTGCGCCACAACTACTGAAGCCCACACGCCTAGAGCCTGTCCTCCGCAACAAGAGGAGCCACCGCAGTGAGAAGCCTGCTCGCTGCAACAAAGAGTAGCCCCTGCTCACCGCAACTAGAGAAAGCCTGTGTGCAGCAAACACCCAACACAGCCAAAAATAAATTAATTAATAAAATAAATTAAAACAATATAAAATGGTGACACAGTAGGACCTCATATGTAATAGTAGAACCTCCTGTGATAAAACATACATAAATTCGGTTCACAGGCTCGGCACTGGCACATAGGGAGTACTTAATGTTGGTAGTGATTTGTAATTATTGTTCAAGATCATACTGCTAGTAAGAGAAGGAAGCAGGGTGCAAGACCAGGAGGGAAGTTCCAGAGCCTGTGTCTTTCCCCTACCAACCTCCCCCTGACCCATACACACTTACCCCCAGGCTCTAAGGTTTTCCAGTGGAATAAAGCAGCGCTCAGTAAGGCCGGGTCCTGGCAGGATGCCTTGGGAGGTGTTACAGAGCATCTGCGCTTCCACGGGGATTATAGCGCCCTAACTCAGAGGAGGAACTGAGCGGGCTGTTACTGGGAGACGTCCCTCTGCCAGGAGCGCTCCCTTGAGGTCATCAAAGCAGATGATGAGGCTGCTGGACCACTGTTCCCGTCTCAGGCACTTGGGCAAAACAAGAGGCGACAGAGTCCCTTATACCTTCTTCTGCTGCTGAGTGGTCCACGTGGCTCTTTTTATGTTAGGAAGGGGTGCCTGGAGGGATATATTGTCAAGATAGTGAAGTCCCTCTGACAGCGCTCTTGCTGTGCAGAAACGTGACACCGTAGATTATTGTTATTGGTGGAGGGACCCTAGAAGCCTCTGGTTCAATTCCTTATGGTACAGATAATGAAAACAAGACACAGAGTAGAAACAGTTGCCCAAGATGATACATCTAATTGGTGTCAGAGAGGAGAGAATGGTGGAGGGGTTCTGTTGACGGAGATGGGGGCAGGCAAAATCTCACCGGTCTCTGCACCCAGCTACCGAATGAAGGAAGAGGGCTTCTGCCAGATACTAGCACGGCCGACCTCCTCACTGCATTCAGATCTCCGGGCAAGTGTCACCTCCTCACAGAACCCTTTCCTGATTGTTCTACCTAAATTATTCCCCCTTATTTCCTTATATTTCTATATTTTTTCATAGCATAGGCATTTTTTTCATGCTATTTCATAGTAGCTGACAGTGGATTACATATTTTATTATGTATGGAGCACCTGCTGTTTCCCTTGAGTATAAGATCCATCAAGGTAGAGGCTTTGTTTTGATACCAGCTGTATCCCCAACACATAGAATGGTATCATAGTGTGGTAATTAACATACATTCAACAGATGTTTCTTGAATCAATGAATGATGTGAAATACCGACCCAAAAATATAATAATAGGTCTGCGTCACCATTTTATTGATGGTGTGTAAGGTCCTATAGAAAAGGGGAGTTAAGTTTGGGGGCGGCAGTGAGAAGGCGGGAGAGACTTGCATCCTTGTCGCCCTGGAGTAATGGCTTTAGAGAGTGTTGGGCATTTCTGAGCTGCAGACACAGCACAGGAGTGAAGTTTTCCAAATCACTCATCTCCTGCTACTCTGCAATCTCAACTTTCTGGAAATCCAGAAAGACCCATCTTTCCCCGGTCTCCCGCATTTGCTCCCTGTACTGTCACCTTCCTTGCTGTCTGCTCTTGGATTAGAACTTCACAACTTCCAGATAATGTATCTTCTGATTGTCAACAGCCTGCTCACATGCTGCTTACCTACTCACCTGTGGTAAACTAGAATGAGATATGGTTGCCTGATTTATCTCAGGAAAAGCTTGGAGGACTTGGAGAGAAATATTCATCCAAATGTTCGCCCATCTTGAATTATAGGTAGGACCTGGCCACATATTAGGTATCAAGCATTGCGCTAAGTCCCAAGAATGCAAAGTAGATTAAATTGCGAAAAATATATGTCTTTGCTATGGAATCCTGTTTATCTGTAAAGAAGCCTGTGCTGTTTTCTATATACACTGACATGGGGGATATCCAGGACACATAGTTAAGTGGAAAATATAAGTAGTGATTTGGTATACATATATTAAGAACTTTAAAAAAATCACAATATATCTATATCCATATCTGTTTGTCCATGTCTGTATCTATGTCTATATCTGTAAACTAGTATATACCCAGGGATTTTTGACTGATTGCACTTACAGAAAAATAGCTCTGAAAGAACACACCGATTTGATACAATCCCTCTAGAAGAATGGGATTGCTGAGGGTGGATTTCTGTACTTTGGTATTTTTTCCAATCATTTTACATAATGATAAAATCATTTATAATTTTAAAGCAAGAGATAGCAGCAGGAAAAAGTTTTTACAGTGAACGTCTATAAAATTGCTCCCGTGTGCCTCCAAATAAGCCATGGCCTCTCCTTAGGGAGACAGGCACGTGAGAATAACTACAGACCCACGTGCAAACCAGTGCACGTACGACCCACCTAGAGTCATATGGGGTTAGGAAGAGGGAGGGGCTTTCCTTGCAGTAGTCATGGACGATGTCTCAGAGAGGTGGTCCTCGAGCTGGGTCTTGAGGCATGAGTAGGAGTCAGCAGGCACATCGGGCTTTCCACGCAAATGGGAGCAGGTGTACAGGCTGTGGGAGGTGGAGCTTGTCTGAGCAACAAAGAGGAACTCGGCATGGAGGGAGGGCAGGGTGTGCACGGGGCAGAGCACCAAGGAGGCTGGAAAGGTGGGCTGGGTCCAGACTGGACAGGACTCATCTTTTCAGAGGGCTCTCCAGAGTCAGGGCAGAGATGGAGTCTCTTTATTCTTTAATTTCAGAAATATTTTTTATTTATAAAAATATAGATTTATTTATAAATCTACTGGATGTTAGATTTTTACTAAGTGTAGGGATTTAATGATAAACAAGAAATATAGGGGCCTTGCCTTCTTGGAAACTGTTTTCCTAGCTAGAGCATTTTTTTCTTTCTTCTCAAAAAAGACAAGAGATAAACTGGTTAGTAGTCAGCATTAATTAAGAACTGAGGGCTTTAGGTGAAATTAAGGTGTTGGTAAAAAACAGTGTTTCAAACCTGCAATTAAAAGCAGCTTGGACTATGTGAGTCTCTTTCTGTTTTGTAAATAAGTTCATTTGTATCATTTTTGAAGATTCTACATATAAGTGATATCATATGATATTTGTCTTTCTCTGTCTGACTTACTTCACTTAGTATGATAATCTCTAGGTCCATCCATGTTGCTACAAATGGCATTATTTCCTTCTTCTTTATGGCTAAGTAGTATTCCATTGTGTGTATGTATGTGTGTATATATATATATATATATATATATATATATATATATATATACCACATATTTTTTATCTGTTCATCTGTTGATGGACATTTCAGTTGCTTCCATCTTGGCTACTGTGAATAGTGCTGCAATGAATATATATATATTCAAAACTGAATCACTGTGCTGTACACCTGAAACTAACACAATATTATAAATCAACTATACTTCAATTTAAAAATATTTAAAATAAAAAAATTAAAAAAAAAATTTTAATGGAAAAAAATGCATACCTTAGAAGTGATGGATATGTTAATTTAAAAAAAAGCAGCTTGGACTTTCCATACTTGGTGAGATACTTGGGAAGGATGAACATGTGTAAGGAGAGCAAGGTTTCTTGAAATCAACTTGAAATTGCTGTGGCATTTATTTTCTCTACTGTCTTAGAGGCAGAGTCAATTTGTTGAGCTCCTGTGTCTGGCTAGCTCTTTCCCTCTCCTCTGTGTTATCGGATTTCCGTCACTAGGTGACAGGAGAGTCATGGGTCTGTGTTGGAGCAATGACCTGTGAACCTCCCTATTTTAAAAAAGAATTCTCTTGAAACTAAAAATAAGAAAAAAATTGATTCTTTGTAAAACAATAATGGAAGCAAAGATAATTTCTAAAGGCAACAAATAGAAATAAACTCTTCTCTCTTTGTTTTCCCCCAGAGCTAATTTTAAGCAAGGAACTGTCCTCAGATCTTCTAAAGAATTCTGCTAAAAATCCTCTCTCTCACCGCCCCCCTCCCAACCTCCTGCACAAGGTCAAGCTACTCTCGTTCTTTTCCTGAAGTTCTTCTGTGCTTGAAGACTTAGGTGTGCCCCAAACTGTATGAACTAGAGACTCCTGTTCTTTTCAAGTAGCCAGCTTAAGATTTTTTTCTCTTCTCCGTTTTTAGATGCATTATATTTTTCTCTGAAAAAGACATCCAGCTGTTCTCCTACCACCATGTTGTTTGTACATTGTGTATGGGGGGGTAGGTTCTTTATTTAAATGCCTTGAGTTTAAATAAGCATATAAGCTACTTTAAGATAAAAAGAGATGAATTTCAGAGATTCACATACTGTTGTTATTAGAATAAAACTTACAGCTCATCTTTGATGTGCCCCAGATCCAACGTGCGTGTCTTCTGCAGCCGTCCCATCAAGTCCTCCAGTGGCTTCTGTCCGAACGTCCCTGAGGACATCTCTGCTGCTCTAGTAGCCATGGCTTTGGGAATGGGCCTCCTTCTGCTGCAATTCCACCATCTCCCAGGGAAGACCACCCACTAATGTTAGCTCTACCCCGGAGGCCACGTAAAATAAATGTGATTCCACATTTACATGAGACCTCTGCGCTTACTCGAGGGCAACTGTGCAGTCTCTCTTGACACTGCCCATCTTTGCCTCCGTCCAGAACCCGGGGTGGGGCCCTTCTCGGCTCTGCGTGTTCTGTGCCCAGCATTCCTGGTGTACACGGGCCTCTCTGATGTGTTGTCCCCAGATCCAGTCTCAGAGGAGTGCAAGTCTTATTTGTTTTCACACTTCACTTTCATACTTAGCTTTTTTTTTTTAACGTCTTTATTGGAGTATAATTGCTTTACAATGGTGTGTTACTTTTGGCTGTATAACAAAGTGAATCAGCTATACATATACATATATCCCCATATCTCCTCCCTCTTGCATCTCCTTCCCTCCCCCCCTCCCTATCCCACCCCTCTAGGGGGTCACAAAGCACCGAGCTAATCTCCCTGTGCTATGCGACTGCTTCCCACTAGTGATCTATTTTACGTTTGGTAGTGTATATATGTCCATGCCACTCTCTCACTTCATCCCAGCTTACCCTTCCCACTTCCCGTGTCCTCAAGTCCATTCTCTACGCCTGTGTCTTTATTCCTGTCCTGCCCCTAGGTTCTTCAGAACCATTTTGTTTTTTAGATTCCATATGTGTGTGTTAGCATACAGTATTTGTTTTTCTCTTTCTTACTTCACTCTGTATGACAGGCTCTAGGTCCATCCATCTCACTACAAATAACTCAATTTTGTTTCTCTTTATGGCTGAGTAATATTCCATTGTATATATGTGCCATATCTCCTTTATCCGTTCATCTGTTGATAGACACTTAGGTTGCTTCCATGTCCTGTCCTGTAAATACAGCTGCAATGAACATTGTGGTACATGACTCTTTTTGAATGATGGTTTTCTCAGGGTATATGCCCAATTGTGGGATTGCTGGGTCATATAGTAGCTCTATTTTTAGGTTTTTAAGGAACCTCCATACTGTTCTCCATAGTGACTGTATCAATTTACATTCCCACCAATAGTGCAAGAGGGTTCCCTTTTCTCCACACCCTCTCCAGCATTTATTGTTTATAGGTTTTTCTGATGATAACCATTCTGGCCAGTGTGAGGTGATACCTCATTGTAGTTTTGATTTGCATTTCTCTAATGATTAGTGATGTTGAGCATCCTTTCGTGTGTTTGTTGGTGATCTATATATCTTCTTTGGAGAAATGTCTATTTAGGTCTTCTGCCCATTTTTGGATTGGGTTGTTTGTTTTTTTGATATTGAGCTGCATGAGCTGCTTGTAAATTTTGGAGAGTAATCCTTTGTCGGTTGCTTCATTTGCAAATATTTTCTCCCATTCTGAGGGTTGTCTTTTTGTCTTGTTTATGGTTTCCTTTGCTGTGCAAAAGCTTTGAAGTTTCATTAGGTCCCATTTGTTTATTTTTGTTTTTATTTCCATTTCTCTAGGAGGTGGGTCAAAAAGGATCTTGCTGTGATTTATGTCATAGAGTGTTCTGCCTATGTTTTCCTCTAAGAGTTTTTTACTATCTGGCCTTACATGTAGCTCTTTAATCCATTTTGAGTTTATATTTGTGTCTGGTGTTCAGAAGTGTTCTAATTTCATTGTTTTACATGTAGCTGTCCAGGTTTCCCAGCACCATTTATTGAAGAGGCTGTCTTTTCTCCACTGTATATTCTTGCCTCCTTTATCAAAGATAAGGTGACCATATGTGCGTGGGTTTATCTCTGGGCTTTCTATCCTGTTCCATTGATCTATATCTCTGTTTTTGTGCCAGTACCATACTGTCTTGATTACTGTAGGTTTGTAGTATAGTCTGAAGTCAGGGAGCCTGATTCCTACAGCTCCGTTTTTCTTTCTCAAGATTGCTTTGGCTATTTGGGGTCTTTTGTGTTTCCATACAAATTGTGAAATTTTTTGTTCTAGTTCCATTAAAAATGCCATTGGTAGCTTGATAGGGACTGCATTGAATCTGTAGATTGCTTTGAGTAGTATAGTCATTTTCACAATGTTGATTCTTCCAATCCAAGAACATGGTATATCTCTCCATCTGTTGGTATCATCTTTAATTTCTTTCATCAGTGTCTTATAGTTTCCTGCATACAGGTCTTTTGTCTCCTTAGGTAGGTTTATTCCTAGGTATTTTATTCTTTTTGTTGCAGTGCTAAATGGGAGTGTTTCCTTAATTTCTCTTTCAGATTTTTCATCATTAGTGTATAGGAATGCGAGAGTTTTCTGTGCATTAATTTTGTATCCTGCTACTTTACCAAATTCATTGATTAGCTCTAGTAGTTTTCTGGTAGCATCTTTAGGGTTCTCTATGTATACTATCATGTCATCTGCAAAAAGTGACAGTTTTACTTGTTTTCTGATTTGGATTCCTTTTATTTCTTTTTCTTCTCTGATTGCTGTGGCTAAAACTTCCAAAACTATGTTGAATAATAGTGGTGAGAGTGGGCAACCTTGTCTTGTTCCTGATCTTAGTGGAAACGTTTCAGTTTTTCACCACTGAGAATGATGTTGGCTGTGGCTTTGTCATATATAGCCTTTATTATGTTGAGGTAAGTTCCCTCTATGCCTACTCTCTAGAGAGTTTTTATCATAATTGGGTGTTGAATTTTGTTGAAAGATTTTTCTGCATCTACTGAAATGATCATATGGTTTTTCTCCTTCAATTTGTTAATATAGTGTATCACATTGATTGATTTGCATATATTGAAGAATCCTTGCATTCCTGGGATAAACGCCACTTGATCATGGTGTATGATCCTTTTAATGTGCTGTTGGATTCAGTTTGCTAGTATTTTGTTGAGGATTTTTGCATCTGTGTTCATCAGTGTTGTTAGCCTGTAGATTTCTTTCTTTGTGATATCTTTGTCTGGTTTTGGTATCAGGGTGATGATGGCCTCGTAGAATGAGTTTGGGAGTGTTCCTCCCTCTGCTATATTTTGGAAGAGTTTGAGAAGGATAGGTGTTAGCTCTTCTGTAAATGTTTGATAGAATTCACCTGTGAAGCCATCTGGTCCTGGGTTTTTGTTTGTTGGAAGATTTTTAATCACTGTCTCAATTCCAGTGCTTGTGAGTGGTCTGTTTACATTTTGTATTTCTTCCTGGTTCAGTCTCAGAAGGTTGTGCTTTTCTAAGAATTTGTCCATTTCTTCCAGGTTGTCCATTTTATTGGCATATAGTTGCTTGCAGTAATCTCTCATGATCCTTTGTATTTCTGCAGTGTCAGTTGTTACTTCTTTTTCATTTCTAATTCTATTGATTTGAGTCGTCTGCCTTTTTTTCTTCATGAGTCTGGCTAATGGTTTATCAATTTTGTTTATCTTCTCAAAGAATCAGCTTTTAGTTTTATTGATCTTTGCTATTGTTTCCTTCATTTCTTTTTCATTTATTTCTGATCTGATCTTTATGATTTCTTTCCTTCTGCTAACTATGGGGCTTTTTTGTTGTTGTTGTTCTTTCTCTAATTGCTTTAGGCATAAGGTTAGGTTGTTTATTTGAGATGTTTCTTGTTTCTTGAGGTAGGATTGCATTGCTATAAATTTCCCTCTTAGAACTGCTTTTGCTGTATCCCACAGGTTTTGGGCCATCGTGTTTTCATTGTCATTTGTTTCTAGTATCTTTTGATTTCTTCAGTGATCTCTTGGTTATTTAGCAGCATATTTTTTAGCCTCCATGTGTTTGTATTTTTTGCAGTTTTTTTCCTGCAGTTGATATCTAGTCTCATAGCATTGTGGTCGGAAAAGATACTTGATACAATTTCAATTTTCTTAAATTTCCCAAGGCTTGATTTGTGACCCAAGATATGATCTGTCCTGGAGAATGTTCCATGAACACTTGAGAAGAAAGTGTATTCTTTTGTTTTTGGATGGAATGTCCTATAGATATCAATTAAGTTCATCTTGTTTAATTTATCATTTAAAGCTTGTGTTTCCTTATTTATTTTCATTTTGGAGGATCTGTCCATTGGTGAAAGTGGGGTGTCAAAGTCCCCTACTATGATTGTGTTACTGTCGATTTCCCCTTTTATGGCTGTTAACATTTGCCTTAGGTATTGAGGTGCTCCTATGTTGGGTGCATAAATATTTACAATTGTTATATCTTCTTCTTGTACTGATCATTATGTAGTGTTCTTCTTTGTCTCTTGTAATAATCTTTATTTTAAAGTCTATTTTGTCTGATATGAGAATCGTTACTCCAGCTTTCTTTTGATTTCCATTTGCATGGAATATCTTTTTCCATCCCCTCACTTTCAGTCTGTATGTCTCTAGGTCTGAAGTGGGTCTCTTGTAGACAGCATATATACGGGTCTAGTTTTTGTATCCACTCAGCCAGTCTGTGTCTTTTGGTTGGAGCCTTTAATCCATTTATATTTAAGGTGATTATCGATATGTATGTTCCTATTACCATTATCTTAATTGTTTTGGGTTTGTTATTGTAGGTCTTTTCCTTCTCTTGTGTTTCCTGCCTAGAGAAGTTCCTTTAACATTTGCTGTAAAGCTGATTTGGTGGTGCTGATTTCTCTTAGCTTTTGCTTGCCTGTAAAGGTTTTAATTTCTCCATCGAATCTGAAGGAGATCCTTGCTGGGTAGAGTAATCATGGTTGTAGGTTTTTCCCTTGCATCACTTTAGTTATGTCCTGCCGCTCCCTTCTGGCTTGCAGAGTTTCTGCTGAAGGATCAGTTGTTAACCTTATGGAGATTCCCTTGTATGTTATTCGTTGCTTTTCCCTTGCTGCTAATTTTTGATAGTTTGATTAATATGTGTCTTTGTGTGTTTCTCCTTGAATTTATCCTGTATGGGACTCTCTGCTCTTCCTGCACTTGATTGACTATTTCTTTTCCCAAATTAGGGAAGTTTTCAACTATAATCTCTTCAAATATTTTCTCAGTCCCTTTCTTTTCCTCTTCTTCTTCTGGGACCCCTATAATTCGAATGTTGGTGCATTTAATGGTGTCCCAGAAGTCTCTGAGACTGTCCTCAATTCTTTTCATTCTTTTTTCTTTATTCTGCTCTGCAGTAGTTATTTCCACTATTTTATCTTCCAGCTCACTTATCCGTTCTTCTGCCTCAGTTATTCTGATATTGATTCCTTCTAGAGATTTTTTATTTCATTTAGTGTGTTGTCCATCATTGTTTGTTTGCTCTTTACTTCTTCTAGGTCCTTGTTAAACGTTTCTTTTATATTCTCCATTCTATTTCCAAGATTTTGGATCATCTTTCTTATCATTACTCTGAATTCTTTTTCAGGTAGACTGCATATTTCCTCTTCATTTGTTTAGTCTGGAGGGTTTTTACCTTTCTCCTTCATGTCCTGCATATTTCTCTGTCTTCTCATTTTGCTTAACTTACTGTGTTTGGGGTCTCCTTTTTGCAGGCTGCAGGTACACTGTTCCTGTTGTTTTTGGTGTCTGTCCCCAGTGCGTAAGGTTGGTTCAGTGGCTTGTGTAAGCTTCCTGGTGGAGGGGACTGGTGCCTGTGTTTTGGTGGGTTGGGCTGGATCTTGTCTTTCTGGTGCGCAGTGCTGCATCTGGTGGTGTGTTTTGGGGTGTCTGTGACATTATGATTTTAGGCAGCCTCTCTGCTAATGGGTGGTGTTTTGTTCCTGTCTTGCTAGTTGTTTGGCATGGGGTGTCCAGCATTGGAGCTTGCTGGTCATTGAGTGGAGCTGGGTCTTAGCATTGAGATGGAGATCTCTGGGAGAGCTTTCATTGATTGATATTACGTGGGGCTGGGAGGTCTGTGGTGTTCCATGTCTTGAACTCAACTCTCCCACCTCAGAGGCTCAGGCCTGCCATCTACCTGCACCAGCAAGACCCTGTCAGCCACACGGCTCAGAAAAAAAGGGAGGAAAAAGAAGAAAGAAAGAATAAAATAAAGTTATTAAAAAATAAAAAAATATTAAAATTTTAAAATATAAAATTAATTAATAAAAAAAGAAGAGAGCAACGAAACCGGTAAACAAATCCACCACTGATAACAAGCGCTAAAAACTATACTAAAATAAACATAAAAATCAGAAACTAGTCAGTTACATACAGCAAACCCCAAGTCTACAGTTGCTCCCAAAGTCCACCGTCTCAATTTTGGGATGATTTATTGTGTATACAGGTATTCCACAGATGCAGGGTACATCAAGGT
The DNA here is from genome assembly GCF_965194825.1 of Balaenoptera physalus. Lineage (NCBI taxonomy): Eukaryota > Metazoa > Chordata > Mammalia > Artiodactyla > Balaenopteridae > Balaenoptera > Balaenoptera physalus. The sequence goes on from NC_138889.1 coordinate 2,361,944, forward strand.
GATTGTGGAGATTTAATCTGCTGCTCCTGAGGCTGCACAGAGGAATTTCCCATTCTCTTCTTTGTTCACACAGCTCCTGGGATTCAGCTTTGGATCTGGCCCTGCCTCTGTATGGAGGTCACCCTCTGGCGTCTGTTCTTCGCCCAGACAGGACGGGGTTAAAGAAGCGGCTGATTAAGGGACTCTGGCTCACTCAGACTAGGGGGAGGGAGGGGTACAGAATGCAGGGCGAGCCTGTGGTGGCAGAGGCCGGTGTGATGTTGCACCAGCGTGAGGCGCGCCGTGCGTTCTCCCAGGGAAGTTGTCCCCGGATCACGGGAGCCTGGCCGTGGCGGGCTGCACAGGCTCCCGGGAGGGGCGGTGTGGAGAGTGACCTGTGCTCGCACACAGGCTTCTTGGTGGCGGCAGCAGCAGCCTTAGCATCTCATGCCCGTCTCTGGGGTCCGTGCTGATCGCCGCGGCTCGCGCCCGTCTCTGGAGCTCGTTTAGGTGGTACTCTGAATCTCCTCTCCCCACGCACCCGGAAACAGTGGTGTCTTGCCTCTTCAGGAGCTGCAGACCTTTTCCCGGACTCCCTCCCGGCTAGCCGTGGAGCACTAGCCCCCTTCAGGCTGTGTTCACGCCGCCAACCCCAGTCCTCTCCCTGCGATCCAACCGAAGCCCGAGCCTCAGCTCCCAGCCCCGCCCGCCCCGGCGGGGGAGCAGACAAGCCTCTCGGGCTGGTGAGTGCTGCTCGGCGCCGAGCCTCCGTGCGGGAATCTCTCCGCTTTGCCCTCCGCACCCCTGTGGCTGCGCTCTCCTCCGCGGCTCCAAACCTTCCCCCTCCGCCACCCGCAGTCTCCGCCCGCGAAGGGGCTTCCTAGTGTGTGGAAACCTTTCCTCCTTCACGGCTCCCTCCCACTGGTGCAGGTCCCGTCCCTATTCTTTTGTCTCTGTTTTTTCTTTTTTTTTTGCACTACCCAGGTACATGGGAAGTTTCTTGCCTTTTGGGAGGTCTGAGGTCTTCTGCCAGCATTCAGTAGGTGTTCTGTAGGCATTGTTCCACATGTAGATGTATTTCTGATGTATTTGTGGGGAGGAAGGTGATCTCAACGTCTCACTCCTCTGCCATCTTGAAGGTCCTCCCATACTTAGCTGTAATACCCCTACTAGGTAAACTAAAGTAAATCTGTGATCAGATTTACCTTTTAAACAGTCATTTCACTTCTTAAACTCAGGGCTTGGGAGAATGCTGTAAACTCTTGAGGATCTTGCACACATACTGCTTTTACAACACACCTCCCTGCTGAGTTTTTAAGTTACCATCCAAGGGTCTGTAACAATCGAAAGAGAATAGGGGTTAAACAGTTTCATCCTTCCCATCAATATACACATTATTGAATGAGACAGAAATCTTTTGAACTCATTCTGGAAAGATACTCAAGTGATTTTTCGTTTGTTCCAGGAAAGTTGAAAAATGCCAATTTCCTTCGTTTTTCTACTGGTGTAAAGAGTGTGGCTCCCTTCTCGGGAGGGGAAGGAGCAGCTGACATGTGTGTGTGACGTGTGTGTGGGGTGAAAAGGGTGTTGTGGTGTAGGCCCTGCAGCTGTGCCATGAAGCCTGCAGGAGGAAATCCCTTCAGGGTCTGGCGCGCGCGCCTCTGCAGCCTATGCTAAGGCCTTGGCTTCCCGCAAAAGATCCCTGTTCTCCTTTCTCACCTGCCTGTGACCGAGAGCTGCTTTGTGAGGCATCCCACTCACATCATGCCTGCCCCACTTAAGCCAGGGATCAGTAAAGTCAACTCACACAGGGGCTTGTGAAAGAGCAGACCTCAAGCTCTTGCTAGATCAGTACTCACTGCAGCTGTGTGGTTATTGACCCGGAATCCATTGCCGTGAGCGCCGTGCGTCAGCCTAACAGACAGAAGAGCCCCACAGCCCACCTACAGACTGGCTCACTCCTGCGGTTAGCTGTTCTCATCTAATTGCAGCGAATGGCTTGTTTTCTTGGCATTTCCAGACTGGAGTCACTCCCAAGAAGCAGCGAGGTGTGGAAGTGAGTCCGCACTAGTGGGCTTGGTATTAACGGTGGCTCTCCTATCCCAGTGTCACGTTTGTTAGGCAGGTACCAGGCACCGAATGTGGCACAGAGCTCTGAAATGTCAGTGAACAGGTGAAAGTCTAACGACCTTTTACCAAAGAGCTGATCCTTTCCTAGATAAAGGACCAGTATATCGTCACTCTAGAAGTTATAGTTGTTTTACACCTCTAAACCCTTTCAGCTCTCATGGAGCAAGATTCCAAGGATCCCTTATACCCCGATGGCATCACTCAGGAGGCTGGTAAGGGAAAAGGTCCTCTGGCGGGGGGAAATTCTTCTGCCAAAATGCTATCATGTTTGTAATGAGTGTAAAGTATTGTGTAGATGATGGATTCCAACTTCCACTGTGGGAAAAACTGAACTCAATTTAACGTAAGACAGCGCATTTCTGGTAGCACCTGATTTGCATCAAGATGACACCCTCAAGGCAAGTCGTCACCAGTTGACTGGCTTCCTTGGCTGTGTGGTCCCTGCAGCCTGTCTTGTTCGGAAGGGGCGAGATGCCACGTCTCTGAGTAATGTCACATTGCACACAGAATCATGCCTGCTTCCAGGAAGCCTTCGGGGTCACTGCGGTTACAGGTCCTTAGGCCTCAGGCATGTAAATAAATAGTCCTTTAGTATTTCAGAAGCTCCTCAGTTATGAGTCCCCCCCCGCACCCTAGTGTAACTGGGCAAGTGACCATGCATCTTGGCTCACAAACTTGTTTTTCTTTTATTTGCTGCATCCCTGGAAGGGACCCCATTGTTCCTCACTCTCCTCGCCAGCATTGCCCTCTTCTTCCATTATTCTGGGCTTTGCATGAACAGGAGGAAATGATATTTGATTGTCAATAAATCTTTCAGTGAGCAGTGCTACTAAGGGGCAAAGTCTTTTTACCTGAAAGTCTGGTTCCAGGCAATGGAGGCTTTTCAGAGTTGGTGCTTAGGTTGCCATGCTCTCCCCTCTGGCTCAAGAAACAGTCTGCCCGGCAAGAAAGTTAGAAAATAGCCTTCACCAAGGATTAGATTCTGCCTTGCCATCTTTGCAAAGATTAGCATGCAAGAGCATTTCCAGGAGCCTCCGGGAGAATCGTTGGGTGGAGGGTGGAAGCCCGGTCACTGGAGCCCCCACGGAGGAGAGATGAGGAGTCAGAGTGAGAAGCTGCCTGAATGGATGCATTAGGCTGATATTAAAACCATGAGGTGGTTAAGAAATCCATGAATCACACCCTGCGAGGCTCAGGGGCAGAATCGATTTGGGGAATTCAGGAAGTTCCACACATGGTGCAGTAAACCCCAAAGTCATTACGAAGAATTAGTCAAGTCCCCTTGTTCCTCATACGATTATTTTCCCTGATCCTATTTAGTTCTTTCTTCAATTTGCTAAGACACAGGTGTACACTGATCTCAGCAGCCCATGAATATTTGAAAACTAAACTTTCTAGCAGATAAATTTAAAGTCACAAATCACTGCCTTAAATTTATATGGTCTGATCACTTAAGCTCAAGGAAGTCTTTGGGATTGCTTCAACTTAGAGAGATAAAAGAAGTATTTTGGCCTATAATTGTGCCACCCCTAGGGGGCCATTGCTAATTTAATCTGACAATATACTTCATTCATGTAACATATCTATTGAGCATATACTATGTATCAAGACTCTGCTTGGTGCTGAAAAATATGACGATGCAGACAACAGATGTAGCCCCTGTCCTCATAGAGTTTATAATCTAAAGGGAAGATAAAGATGCATGAGTAGGCAATTTTAATAGATGGTAGAAAATGTCATCCTTTTGGAGGTAAAGACCATTTTCATGATAACTTTTACTCCTATACTTCTTCTTCCCATACTAGTTTAATCCTATATGGATACGTTGGAGATGTTTTGTTAACTGTGTGATTGATGACAGAACATAACCATTGATTTTGTCAGTGGCACTTGATAGGGCACAATAATGAGTGCTGGAAATAGAATCCAGAAAAACTTCAATGTATTACAGAAAAGTTTGTCAAGGTGAGGGTGGGGTGAGTGAGGACAGACAGATTTTGCAGACGGCACAGAGGGTATGTGTTGAGGATGCCAGCATCTTTGCTCAGGGGCGCTCACCCCACTTTAGTGATGGCCTTTCAAAAGAGCATTTATTGATCACCTACTACGTGCCATGAACAATTCATGAGGAGACTTTTACGTATTTGAGAAATGGTTGTTGATAACAGGATGAAACTAAATAATAACATGCTCAGGATTTTTCTAAAAGGCATCATCATAAAACTTCAAGATACTAGCATTTTTCCTTGTGGCTGTCCTCCTCACTGTAGCCATGGAATTCAGTAAGTCTGTACGAAGCACCTACTACATGCGAAACACATGCACGCTGGAGTCTTACAAACTTCTAGGCGAGAACTGTGTATACATTTAATTTTATACAAAGAAAAACTAAAACATGTTATTAAAATGCTACAGTTATGATTCCACTGGGATACAAAGGAGTCAGGAAACAACACTAAATAAAGGAACAATGAAAGGCTACATGAAGGAGCTGGCATTTGAACCTCACCTTAAAAAGACGTATCTGTCTCAGCAGGTAGTGAAGTGAATTCCCCACGGGAATCAGCCTGAGCCAAGCCACAGACACAGGTGAGCTGTGGAGTGTGGGGTTGTTACGAGTGAGTCAGTGGAAAAAGATTCCGCGAGAAAATGCAGTGGGATGTGTAGCTGGCAAGCTAAGGTGGGGACAGGTCATCAGTACAGATTTTGAATTTCATTCCATAGCAGGGAATATGTAATCACTGAAGGATCTTGAGAGGGGACCTTTTGTGTTTTCTGAACCTACTTGAGAAGGGAAAATGAAGGCTGGATTAATGTGGAGGAGTCAGAAGGTTCTAACTCATTATAATCGCGTCATTCTGGGAAGATGTGGCCGGAAGTAAATCCAGGGTGGTCACTATTGATAACAGTGGACGTGAGCTTCCACTGGCGGAAGGTGTTAGGTGTGGATGGACCAAGAGAGCTGGATGAAGGTGTATTAGCTCCTCTCCTCACTGAGCTGGGCAACCTACCTCCTCAAGGAGCAAACAGAAGTAGACATTTATACCTGGGACAGATCTTGTTTCTGAATCTAGTAGTTTAAAAGTACTCATGAAATCTTCCTCTTTTCCTAGAACAATAACTTTCATTATTCTGGGTGTTGTTTTATTTTTCTTTCTTTCTTTTTTTTTGTTATGGGCCATATAAGACATTGATTATTGTTGTTATATGATAATTCTTAAAATTACATTTTCTTTGAACCGTAAATCAATAGATTATCTTACCTCAAGGCACTTCTTCTATTTAAAGAACCAGATCGATTTTTACAGGATATGCCAACAATAAATCTTTGGCTCTCATTTCTTCCTCCTGAAGACTTTGGATCAGGATTATTATTATCATTATTTATTATTTATTGAGTGCTGTCAGTGAGCTCAGCAGTATACAAATATAAATGGATAAACATCATCATTAAGTCTGTTTCCAAAAGGGGCAGGTGTTTATCATGAAAGAAAGTATTTGAATTACCAAAATAATTCCCATTAGTGGTTTTCATTTCCTGGAAAATATGGTCTTTGTGGTCATTCAACTCCTGTGGCATTTCTAGTAGAATAAATGGAAGCAATCTCTCTTTTCTGGCTTGTTTCCAAGTTGGGAATTACCTCCTGCTTTTTGAAAGTTATCTTTGATTTAATTGGGTCGGTTTGGCTTGATATCTTCTAAGATTTTCTCTTCATTAGTGACTTAAACAAAGCCCAGATCACTTCTTCAAGACAGAACATTTCACTTAACTCTTGGCTTTCTCCTCTTGGCCAGCTAACAAGGAACCCAGCCCATTCAGGAGCTGCCTTTTTTTATTCCATTTACAATGGTGAGGAGAGGAAGGAGTCCAGCCTGGAAAAAACAGATTCAGAATTCTTGGTTCCACCCACTGGAAGTTGGAAAGAGACAGGTTCTATCATGTGCCTCCTAGAGGATGCTGAAGTAGGCCCTTTATCTTGCCACCTCCTCAAGGACCACCATCAGCAAGAACATTTTCCTCCGTTCTTTTGGGTCAGGTTAAGCAGTAGCTGTGTATCCAGAGAGTTATGTTCCCTCAGATTTTCTTATGTTCTGTGTTAACAGTAAAGAAATAAGGACAAAAGACTGCAATTTATCTCCAACTTTTATTTTAGTTATTTGTTTAAAATTCTTTCCAAATGTCATTTTATCAAGAGCTATGAAGGAAAAAAATAAAAAGCAGAATCAACTGATCTGTTGATTTGAGGTCACCCAACAGTTAGAATAGCTACAACTAATATTTGTTTTGAGTTTTGCACTTTCAAGGGAACTTTGTCTATCATCTGCATTGAGATTCACAACAACCCTGGGAGGGAGGGGAACAGCATGTTATCGTTAGCATCTCAGATCTATACAAGAGGAAGCAGACTCAGAGAGGTTAAATAACTTGCCTGCAATTAAACAACGAATATGTTGCATGAACTGAAGACTTGTCCCTTTTTAATATTTATAATTGAATATAACCAAGAAAGGACCACAGTGCAGGCAACAGGGAGCAGAAACAAAAGAAATGCAAGGAATGAGTTAATCTTCAGAGAGTTCGTGCTAAAGGCAAGGGCAATGGAATTGCTGCCTGAATGACTTTAAACATCCTTCTAGATCTATGAGTAAGCAGTTGGTCTGATAATCACAAACAACTCAGATCTGTTTATCTTCCCAGAACTAGATAAAAACCATCTCATGTATATATTATGACCTGCCTTGGGAAATGGACCCATTTGCAGATAGGGTTATCAATCTGCAAATGAGCTTCCCTCTCTGTCCAAATTTGGAAAAGGATCAGGGCCATCAAGACATTAGGGTTATTGGCTTTGGCTTCAGATGATTGACAACTCTTTGACCAAGAAGGAATTAAGTCTTTCCCTTCATCTTCTTTTCTAAATAAACAAAGCCAAGCACTTAAAACCCAATGCTCCACAAAGGCCTTATGTGTGTTGTATTCCTTCAACCAACATTCAATGAGCACTTGCTACAGGCAGTGATGTTTATTGCTCTTTTTTACTGTACCTATCTCAAATGGATATGACTTCAAATTTGCCTCAGGACTAATTAGTGGACAATTCAGATGGTTCTGTATAGTTCTGCGATTTTCTATTCTTTGGATTAGTGGAGTTAAACAAATGGACCATTCACCCAAAGCCTTGCCCATTTACTAATATGATCAATGACCATGCAGAAGATTCAATGTGCGATATACATATGGGCCAGTAGGAATCTGTGAGATTGTAGGAGATGAGAAAAGTTATAAATAGATGCTTTCATTTTCTTGTAGAAAGTAGAATTTATTTTGTTCTAATGATTTTTAATGTTGTGAAATATACATTTAACTTTCTAAATTGCCATCTAAAATCATTAGCAAGAAAGCTCAGGGAAAGAATTCTTATAACTCTTAATGTCAAGACACATAACCCAATTTTTAAATGACCAAAGAATCTGAATAGACATTTCTCCAAAGAAGATATACAAATAAATGGTCAATAAGCACAGGAAAAGATGCTCAACATTACTGATCATTAAGGAAATGCAAACCAAAACCATAATGAGATATACTTCATACCCACTAGGATGGCTATAACAAAAAAGAGAGATAATGACCACTGTTGGCGAGGAAGTAGAGAAATTGGAATCCTCATATAAATGAGAAAGTAAAATGGTGCAACTGCTTTCCAAAAAAAAGTCTGGCAGTTCCTCAAAAATTTAAACAGTTATCATATGACCCAGCAATTCCACTCCTTTGCATATTCTCAAGAGAAATAAAAACATATGTCCACACAAAAACCTATACAACCATGTTTACAGCAGCATTATCCCTCATAGCTAAAATGTGTAAACTACCCAAATGTACACCTGATGAATGGATACATATATAAATAGATGAATGGATAAATAAAATGTGGTGAATCCACCCAATGGAATAGTATTCAGAAACAAAAAGAAGTGAAGTGCTGATACATGCTACAACACGGATGGACCTTGAAAACATGGTGCTGAAAGAAAGAAGCCAGTTAAAAAAGACGACATATTGTATGATTTCATTTATACGAAATGTCCAGAATAGGCATACCTATAGAGAAAGAAAGTGGATTAGTGATTATATAGGGCTGGGGGAAGGGAGTTTGTGGAGACTGGAGGGTGACTGCTAAAGGGTACAGGATTTCTTTTGGATGGGGGTGATTAAAATGTTCTAAAACGGACTGGGATGATGATTGGACAACTCTGTGAATATACTAAAATCCACTGACTCACACACTTGAAATGGATGAATATGTTGTGTGAATTACATCTCAGCAAAGTTGTTACGAAAATAATTAAAGAGGAAAGCATCAGGAATTAAGTGGTCATTCCAAGCATCACCAGAATATTTGGGATGCACGTTGATTCCCTTCTTCCTTCCTCCTCTTTCCTGCCTTAGAACGGCTCTGGAAAAGGCAGCAGTTATGTCTGCACGTGCCGCCTGGCAAGACGGAACCAAGCTCCTGTACAGTTTCCCCATCTCTTGTGTCCGTGGGGAAATTTTAGATGGCGGGGCCTGATGATAGCTTACAGCCAATTCCCAGCTGGTCACAACATGTTTGGACTCTGGCTTTCGGGATTGGAATTCATCAGGAACTTTTGTGTTTGCTGCTGTCTGTAGGATTATATCTTTATTGATCTTGCCTGTCTGTGAGCAGTGGGAACTATGTGGAAATGATGAAGCCCTTTGGAAAGAAAATTCAGAATCTGGTGAAAACATAACCAGGTCTCACTAGGGAAGGGTGAAGCATGTGTGCAGAGTCTGTTCAGTACAAGACAGCAACCCCCCTGCTTGTTTCTGCTGTTCAATTAGAAGAATGTTCAACTGCCCTCACTGCAAGCAGCCCCCAGGGACAGATGTGAAGAAATGATGGCTTTTTCCCAATTACTTAGAAAACTGGTTCATTCGGGAATCAGCCATGAGTTGATTGTAGCCCTACCTGGTGAATATCCTCTCATTTATATTAAGAAGTTGGTAGTGTATTATATAAAAACCCGGTAAAAAGATATAATGGGTGGGGGAGGCAGAGGGGACATGGAATTGTGAAACCCAGCACAGCCTCGGGGGGACCAGATACCTGAGATGCTGGGATATTCTGAAGGACTCTTGTTTATAAGAAAGAAAAGAAAAAAAGAGAAGGGGACCACAGGACTTTTCAATTGTCTGGTATTTGTAACAACAGATACCGTATTTATTAATCAGGTGAGATTTAGCTAGTATTACGTATACAGTACTTTCTAATTAAGAGTCCACTTAATTAGAAACATTAGGTAAGTGTTAAAATACAAGAGAAGAATATCGAGAGGGTCATTAGGTGCCAGAGGTCGCCAGTATATATGTAGCCTAGAGCTTTCTTCCTTGATCTTCAGTTTTCTCATCTATTAAAACATGAGGATTTAGGCCAGATAATCTTTGAGGTCAGTTACACACCTAATATTCAGAAGTTATGTAAGTCTATGGAAAACCATAGTATTTTTTATTTCTTTATTCGAGTCTTGACCCATTCATTTATTTAGCAATACATAATGAACACTTCCTACATGTTGGTCACAGAGCCAGGACCTGGGGTCACAGAAGTAAAAATGATAGATAAAGTCCCTGCCCTCATGGAGTAGACACTAGTGAATAAGTAAGCAGACAAATACACAAACTGTTTATAGAGCCTGATTATCGCACCAAAGGGAATAAACAGGGTGATGTTACAGAGTGGAATTGAGGTGTAGTTAAGGCTCTACTTTAGGACAGGTTAGTAAGGGGAGGCTTCTCCGGACAGGTGACGTCTGAGTCGACACTGAAGAAAGAACAAGCTTGTTGTTCAGAGCTTTGAGGGATGCAAAGGGCAGGAGGGAAGCAAGTTCACAGGCCCCAGGGTGGAAGAGGACTTCAAGGAGCAGGAAGAAGACGTGTGACATGGGCCTGGTAACCACGTCAGAGGGATGGGAGGAGGTGGGGGGTACAGGCAGTAGTGACTCTTGGGTACCATGGTAGCCAGGTGGACCTTTATTCCAGGAGAGTGATGTGAACTGACTTACAGTGAAGACGGATTCCCCAGGCTATTTCGTGGATGATGAATTTGGAAGGTGGAACTGGGGCAGAGAGACCACCCGGGAGGCTGTGGCGTCAGTCAGGGTGACAGAGGGTGGTGGCTTGCAATGACGGTGACAGCAGAGTTGGGAGGAGGCAGATTGAAAACATGTTGATAGGAGAACAAATGGGATATGGTGGTGTGTGGCAAGTCAGGGGTGGGGGAGAGAAGGAAACAAGGATGAGCCCTTGACCTGGGCGACGGGGTGGATGGAAGAGACCCGGGAGAAGCCTGTTATTTGAAGGGTGGGGAACGTGGGGACCAGAGGCCAAGAGCTTATTTTGGATGTACTGAGTTTGTGCTGGGACAGCACTAGAATTACAAGTGTGGTATCACATGGGTAGTTCTATATGCAAGTCCACTGTTAAAATGGCTTTCTACTAATGCCAGAGTACAGAATCAGGCCTGAGTAAGGAGTGAGAGATGGATAGGTAACGACTGCAGGGTAGGTACGCTAAGTCACATCTAGGTGCCACAAACAACCTCACTAGTGTGGGTAATTTAGAGACTTTCCCTCTATGGTTTTCGAGAAGATCAAGTACCTACAGTTAAAAATAGAAAGTAAAGAGAAGATTCTCATTACTTCCCAATTATTACATTTTTCCCCAAAATCTGGATGCTCAATATTCCATATTTAAAAAATGTGTTCTTAGAAGCACATTGTACAACAGTACAGTTTTTTTCTATCCCCTGCATCGGTAACATTTTCCTCTTATCTTTCACGTAAGATAAATCTTAAATGATTTTTCAAATTCAATCTTCTGTTTTCTATGGAAGAAGAAATTAAGATTTCTTTCCCTTATGTTTTTTTTTTTCCTTTTTGAGTGAACCTGGTGGCAATAAGGATAACTATGGACTTGAGAACAGGAAGGCAGACTTGAACACCTTTTCCAATGTTCCTTAGAGTAAATGGTGAAATCATTTTCTCCTGACCAGTGACTTTCAGGAAAGAATCAGTGGTAAAGACAGACATGAAGAGAGGCTTGCTCAAAGATGTGGTCCAAACGTTTGCTCCTGGAGGTGGGTGAGGCTCTTGTAACCCTTGTCGTGTGTGACAGCACCCAGAAAGGAACTCAGTAAGTTCCTAATGGAAACGGTGGTGCCAGTTTCTGGGGAGCTAACTTCACTCTTTGCCACTTAGTTAATCCTAACCAGAAATAAACCTTCTGTTTTTTTGTTTTAACATCTTTATTGGAGTATAATTGCTTTACAATGGTGTGTTAGTTTCTGCTTTATAACAAAGTGAATCAGTTATACATGTACATATATCCCCATATCTCTTCCCTCCTGCATCTCCCTCCCACCCTCCCTATCCCACCCCTCTAGGTGGTCACAAAGCACCGAGCTGATCTCCCTGTGCTATGCGGCTGCTTCCCACTAGCTATCTATTTTACATTTGGTAGTGTATATATGTCCATGCCACTCTTTCACTTTGTCCCAGCTTACCCTTCCCCCTCCCCATATCCTCAAGTCCATTCTCTAGTAGGTCTGCGTCTTTATTCCCATCTTGCCCCTAGGTTCTTCATGACCTTTTTTTTTTTTTTTTAGATTCCATATATATGTGTTAGCATACAGTATTTGTTTTCCTCTTTCTGACTTACTTCACTCTGTATGACAGACTCTAGGTCCATCCACCTCACTACAAATAACTCGATTTTGTTTCTTTTTATGGCTGAGTAATATTCCATTGTATATATGTGCCACATCTGCTTTATCCATTCATCTGCTGATGGACACTTAGGTTGCTTCCATGTCCTGGTGATTGTAAATAGAGCTTCAATGAACATTGTGGTCCACGACTTTTTCTGAATTATGGTTTTCTCTGGGTATATGCCCAGTAGTGGGATTGCTGGGTCGTATGATAGTTCTATTTTCAGTTTTCTAAGGAACCTCCATACTGTTCTCCATAGTGACTGTATCAATTTACATTCCCACCTATAGTGCAAGAGGGTTCGCTTTTCTCCACACCCTCTCCAGCATTTATTGTTTGTAGATTTTTTGATGATGGCCATTCTGACTTGTGTGAGGAGATACCTCATTGTAGTTTTGATTTGCATTTCTCTCATGATTAGTGATGTTGAGCATTCTTTCATGTGTTTGGTGGCAATCTGTATATCTTCTTTGGAGAAATGTCTATTTAGGTCTTCTGCCCATTTTTTGGATTGGGTTGTTTGTTTTTTTGATATTGCGCTGCACGAGCTGCTTGTAAATTTTGGAGATTAATCCTTTGTCAGTTGCTTCATTTGCAAATATTTTCTCCCATTCTGAGGGTTGTCTTTTCGTCTTGTTTATGGTTTCCTTTGCTGTGCAAAAACTTTGAAGTTTCATTAGGTCCCATTTGTTTATTTTTGTTTTTATTTCCATTTCTCTAGGAGGTGGGTCAAAAAGGATCTTGCTGTGATTTATGGCATAGAGTGTTCTGCCTATGTTTTCCTCTAAGAGTTTAATAGTGTCTGGCCTTACATGTAGCTCTTTAATCCATTTTGAGTTTATTTTTGTGTATGGTGTTAGGGAGCGTTCTAATTTCATTCTTTTACATGTAGCTGTCCAGTTTAAAACCTTCTGTTTGTTGCCTGGTGTCCTTTCCTCTTGAGAACAAAGGGGTAGTAAGATTTAGAGGTTGGAAGCTAGGTAAGATATTCTTGAACCTTCAGCTGGGACAGACATTTTGAAAACCTGTTTTCTCTTGTCACCAGAGCTGACTTAGATTCTGGAGCACCGTGCACCAGGAGTAAAACGTCTCAGAACTGTGTCCTGACTCCGTCACTTGTCAGCTGTGTGGTCTGAGACAGTTTATTTCATCCTTTTTATCCCCAGTTTCTTCTTTATAAGTTGGGAAAAATATAAAAACCCATGACAGTTCCATCTGTACAACTTACTTCACAGGGACATTACAAAAATCATGTGAAATACAGGATAGTATAGCCCTTGGAAGTTGTTGTACACAATATATGCATAATAGTGGACCTAACACTGGGGAAGGAGATGACCTTTCAAACTTTCTATACACCAGCAGACCACACTGGACAGTTGATAGCTCACTTCCTGAGAGAGTGTGACGTCCCAATTTCTCTTAACTCCGGTGTTCCTGGCACCTGCCCACGCCCGTCTCTTGCTGAAGCAGAAAGGGAGTGTGGTTTGGGGGAGAAGCTGAGTATCTGAGTAGGGGAAACAGTCAGATCAGGCCAACATAAGTGACTGCGGGTGTATCTAATTTGGGCAGACAGCTGGCTGGGACAGCATTTCATGGCCAGAACTCTCAATAGAAAGTGCCAGGGCGGAAACCACACAGCAGAGCTCTTTCTGAAACTTGGCTGTGGTCCATCCGGGAACTTCTTCTGGAATTCCTGCTAGACATCCAAGTAGAGGCAACCTTGGAGAGACGGACACCTGAGTGGGAAGATGAGGGACGGGGATTTTAGGGGAGAACGTGAGCAGCAGTGTGTAAACGCGGCGTTGGGTACAGGTCAGAGGGCAGGCTCAGCCACCACGCCCGCCTGCACCGTCACCTGCCCGCACAGTTACCGCAGACACTTCCTCACCGGCTCCCTGCTCCTAACATGGTTCCTACAGTCTGTTCCCAAAACGGAGCCCTTTACAGGAGGAATCAGGTCCCGTCGCTCCTCTGCCGGCGATGCTGCTACGCTCCCTGTTCTACTCAGTTAACGCCCAGGTCCTACCGGGCTCTGCATCACCTGAAATCTGAATCGCCACGCACGCACCCTTCTGGCGTGCACGCACCCACCTCTGGCGTGCACGCACCCCCCCGCCGTGCACGCACCCCCCCCCCGCCGTGCACGCACCCCCGCCACGCACGCACCTCCTCGCGCCCCCCACACGCACTCCACCACCACTGTCACCACCACCGTGGCCGTCACCAAGTCCTCTTTGACTCCCTTCCCTGTTCCCCCCTCTTCACTGTTCCAGCCACACCCACTGCCTTGCTCTTCTCTGGCCTCAGGGCATTTTCTGTGACTGTCCTGGAATATTTTTTCTTAGATACTTGCAGGGTAGCGCCCTCACCTGCCTCAGAACCTTGCCTAATTGTCACCTTCTCGAAAAAGCCAACCCTGACAACCATGTTTAAAATCGCAGCCTTCCTTCCAGCGCTCGTCCCTGATATATTCCTCTGTGTGAAAATTTTCTACAGCACTGAACACCGTCTAAGAAGCTGTGTAATTGACTGTTTGTTATGCTATCGATTATTGCTCGTCCGCACCTTTTAGCATAGACTGTATGAGGACGAGGACCCTTGTCTGGGCTGCTCAGGGATGTGCCCCGAGCCTCGAGGACACCTGGGCTTTGTAGACACAACAGATATCTGTCGAATGACGGAGAGCAGAATAACTGGCATAGAGGCGAGGGTGGCGAGGAGGCACGCGGATGACAAGGCCCTTCTCCTTTACGCTCCTCCTGTCCTGCTCTCCATTTCCCTGTTTCTTCTCCCTGCATTTCTCCTACTCGCCCTCCCTGTCCTGCGTCCTACTTTCCGCATCTGATGGGAGCATCCACTTCAGCTGAGGCAGGCAGTGAGCCTCAACTTCAGTCACTTCACTGTTGGGCCACGCAAGTGATGTTTATAAAGGAATAAGCCTCCCAAACTGGTGCAAGCAAACCAGCTCTGTGCCGTTAAAGAGCGACCCTCTGGGAGGCCGGGTGCTTCCTCCTCACTGTGTGTCGCTTTCAGAAAGCTCCTCTTGGAATTACATGCACAGCCCTCAGCCCATTCTTTGCATGTGGTCTGCGGTGACAAAGCCGATTTCCTTCGAGAGTGGGACCACTTTTGCGAATCAAATAAATGCCACGGAAATTCAAGTCTGACGAATGAGCTAAATGATCAACCTGCGTGTTATCTGTTTGGATCAGAACCAAAATCACTACAAAGGCTCGAGGCTAGATTTCTGGTTTTAAAAATAAAGTGGCGATACTCAAAGATACACTATAAATGCCCAGAACCGTGGTTATGACATCCTGGCAGTAAGTACAAGTGCTCTCAAAGTGACTGCTTTGAAAAACAGTACTCATGTTTGTCTTCTGAGAATTTTATTTAAAAATCATTTTTCTATCATCGCACCTCACGCTTTTTATAGGATTCATAAGCTGTCTGTATTTAAGTCACTACGTCTGTAGAATGGGAGTTAAGACTGTCTTCTCTCCTTGTTATTCTGGAGGATGGGAGGACGAGGAAGGGAAGGAAGGTGTAAACCGATCAGAGTTCCACCAAGGAAAGGCATCATATCAGCCATGAACCAGAGTGTTAATCCTGAAATAAAATAGCCATGGGGGGGCAGAGAACCACAAGACACTATTTGTCTTGCTTTTCGTTCCCCTGTCCATCCTCTGCCTCCCCCTTTCTCACCGACTTTTCTTAGATTTAACCTTCAGGGTTATTCTCTAGGCACCGTCGTTCTCTAATTCCTCCCAACTGCCCATCTCCACCGTGCAACCATTCCCTCCTTCCTCTGGGACCCGTTGTGGACGCGTCTGCCTTTCCTGCCATTGGCTGAAGCCTGCAGTGTCTCTCAGGGAGGCCCTGCCTGCACAGTGAAATAAAGTCAGAAACCTGGATTAATTTGAGTGTCTTTTCTTCACATTTAGGACTGCTATTATGGTGTTGATGGCTGGTGATAAAAGACCTTTTAGTGTGGGAAATCAAATCATCTTATACAAACATAAATGGGTCCAGACCATGATTATCTCAATGTTATTGCACAAAGAACTCTGATTATGGGTGTCAGCTCTTGCCTTTCTTAAGGTATTGTAGGGCTAATCTAGCGATTGCCGGACTGACATTTACTCTTTGTAAGGTATGCAGTTTATCATTAATATGCTGCATTTCTTACATTTGACTTCTCTGTACCCAAGACTTTTTGAGTATGAGGTTTGAAAGCTCTGCAGCATTGGCTTTGTAGATGTTTCCAGAAATTTTCTGCAATGAAACATGATAGAGTCAAAATTGGGGGGAAAAAATCAAGCTGGTCATCAAACAGAATTGCCATATGCGAAGTCTGCTTATCCCTCACTCTGGCTCCCGAGAGAAGTGATGGAATCCACATTCATGAAGGAAATGTTTAGGCTGAGATGGAAACGTGCTGTAGGAAACAATCTCTGCTTGTCAGTAGGAAATAATTCACCTGCTTAGGTAAAGATGCCCATTTATCCTGGAAAATGTCATTGCTCTATCTATATTAAATAACATATGATTAAAAACATGTTTGTGAAGATTTAATAACCTTGCAATCAGTGTCTTCTGTGAGTAGCTGCCTACTTGGTAACAAAGATCTACTGCCCTACTGAACTGAAGTGGAGTCCCCTGTCTTAATTACTTTAACTAGGTAGTTAATTTAATGGACTGGCTTTTGTAGATGTGCCGATGGCGATCTTTGTGTGTGCGCAGCAGGACACACTTCTGTCTGAGGGGCAGGTACCTGCCCTGCCCAGTCTTGCCTTTGCTCACCTGCTCCCCTCCTCAGGGGAAGCCTGCTGTCCTTCCCCCTCCCTTCCAGACTGCATCGCATTCACAACTCCTCATCCTTCAAGGCAGAGAGCCCAAAGGCCACGTCCTCCGGGAAGCCTCGTCTGACCTCCATGAGAAGTCAGACCCTCCTCTGAATGTGCTCATCCCATTTTCTTGTCCTCTGCTACAGCAGTCGTCCCGTCTTCCCGGTTTGCATCATATTCATCATTGTATCTCCCCAAACATCTCTCTAGTGATGTCTTATTACAAAAAGGGCACTCAGTAAAGGTTGAATGAGTGAGTCAACAGACTAATGAATGAGTCTCCGACCACAGTCTCTGGTTGCTCTTGACGTAAAGCATCTGTCTTATTAACCTTTCCTTCTGCTCCAGGATTAGGGTCAATAGCTGAGACCCTACTTCCTCCCCTTATTTCTTCAATCTCAGCTCACCTCTGCTGAGCTAGACAACCAGACTGAATTTTATCAAACGCAGCAGTGGTTTGTGCTGCATAATAAGTGGGCCCTGGTGACAGTCAGTTAATCATTTTGCAGTGTGTGTAGAAGTGGGCTTGAGCGTAATTGAAAACCAAGCCATTTGCTCAGAGGGTGGAATGTGCAGGAAGTGCTTTGCAGACCTTTGGAATCTTTAAGGGTTGATTTTCTCTTCAGGGCACAGGTTTCCCTGAGGTCCCATATGCTGAGGAGTTCGTTTTGGCACTAACTATACACTGCCTTTCACTTCTATTTATGTGTTTTGAATACTTGTTTAGTATTTCCAAATACATTATAAGCACCTTGAAGGCAAAAAACTCAAGCCATATGACTCTTTGTATCCCTTAAAATAATATGACCATGGTCTCATATATGATATAGTCTCAAAAAATTAAGGTGGGATTTTGCCAGGATAATAGATCTTTAATAAATGAGTAGAAGAGTGAGGTTGTGATTTTTTTTTAATGAAGATGATACTTATCTCACAGTAGTCGGAAGAAAATATTTTGCAGTCCTGAGACTGTAATTCAGTAGAGTCTTATTTCTCAGCTCAGAATGTTGCCATCAACCAGAATGTTTTTTTCTTTAGGAAATTCTACAGGTTTCCAGACTCTCCCATGTGGAGTAAAGGTTTTCCTGGATGGTGAGATGTGGCTTTGCAGGATGAGATTGGATTCAGGACACAGTTTGAGATTATTACGAGTTTTCCCTCTGTCTGCTTTATCCAGCAGAAACCGTACAGCAAGTGGATACTTCCTGTTGACTTTTGGCAGAGTTCAGAAAGATTTAGCTTAAAACAGATTTTATTTCTTAGAGTTTCATGTCTACCTAGTAGTCCTATGAGATTGGGACTCCTGAGGTTTTCTTTTCTGTAGATACCTATGATCAGAGATATAGACCCACAGTAAGTTATAACAAGACTTTATTTTGAGCAAAAAAGGGTGCCATAAAAAAGGGTGCCTCTTTACCAGCCCTCCTCATCTGGTGGGGTGGACAAAACTAGCAACTTTTCAATTTCCTGGACGCACTCGGGTCCTCACCTTGGCAGTTTGTGGGCGAGGCCAGCTAATTGAGTTGAGGGTATACTCCCCCACGGTCCTCTAGGAAGAAGGGGTTGCTTTCTGCTTCAGGACTGCAGGGGTCTCGGTATCCCCCGTGCACGTTCTTCTGCTTCAGTTCCTCCAACTTCCTTGACACTTGCAATGGGAACCCTTATTAGCCACCTCTTTGTACACCCACTTAATCAGCAACTTGGTTTTTTATTTTGTTTGCTTTTCTTGAAGGTGATGCCCTTTGGCATCTTGGCTCTGGCTTCCTCACTTTCTGACATGTGGCTTTGCCACTCTTGGCCTTCCTGGGAAATTCCTAGTACCTGGCACCTCTTGCTGGAGGTTAACGTACCTCCTCCGAGCATTCAGTTGGCTGCCTTCTTTAGCAAAAGGATTGTCTCTTCCTTTCTTCCTGCTTTGTCATCCTTGGAGGGCATGACTGTCAGTCAGCTGGCAGCTGTGCCAGCCTCGGGTTGGTATTAATAAGAAAGAATAAGAGATCTGTTCAGCTTAGATAACCACACAAATTGCATTGCTGTATGTTTTCTTTACATTTTAGAAAGGTTAAGGTGTTTTTCTATCACCAAAATAATAAGACATCAAGGGAACGGCTAATCTTGTGGTCCCTCTTTAGCGTGGATTTCAGGTATAGGAGATTAGCCATCTCTCAGAAGATTGGCATCTTGCAAAGGAAGCCTTCTTTTCTTTCCTGCTCCATGAATTTTCCTTTGTGAGTCACTGAAGATGTGCCATCGGCTGAGAGCAGTAAAATCATTTAGCGTTAGGCGTGGCTTCACATTTTGTCTTGAAAGTCTCAAGGTGTTAAACAACTAAAGGGAAGATACAGAAGAGCAGAAACAGCACTTTTCAAAGAGAGTGTGTTTCGGAGCTTCTCTGTTGGGAAAACCTGTTTCTTGGTTGCGGGCCTCTTGAAGGTGGAGCGCAGGAGAGGCCATGCCGTGGAGGAGGAGTTTGTGAGAGAGCTTAGCCAGCCGTGAAGGGAGCCTGGGCCTCAGGGCTGCCCTCCGGTTGCCATGCCGAGGGATCACTATCACGCTCTGCCTTTTGAAGATGGGGCTTTGAGGAAGTGGCCAGTGAAGAGAGTGTGAAATATGTCTAATTTATGTAAATCCCTGCCAGCCACGGGAGCCCACGGGTTAGTAATTTGTCTGATGGCAGCTTTTCTCCAGTTACATCTTTTCTCCAGGCTGGGGACTGAAGGCACCTTGGCCGACTCCAAGGGGGATATGTGTGCAGCGTCGGTAGCTGATTCCAAACCGGAAGAGAGTTATTTCTGACGAGGAAGGACCACCTGGAGTTTAGTTTTGACTCATGATTTAGGACCCAAATGAGCATTGCTGCTCCTGAACAATGGTGTAAGTGATGTGGTTTTCTCTCCCATATCATTTTCTTATTACACTTTTTACGAAGTTAATTATAGATTCACATGCAGTTGTAAGAAATAATGCAGAGACATGCTACGTACCCTCTACCCAGTTTCCTCCATGGTAACACCTCGTAAAGCTGTAGTGCGATATCACAGCCAAGAAATTGACGACATGCAATCCACCGATCTCATCCAGATTCCCCCTGTTTCACGTGTGCACAGCTGTGGGTGCGTGTTTAGTTTTATGCGGTTGGATCACATGGGTGGGTTCCTATATCCACCACCACAGTCAAGATTCTGAGCTGTTCTGACAGCATCAGCACCTTCCCATTGCCCTTTCATAACCATGCCCAGCGCCCTCCTGCCCCCGCCCTTCATCCCTAACCCCTGTCAAACACTATAGTGTGTTCTTCACGTCTGTAATTTTGTCATCTTGAGAACATGACATAAACAGAATCATACCGTATGTAACCTTTTGAGGTAGACTTTTTTTTTCACAGCATAATGTTTTGAGATTCATCCGGGTTGTAGCTTGTCAATAATTCATCCCCTCCTAATGCTGAGTGGTGTTCCAGCATGTGGATGTATCACAGTCTGGTTAACCGTCCACCTACTGAGAGACATCTGTGTTGTTTCCTGTTATTGGCTATTACGAATAAAGCTGCTCTAGATATTTGTGTACAGGTGGTGTGGACAGAATAACCTCTGGGAAGGAAAGGTTTTTAAGTTCCTACCTTCCCTCACACATTTTTGCTTCTCTGAACACTACTTGTCTCCACAATCACAGCTCACAGATGCAGCACACAACTTCCGAGATTACTTATGATGCATTAACAGAAAGGAGTTGTCAGGACTTTCCTGGAGCAACGAGGGTGAGCAAGGTCATGCCTACATCATAAGAAGGAAAGGAGGGAAGGAAATGCATTCCCCCCCCAACCCCAGCCATTCCTCCTATCAGATCCAGCCTGAGCTCTGTCGTCCTTGGGAGACCCTGCCCCTCCTCTCAGGGGTCTTCTCCCTTCCTGTTCTTTGGGTTAAACGCGCCCACCTGCAGAGAGCGGAGGGGATGTGGTCCTCGTGTCCTTGCAATGACATTGCTCCTCTTGTGGGTGGTTTACATGCAGCCCATACTTATTTGTTCTGATTTTAGTGGGGTTGACACTGAGCAGGGATGTGGGGAGGTGGAAGAGAGGGAGGTTCTGGGATGAAGCAAGAGCAGTTCATTGATGGCATTTGTCGTCAACTTCCGAGGGGACATGCTCACGTCCACACGACAGGAGCTGCCTGTTTCTCCCTCCCACCAGCAGCCAAGAGGGTAGCGCAGGGACTGGCAGGTGTGAGGACCCACCGGGCAGGGGGTACAGAACCCTGGCCCTGGCTCCCTGACTCACACGGCCCTTCTCATTCAGGGCGAGGCCAGGCGGGGTGACGGCCTGAGGGCCGTGCCGGTGCGATGCTCGGATAGGCCTGGGGGCACCTGGCTCATCACTGCTGTCCTGGTCCCCTGCCCTCTTGTTCTTGCTGCCTTTCCCAAGCAGGGACACAGGTCATGGTCTGTCCTCCAGTCACCGTCTGTGGGCTTCCAGCGGCCTAGACAACTGTTCTACTGTCCAAGGCCCTCCACCTCCCGCACCTTCCACCCTTCGCTGCCCCCGGCAGGCACCTGCAACCCTGCTGCCAAACTCCCCGCAGCTGCCGGCACGTCTTGTTCTTTCTCTGCCTGCAACGCCCCTTTCTCTGCTCTTCCTGGCAAATCTCTAGGTCATCTTCAAGGCACAGTTTCAGCCTCCTGTTCCGTGACTTGCCCGGGCGGGTCACACCTTGTGTCCCCCACACTGCTTGTGGCCCATATCCATGGTCACCGTCCCTCTGTGGGTCTCAGTCCCCAAGGATGCTGAGCTCTCTGACAGTAGAACCGTGCCCCCTTTGACCTGCTGGTGTCCATTGTCCCTTCACCACCTAATACCTGTCACAGCTACTGCTGCGTGAAGGGTGGGGATGGACGAGAACGTTTGCTGGTCTGCCTGGTGGGTCTCCCTGGACTTGAGAGACCCGGTCTTCGCTCATT
The DNA here is from genome assembly GCF_965194825.1 of Balaenoptera physalus. Lineage (NCBI taxonomy): Eukaryota > Metazoa > Chordata > Mammalia > Artiodactyla > Balaenopteridae > Balaenoptera > Balaenoptera physalus. Next base: position 2,383,645 of record NC_138889.1, read on the forward strand.
GTTTCCTTCCTCTGAACAGCAGCAGGGAGCCCTCTTCCCTGCAGGTCCATGTGGACATCTGCAAGGAGAAGAGGCTTTGTCCCACCCATGGGGCTCAGTTCAGTGGTACCTGCCAACCCCCTGAAATGCCAGCCAAGCCCTGGTGTGTCTGTTGTCACGATTATTATTAGTACAGTGACTTCACTCCTCAGGAAGCCCTCACGGAGGGTTACTCTGCCTTCTCCTATTTGTGAGTTAATCGTCTTACTTATGTATCTTAACCTCACATTTCTATCTTTCAGGTGTCTATGTATTTCTCAAACACATCACCAAGCCAGTGCCCCAGGGACAAAGATTAGACATTTCCTCCAGGGTTTCTGTTTATGTGAGGGCTGGGGGACTCGAGCCTAATCACCCCCAGGACTGTAAATGAAATGGGTGTGGCCCAGAGCAAGAGAGGTAGAAATAGATCGACAGCCATTTAGAAAAGCACCTCTTGTCGCTCACGGGGAATTAGGTCAGAGGCTTTCCCCTCTTCAGAGACAGCAAGGCAAAACAGTTAAAAAATCCAAAATAGAAGTAGTTTCTCTTTAAAACACCTGCATATCGTGCATGTGTGTGTGAAAGCCCTGTGTGCTTACGTGAGTCTCCTTTTCTCAGAATTTGAACAATAATTATATCAGTTATGCTTACTAAACTCCCCCCAAATTATTAATCAGAGCCTCTGCAGAAAAGCTGCTTTGGCTGAATATTCTTCTAACTTGGTCTCTCTCTGAAACTCTCGGCCTCTTCATGTCTGTCTTCCTTGTTCGTCCTCTGACTTTTGCTCAGACCACACTGCTCTGTGTGTGTGACATTGTGCTGCCGTGTGCTGGCCTCCAAGCCAAGTACTAGACTTTCGTGCTTTTCTTTGATTTCAGGGAGTGTATCTTATGTCTCCCAACCGTGAGTGTGTCTAGTCTGTGGGCAATAGGAAACCCGAGTCCACTATGCCCTTTGCACCCAGCAAGTATCTAATATATATATTAGATGATATTCATGTTAAGAGAACAGCCTTCTGGGTTGCAGAGGTCCCAGAGGCTGGGTCAGGCCACTTGGGAAGGTCACCGGGACCCACGTCACTCAGAGCTGGCAGCCTGCCTGTGGCCATAGAGTCATCTTCATATCTGAGGCATCACGCGCACGTACTAGCGTTCCTTCCAGCCCCTGCCTGAGCCAAGGGCGGAGAGGCTGTGCTTCCAGAAGGCCGTTTCTCACCACCACCTGCACAGTCCAGGCCGTGAGTCCCGTTTTGCGTTGGAGGCCAGTGAGGCTCAGAAACATTTCGTGGCCTTAGTGTATTAGTACTGATATCAGGATTTCTATTGATAAGAGTGAATGAATATGTTCATGTGTTGTCATCTGTCCTTGGAAACTAATACCACCCGAGTGATCCAAAGGAGTCCTAGAGCGTACATGTGAACAAAGCTGTAAAGCGACCTTAAGTCGGCCTGAAACCTTGGCCCTGCCCTCATTACTCCACGTGGCTCAGAAGCCCAGGGGCCTCTGGAAAACGGCCCGAGAGCCCCACGCCTCAGTCTTCCCTCGTCTCTCTCTTCCTCACAAAGTAAATGCAAGTGATTCTGAACGTTGAATTCGATGCTTTAATATCAAATTCCGGAGCCACTTCTATGATGTGCGGCTCCGATTCCATCATGAGGTTCTGTGTTGACTGGAGAAGCTGGGAGGATCCCGGGCGTTAGTGGGTGCCCCCCTGCCCCTGGAAACTGAGATGTCAGCGGGCAGTTGTGAGACGTGCTCCCCGGGAGATCTGAGTCACGGACATCTGGGCAGCGGGGAGGGAGTGGAGGCGTGTTCACGTCTCCCTTTGCTACCTCAATGTGTAGGTTCTGGAGTTTCTCTCCCCTTGAAAGCTGGGCTCTCGTGTAGTCTTTCTCGGCCAAAGGTAGCAGGATTTTGACTTGGTTATGTGCTCATTCATTTCTGTGGATTAGTTAAGCTTAATAAAGTTCAAGCAACCTGTCCAAAACATAAATTAGCATCAGTGATTCAAGATGCCTGATTCCCTCGGGTTCTGGCAGAATTAACAGACATCTTCCCTCCTTCTCTCGAATTACAGAATCTTCAAAAGGCCCCGGGAGTCAGGCAGGCTCCCTCCCCGCCCTTGGTAGATGTGCAGCAGGCCTGCGTTCCGCTCTGCTTGGAGCGGTGGCTCTCAGCAGGTGCACAGACGCAGCCGTGTTCCCGGGGCCCTTCACAGGTGCGCCCCTAAATATTAATGCAGGAGGGAAGTTTGTTTTCACAAAACCCGGCTCGTGCAGGGCTGTGGTGATGCCTGAAACGGGAAGGTGTGATGCCACCTCTTTTTGGAGGAGCACAGCCTGGAGGAGGGGGAGCACGGCAGAAGGAGAAGATGGCCGTGAACACAGACTTCCTCCTCCATCGCCTCCGGAAGATGCCGAGGCTCCGGAGGGCGGGGTCCCGAGGCGGCCAGCTCTGTTCACCCTGGGGGCCAGGGCTGCAGGGTGGCCAAGGAGGCTGTGAGGCAACCGTGGACCCTCTTGTGGACGGGGCGACTTATTTTTAGACCACAGTAGAGAGTGTGTGGTGAGATTGCTGACTTGCCTGATGCTCTCTTGAAGGTTTCGTGTTAAAGTAATGCCATGAACACAAAATCGTTGGGGACTAGTGTGTTGCCCCTTTTCAGGATGGAGGCTCATTCCCCGTTAAGCAGTCTGTTCCAGTCTCTTCCAGTCTGTTCTAGTTGTGCACAGCTTCAGTCTTGGACAGACTATATTAAGATACTTGCTTATACCAACCTGGCTCTCTGTACCTTCCACCCAAGAGTTTGTGTTCTGTTTTTGGAATAGAAAGAAACGTATCAAACTCAGTGTTTACCAAAATTGGCTGTCCACCGGATCATATGGCAACCCTCTCAAGTATGGACTCAGAGATCCTCCCGCAGAAATCCCCAGATGATGTGTATCTTTATCAACTTCATAGGTATTGCTGGTGGGCAGCCAGGGTTGGGATATTTCCCATAATCTTCAGCTGGTAGTTAACTCTTCTAGGTTAATTGAACATTTGTTAATAAGCTAAGGACCAGGCCCCCAGTATACACATCTCATTCATTGCGCCTTCTCACTGGCCTTGTGTGTCGGTTCACGGGTTTCATCTGCAAAGGAAGACAGAGTTTAGACTCTGGGTGTATCTATTTACATCCTTTATACCTGTCCTGACGGGGGTGGTCATACCTAACACTGACCATCTAGATACACTTTAAATCCGGACTCCCTTAAAAGAGCACACACGGGTAGGCACAGTCAGTGAATTACAGAATTTTCTTTTAGGGCTCATCATCCTTTCCTTTCCATTTCAAGTTCCCTAATGAGATGTGTGAACAGAGAAACTGTCTTTTTAATACATGTTACCTGTCGTGGTTTGTAGTCCATAATGGAAAACCTCGTTGTTCTGTTTTATTTTTTTCCCTCCTGTTATACTTGCAAACCTATATACCAGAGAAAGTAAGGTATAAACACTTTTAATAACAAGAATAAATAAGCAACAGAGGAGATGACTCATCGGGCTTTGAGAGAACTTGATCACCATCAGCCCTAAAATAGAATGACTCCCCTGGTCCCGAGCGGGCAAGAGCCCCTCCTCCCAGCCGCATCCTCTCCGGCCGTAGCCTCTTCCATTTGAATCGAGCTGCGGTCTTCTTCTGTCTGCCCACAGAGATCCTGGCCCTCTCAAGTACCACCTGGTCTCCTTTTACAGCTGCTCAGACTGATCCTATAAAACCAAGTCAGTCTTTTATAATGCTAGCAAGCTCGTGACAAACAGATCTAAATTCTTCTTCCAGGGTTTTGAAATTCTACTTTCCAGTCTTTGTTAAGGCTATTCTCAAAGTACTTTTTTCTAGTGCACGAGAAATAGGTATTTATCATAAACACTTAGAACAGAGCGTTTAATAGACTAAAATGATAGAGAAAAATATAGGAGACATACATATTTCTTCTAGAAAACAACAGAAAGACAAAAATTCCGTTATTTAACTTTTTTCCCACTAAACAGCACTGCATGAGCATTTCTCACATACAAATAAATTACTTTCCATCCGAGTGAATACCTCTATTTATATACTATACTGATACAGCATAATTACTTTTGCTGTTCTTGGGTATCTGGGTTGTTGCTGGTTCTCCACTATTGTACATGGTAATGTTCATGGTCACTTTTGCATCAAGAGAATTACGCACTGATGTATTTTTCTAACGCCGCTAAGAAAACCATTATATCTCTCTCATTGGGGTGACGGTTTGCTACCTTCTTTCACTGTGAAGTAAAGGGAATCGTGCTTCCGGGAACCAGAAGGCGGTTATTTCTGGAACCTGGGATCCCTGTGAAGGCCTGTCCCCATTTTTCTCCCTGAGTTGGGGAGAAGATGGTGCCAGTCGTTGTGCCCATTCTTCTAGAATCTACGCTGGTGCTCCGTTTCCTTCTTCCTTCCGTGGTGGTAGGCAGGGGCCCTTCTCTGTGCCAGAGGAGGTGGAGAATGAGGTGAGCGGGAGGTTCCAGGGACGCCGCCTGACAACACTGAAAATGCTGACATAAATTAATCAAACGAGTCATCTCACAGGATTGAATTAGTTGCTGATTTATGGCTGCGGCGCCTCGGCTGCCAGGCCGTTTCTTCATGCTCATCAGTTGTTGCCCCTGATTTATGTCAGAGTCTCAGTGCATTGGCTGACTAGGGATCCTTGCAGGATGGACGGAGGGGCGAGGGCCGTCCCCGTGCCGGCCGCCCTGATCCAGTCTTCATCCCACCCCTCAGAGTGCAGCCCCATCTATCAGCTCCAGGATTTGCCTCATAAACTCTGTGTCTGCATCTGTAGGCTCTGTTGTATCACGGTGGAAGATGCGCTGGTGACAGAAGAAAAAAATCTTTTTTTTTTTCTTCCTCATTCTTAGAGATTCTCACACCCAGATGGGATGCCGCTAAGGCCGTGCCTGTGTGCCTGGCGATGACCTGCAGGAAGCGCCCCCAACCCGTGTTAGCCTCCTCGAGTCACTGTTATTTTTTGTAACGAGGGGGCCTGGGGGTGGTTTGTGAGATGATGTGGTTTGAGCGCTGGTGGCTTCCTCCTTGGGGAGCCTATTTAATACTGCTGTAACCTTTCTTTGTAGGAAAAACTCTGTTGTGAACACTTGGCTGCTCACTCTAGAAAGCTCTGCCCTAGAGGATGTTCATTTTTCTCATGGGCTTATTCTTTTTTTTTCTCTCTCAAGTTCTTTCTCTGTGTCATGTACTGATTCCTGTGCTTCTGTCTATATTTTCTCTCTGAGTCCCAGTCTTCAAGGGTTTTGTTGAGATAAAGACATAACATGTATTATCAAATAAATAACGGTATGGTTATAGATGTGTGTTTGCTAATGATGACAGCTCTGATAAGTGAATTCACAGTTACACGAGCATATCTATTTTTTTAAGCAAACATGGAAAAGTTATTATCTTTGGAATTCATGTGAAACATTCTTTTAAATGTATTAAGAGGAGAGGACTTTTTAAAACATAGATTTGATTATTGGATATGAGTAATGTTACTTAGAAACAAGCTTTGTGGTAAGGTGAAAAATCACATTCACTAATAATAGCTTTGGTTTGAAATTGTCTAAACGATGTTTGATTATCAAAGCGTGGAAGTCTTTTTTTAAAAACAATTAACCTTTAAGTGTTATAATTTCCAAATCTGTATCTCAGGAAAACAGTCAACATCTCTGGAACTCATTTTTCGTATTTTTAAATAATATCTACCTCATGAAGTTATTATTAAAATGAAATAATGTATTTAATATGTTTAGTACAATACCTGGCCTCTAGTAAGTATTTGACATGTCTATTATTATTTTATTCGTCATTGGTTACCTATTATTATTTTAGCTCTAGCACAGATCTGTGTTTCAGATTCACGTAGCATTAGGCATCACCCATTGGATAGCCTGTTAACTTCAAAATCAGAAAATAAAACAAATCTTCTGCTCCCACTGCTTGACCTAGATCAACACACAGCCACCACCTTCTACATAGATGGCCAAGTCAGAAGTTTGGTGCAATCTCTCACCCACCCCATCCCTGGCATCTGGGCTCCAGCGACACTGAGCTCTTTCCCTCCTTCCACCCCGCCATGCTCTCCCTCCCTCGAGCCTTTACCCACATAGTTCCCTCTGCCTGAATCAGTCTGCCTTCCCTCATTTCAGCTATTTATTTCCTATGCATCCTTCAGGTCTCAAGTAGAAGTCACTTCTTCCAAGAAGTCTTCTTAACCCTCTGTAGCTCTCTCACAGGCTCCTTCTAAGTGCCCCATAATGCCTTGTGTTCTTGCTATCATAGCGCTTGGCATATTATACAGTAAGTAACTATTTTTTGTACTGGTGCATGATCTCTACGATTGGTTGACTGTCATACTCATCCCACTGTATCCCCGTGCCTTCCATAGATGGAGGAGGAAGTGCTTGGCACTGCTGCTGAATGCATGAGTCTGTCTTCAAAGTCAATTCTAATAGAGTGGAGTTTTGAAAATTATTTAAAGGATGTTTTAAATGAAGGGAGAGGTAATCTTCCATTTGAGTTCAAAGCCTCTGCCTATACATGCTACTTCCATACAGGGGCTGATGCTGTGCATTCAGATAAGTCCCAGGACTCACCTTTTACAGAAGGAGCAGACCAACATTAGATCAATTTCCATGAATTTTTCCAAGAACGATAAAATAAGCCAACTATATTGGTAGTACTCTGTTCTAGCCCCTGGCCTTCTCCTCAGTATTACGCCTCCTCCACCTCTTCTCTCCTGAGCTGGTTCTTAAAGGGAGGGAAGAACAAAGATTCCTCATGGTCCCCGACCTTTGCTATTCCTTGGGCATCTTTCGAGAATTTCAAGTGACAAAGAGCCCTTTCAAATTATGACCTCTTTCCCTGGGAGACCAGATCTTCAGAAGGATTCTTCACTAAACCTTTGGGAGAAGATAAGCAGTCTTAGACTTTGCAGAATTTTCCCTACACAGCCTGGCATCAGACACAAGAGCAAACAGAGCATTTGGCTTCCTGTGGGATATTGATTTTCCCTCTCTGCTGCAGCATTTTCCTCATCCTCTTGGCATCCTCTGCAAAAATAAAACATGAGATTTGAAAAACTAAAAATACTGAAAGTGACAGGTTGTTCCAGCCTCGTGGGTGTGTGAGTTCCAGTGGAGAGAGGACCGATGTAGCGCCGTTGCCCTTCAGGGGTCACCGAGTGCACTTTTAGACTGTGGAGCAAATTGAGGTAAATAACAGGTATTAGGAGCGGCCAGATAAAAGCCTTTTGGGCAAGTGGGCTGGGAGAGTGTAAAGAAGCAGAGCTAGGGAGATAATGGAAGACCGGGATGATGGCCCCACGAGGCAGACAGGCAATGCCTTCCTGGGTTCTGGGTTCGTCTTGTAGCAGCCGTGTAGGTGACTACATACAGGTGAGAAGGTGAGTTTGGATGATTTGTCCGTAAAACAATGAGCGAGATGACCCACCGTGTTCCCCGAAAATCTCCGTATCAGTTTAGCCTGTGCCGTCAGTGACACTGCGCTCTCCGCGGTCAAGGCTGATTGACTGTGGCCACGGTTCAGCCCCACCCCTGCTGTCCACGTTCAGCCCCACCTCATGGAGGGAGGGACTCAGGGAGCGTTTCCTGCGTGCTCAGGAACTCTGTCTGCAGTCCCGTTTGCCGCCCAACTGGCTTTAATTTAGCATCCACTTCAATTAGCAAAGAGAACTCTTGGGGATTCCCCAGTGGTCCAGTGGTTCGGACCCCGAGCTCCCACTGCAGGGAGTCTGGGTTCGATCCCTGGTCAGGGAACTGAGATCCGTCAAGCTGCATGGCTTGGCCAAGAAAAAAGAAAACCAAAAAAACAAAGAGAACTCTTGTTTCAGACACCACTTCTCACCCTACCCTCCAGTCCTGAGGACTGAATTGGATTCTTTCTTTTGGCAACTGAATCGCTACATTGAAAACTTCCCCTAATGCTTTAGCTTCTCCTAGATTTTATTTCCCTTCTTGGTTGTACATTCTTCCTACTGGTTGACGTTTTTGGACTACTTCCTGTGGTCCTAACCTCCAACTCCATTGCCTACAACTTACCTGAGCCAACAACGTGCTTGCTGTTTTATTCCTTAGATAGTTGTCTTTAGGTCGTACCAGACTCCCAACCAGTGCATGGTCACTTCAGTGGAGGATTTAATCCTAGATTTTATTCTCTTCTTGCTCTAAGTAGATGTGCCTGAACACTTTGACATTGGTCTTCTCTGCTTTTCTAGCTGATCCTTTAGTCTAGCTGCACGTTATCTTCTGACCTGTGTTTTAAACTGTCCACTGGACATCTCTATCTGAATTTATTAAAGGCAACTCAGACTCCATGTTTGTAAGTCTGACTGTGTCACTTTCCTTCAACATGGGCTTCTCTTCCTCCATCCCCTTTTGGTTCATGAATTCACCATCTGACCACTTAACACAAGCCAGAAACTTGGGTGTCAAATTGGACTCACCTTTTCCCTTCACCCCCCTTTATCCTCTGTTCTCTGTGCCTGTACGTCTGTGTACTGACCATCGGTGAGCTCAGGGAATCCCGCAGCTTTCAATATCATCCATATTTTAACGAGATGCAAAACACAATGAAAAAGAATGTGTGTGTGTCTACTTGACACTCCACACCTGACGTGGATATATACCTAACAGGCATCTCAAAATTAACATATTCAAAACAGAGCCCTGGCTCTCGACCCCAACACCCACCTGCTCTCCCCACAGTCTCCTTCCATCTCAAATGGCAGCACCATGTTGCCTAAAACCAAACTTCTTAGAGTTACCTTTAATTCTGCCTAAAAATACCCCTCTCTCCCCCATCCAATCCAAGCGAATCCCCTTGATTCTTCTCCTGGATATACCCAGCACCCGCCCTCTTCTTTCCATCTCCACTGCTACAACCCAAACCCAAATACCAATACAACCTGGACTATTGAGATAGCTTCCTAACTCGTGTCTTTGTTTTGTTCTTGCTTGTCCTCCATCCATTCTGCATTCAGCAGCTAGAATAGCCTATTAGAAATGAAATACTATCACTCTTTGCCTTAAAGCCTCCTATTACCTTGAAGTATACTTTAAATGAAGTCTGGCCAGCAGTGTCCTGTCTTGTCTCAGACCCACCTCCTCACTAGGCTCTAGTCACCCTGGTCTTCTTCTCCTATTCATGCCATACGTGTGCCCACCTAGGGCTTTTGCACTTGCTCTGCTCCCTGCCTGGAATACCTGCCCCCAGACCTCCCCAGTTGCAATGCACCATCCCAGTGAGCGCTGATGTGCAACATCTTTCACATCAACGTATTTTATTTTCTTTGTAGAATGCCTTGCTGTCTGAAAAGATCTTGCTTGGTTATTTATTTTTGAATTACCTGCTTCTTTTCACTGAAACGTAGGCTTCAAGGGAACGGGCTTCGACAGCCTGGCCGAGCGCTGCACTCCCAGTGCCTACACATAGCAGGTACTGGACAGTTAATTGATTGGTTAGTTAACCAGTCCCTATATCTTTGCTTGTTATATTATCGTTATTTTGCCTCTTCCTGTAAACAGTAGATCAGCTGTGTTTATAATTCTTAGTTTATCTGTGTTTAAAATTCTCAGATTATAGTTAAAAGCCCTAAGCACTTTCTATTTCCCACTTATCCCTTGCAATAATCCTAATGAGATGGGTGCCAATATTTCCTGATGACAGATGAAGACACAGAGCAGAGAGAGGTATTAAGCTAACTGTCAAGGTCACTCAGCTGCCCAGCAGTCATGCCAGGATCCCCCCCAGGGGAGTCTGTGTCCAGAGTCCCTCTCACCCCGGCACTGCCCCTGGGGGCGGCTGGCTGTTGCTCTTTTCAGGGCAAGCTGCCTGGCCATGACCTCCAACTTTTCGCCAGGATCTCGCTCCTTCTAGATGTGGCAGGGCTGGAGGCTTGTGGCCCCAGGGGCCCCTGCTGTTCCCAGTCTCAGAGCTTCGTCAGCCTGTGGTTTCCACCCCTCTAGGCTGCAAGGTAAAATACATGACACCTGGTTAAATCTGAATTTCAGGTAGACAACAAATCATTTTTTAGTGTAAGCGTGTCCCACGCATTTAATCTGAAACTCAAGTTTAATTGTATGTCTCGTATTTTCATTTGCTAAGTGGGGAGACCATATCCCCACACACACTCACTGGTGTGTTTGTGTTCCTTTCTGATCCCACAGGATATCTGGCTTGTTTTCAAGAGTAATAATATATATATATATATATATATATATATATATATATATATATATTACGTATTATTGCTGGGTCTTCAGAGTAGAGGCAGGGGTCACAGTGTGGATTCACTGTACTGCTTTAATTAGAAGTTTACTTCATTTTCATAAAAAGTGTTTCCTCAACCTTTTGTAACTCTTTCCCTCTTTATAAACAGAAAAACTCATACAGTGTTCCTAATCTTCTTCATGTCCCACCAGCAAAAGTGATTTCATTTTGTTTTAATGTTTGGTGCAAAAGTAAAAATAGTATTTGTTTTGCTTTCTAAATATAAAATTATTACGGCATAGTTTTCTTCAATTTACATATCTACCATTCTACCAAGATGAGTCTCAAACTTATTCTTTAAAAATAAATCTTAAGTGTACCTTCTCCAAGAAACCGTCCCGGGCTCCCTCCGGGAGAGTTCATCTCCGTCCTCTGGGCCACAGGGCACCTTCTGCCCCCCCCCCACAACGCCGTCACCCCACCTATTGAAATATTCCACCTCTGCATCTGGGGACCAACTGGGCACTAAGATGCTCATGGCAGAATTTTTAATTTTCACTTCTATGTTTCCAGTCCTTTGCAAATCCAGTAAATATGTGTGTTCAACGACCTTACTAATAAAGCATTACGAGGACAGTGGAGAGTGATATTACAGCAGCTAAACTTATATCCAGAGCAAGAAACAAGCAACTCTCCAAAGAGATTTTTTGACTGAAAAGTGGCAGAAAGTAATGCCAAAGAGTCACCCAGACTTGTCTCATCTCTGCTTGTTATGTATTTTGTTTCATTTTTAAACTCCAAAAAAGGAGGATTTGCTGTTCTCTCTCATGTAGTTTTTGTGAACTAATGTGACACAATGATAAAGTGATTAGCCTCTGGACCCAGACTGGTTAAGTTCAAATCCAGACTCTGTCACTTTCTAGCTGAGTGGCTTGGGAATGTTACTAGATGTATCTGTGTCTCGGTTTCCTTATCTGTAAAGATGGAATAGTCACAGTTACTTTCCCATGGGGTCAAGCAATAAGGAGACGTATTAGGAAGTATGAGGAATGTACCACAATTCCTAGAACGTAAAGTGAACATGGTGCATGAGATGAGCGTGGACAGGTCTGTGTGGTCCAACTCACGTTTGCACCATTGAGTTTTACTTTTAGAAGAGCCGTTGGTTCCTGGAGGTCTCTGGAAACATGTGGTCCGTGTGTTCTTGTGCAAAATGGAACAAACCAAAGTTTGCTATCAAGCAATTCCCCATAACTTTCCTAAACTGTACCACATTTTCTATTTCCTTATTTTATTATTTAAAGCTCTGTCAGCTTGACCTCAGTTTTGTTCTTGGCTTTCAGCTTCCTTTGTTCTCAGGACACAGTTTTCTGTCACTTGCTGTTGGCCTCTGCCCGCCCCCAAACTTGGACCCCATGAAAACCATCGTGCCTGGCTCTTTCCAACCAACTAGTTGGGAGACACAGGACCGCACTGCCAGAGTTACCTTCCCCGCTTCCCTTTTCACTCACTGACTCTCCTCCCATCCCCAGTTTTCCTGCATCTGACCTTCTGGAGGCCATTTTGCTAACAGCTCTTTCTCCAACTTCAATGCATCCTCATTCTAGGGGGAACGAACAGCCCTGGCATTTCTCACTAGTGTCATGCTGCTGCCGTGCAAGTCAGGGAGGTGATTCACCTGCTGGCTCAGGGACACTAGAAGTGACGTAGAACATTCTGGCTCCCACCCCTAGTCAAGTGAGGTCTCTTCCTATTTTCCTTACTGGGAAGCGCTGCATAGCTGAACCACTTCTGTCCCTTTTCCATGGGAATTGGTTGGCTTGCCTTCTAGTTTGCATATAGTCTTTTAAAAATATAGAAAGATTGGGCTTCCCTGGTGGTGCAGCGGTTGAGAGTCTGCCTGCCAATGCAGGGGACACGGGTTCGAGCCCTGGTCTGGGAAGATCCCACATGCCGCGGAGCAACTAGGCCCGTGAGCCACAATTGTTGAGCCTGCGCATCTGGAGCCTGTGCTCCGCAACAAGAGAGGCCGCGATAGAGAGAGGCCCGTGCGCCACGATGAAGAGTGGCCCCCGCTCGCCACAACTAGAGAAAGCCCTCGCACAGAAACGAAGACCCAACACAGCCAAAAATTAAATAAATAAATAAATAAATAAATAAATAATATTTTTAAAAAAATTATAAAAATACAGAAAGATAAGTGAATGTAATACCCTAAGGGGGGAACTCTTTTCTGTAATTTCCGTGGATGAAGGAGCAAGAACAGTATCTACCCAGATAGACGGGGTGTGAAAGAAAAGACAGTTTCTGTCTGAGGTGACTGTGTGAATGGTGTAGATGTCGACTGAGATGGGGAAACTGGGAAAGAGCTGGGCAGGTGAGGAGTTAAGAGGGAGACTTGCTGTGTTTGGTTCACCGTGGCAGACAGGTCTGTGCTGAGACGGGGTTGGGGTCTCCAGTGGGTGGGTGATCGCTGAGAACCCCAGAGTGGATGCTGTCCTCCTGTGGGTTACGCGGAAGGACGTCTAGGAAATGTTAACACTGAACTGGGATTTCCTTAGGAATGGAAACTCTCAGGTGCGTTTATAGCCTGAGGAGAAAGGTAGAGAAAGAACCTTGTTGCAAGAAATTCCCCAAAACAAATGTAAGTTGGTGCAGCCACAGTGGAGAACAGTATGAAGGTTCTCAGAAAACTAAAAATAGAGCTACCATGTGATCCAGCAATCCCACTCCCGCACGCACATCCAGACGGAAAGATACATGCACCCCTAAGTTCATAGCAGTACTATTTACAATGCCAAGGCATAGAAACAACCTAAATGTCCATCGACAGATGAATGGATAGAGAAGATGTGGTACATATACACAATGGAATATTACTCAGCCGTAAAAAAGAATGAAATAATGCCATTTGCAGCAACATGGATGGACCTAGAAATTATTATACTAAGTGAAGTAAGTCAGACAGAGAAAGACATACCATATGATATCACTTACATGTGGAATCTAAAATATGATACAAATGAACTTATCTATGAAACGGAAACAGAATCAGGGACACAGAGAACAGACTGGTGGTTTCCAAGGGGGAGGGGGGTGGGAGAGGGATGGATTGGGAGTTTGGGATTAGCAGATGCAAACTGGTATGTATAGAATGGGTAAAAACAACAAGGTCCTACTGTATAGCACCAGGAAATAAATTCAATATCCTGTGGTAAACCATAATGGAAAAGAATATGAGTAAGAATTTATATATATATATATATATATATATATATATATATATATATATATGTATCTATGTATAACTGAGTCACTTTGCTGTACAGCAGAGATGGGCACAACATTGTGAATCAACTATACTTCAATAAAAAATAAATTAAAAAAAAAAGAAATTCCCCAAAATATCGTGAGCCTGTAGAATGGGCCTTATACAAGGTCCACTGTAGTTGGACCTCTTGACCCAAATTAGAAAGCCACCAGCTTTTAGATCTGCTTGGAATTTAACAAAGTTCAGCATGAAAATAGGATGGTGTTTACCAGTAACCCCCAACACGGGTCTAGTGGTTTCCCTTATATTATTTATTTTGTATTTCTCATTAACTCTACAATTTAGGTATTATGAATCCATTGTTACAGAAGAGGGAAACAAACAAACAAAGCCCTGATGGGAGAGGACACATGCCCAGTTAGTGCCCAAGCAGGCTTTCAGCTTTAACCACCCAGCTCTAAATCTCATCACTTTTAAAAAAGACACTGTGTACTTTTCTGCTTTTTCAACACCTCTCCTAAATCATTTTGTGGCTACTTAGTATAACTCTTTTTACTACTTGCTTCTATATGCTGCTATTTTACTATTCTGATGAGAATCCTAGTAAGAGGACAGGGACAAGTAAACATGGGGGGAAAATGCAAGTTCATTTGCCATTAATCACACACTTTCCTTCTAGATAACATGCAGATGATGCAAAGGCAGTGATCCAAAACAATGCCAATAAGCATTGAACGGGATTACTAAAAGGTTTGCATGCTCCCCCCCAAAGAGAGCAGTTCTGGTAATTGCAAATGAGTTTAATCCGTTTCACATCTGAATTATCCTGGGCTTAGTATCCAGATTGGTTTGCTTCTCGAGTTTTTCAGGTCAGCCTCCTGCACGCTCTCCCTTGGGAAGGGAGAGTAGGGCTGATGAAGAGCGGGCACAGCTTGGAGCCGGTCTGCTCATAAAGCCGGGGTATATTGCACACCTACGCTCTCAACTCAAATACGATCTTTCTCCCAAATCTCCTGTCACCCTCATTTCTGCTCCCAGCAGAAGTAATTGCTTTTCCTCTGTACTCCCATTGCACATGCCAATATTATACTATATGATATAGTAACTATATCACACACACAGTAGTCTGAAGAGTTAAAAGTGCAAACCCTTCCTGGATTGACTCAGGTCAGCCATTGTTAGCTGTATGACCTTGGAAAGGTCATTTAATCTCTTTGTCCCAGTTCCATCACTTGTAAAATGGGATGTTAATAATACCTACCTCATATGATTCTTTCATGGATTAAACAACTTAATACACGTAGGGAACATATAGCAGCTCCTGGTACCTAGGAATTACTATATAAATGTTAGTTATTATCATTCATTTCCTTAAAACACTCCCTATTTCACTGACCTATGAGAATCTTTTAGGCAGTGGTCAGTCCTTAATTATTTTATATTTTCCCCCATAGCGCTCTGTGAAAAAGAGAAGTTCAGTTACCGCTGGTTGGAAGAAGAGAGAGACTCACCTAATTGTCAGTGTCTGGCAATTAATGAATTGAGTGATGAGAGAGAGGACATAAAGCTTGCGGGCTAGTAGCTGATGCAGAGTGGGCGTTCAGTAAATCTCTCAAGATTCCTTGTCGCTCTCATCAAGGCATCCACCTGCTTTACGGATGGATTCCGTCGTCTTCCAGCTCCTTTTGTCTAGGTGGTACGCAGCTGGGGAACACTGGGTCAGAGGCTCTGGTGTTGGATCTCAGGGTCCAGGGACCAGTGTGGTCCACAGCTGTCCAAGAATCATCTTGTCGGAAACTCTGGAGGGGAACCTTGAGGGATAGACAAGTATCAGATACATAAAGAGGGGAGGGGCCTGCCATGAAGCTTTTGTCTTTCGCTTGGTGCTGTGTGGTAAAACAAGCATGAAACCCAAGGAACAAAGACCTGAGGGCACAACCTCCACCCTCATTGAAAAGGCCGTTGCATTAATTAGGCAGGAAATTGGAGGAAATTTATTCCAATGGATTCTTTAAAAATGAGAAATTAGACAATATTTTAAAACTCTGGAAGTGTGAAGCTCCAGGTTCAGAGACAAAGAGAGAATGAGAACAGTTGTCCCTCAGTATCTCTGGGAGATTGGTTCCAGGACCCCCATGGATACCCAAATCCACAGACACTCAAGTCCTGTATATAGAATGGTGTAGTATTTGTATATAACCTACTCACATACTCCCATGTACTTTATCTTATTTTTCAATTGAGGTATAGGTGATTTATAATATATTTGTTTCAGGTATACAAAATAGTGATTCAAAACTTTTATAGACTATACTCCATTTATAGTTATTATAAAATATTGGCTATATTCCCTGTACTGTATAATATATCCTTGTAGTTTACTTATTTTATACATAGTAGTTTGTACCTCTTAGTCCTCTACCCCTATATTCCCCCTCCCCCCTTCCCTCTCACCACTGGTAACCACTAGTTTGTTCTCTACATCTATGAGTCTGTTTCTTTTTTGTTATATTCACTAGTTTGTTTCATTTTACAAATTCCATATATAAGTGATATCATACAATATTTGTCTTTGACTTATTTCACTAAGCACAGTACTACCCAGGTCCATCCATACAATTGCAAATGTCAAAATTTTATTCTTTTTTTAAGACTGAGTAGTATGCCACCGCATATATATACCACATTTTCTTCATTCATTTGTTGGTGGACATTTAGGGTGCTTCCATAATTTGGCAATTGTAGATAATGCTGCTATAAACATTGGGATGCATGTATCTTTTCAAATTAGTGTTTTTGCTTTTTCTGGATTTATACCCAGGAGTGGAATTGCTGGGTCATATGGTAGTTCTATTTTTAGTTTTTAAAGAAACCTCCATATAGTTTTCCATAGTGTCTACACCAATTTATATTTCCACCAGGAGTGTACAGATGTTCCCTTTTCTCCACATCCTCGCCAATATTTGTTAGTTGTGGGCTTTTTGATGATAGCCATTCTGACAGGTGTAAGGTTATATCTCATTGTGGTCTTGATTTGCATTTCTCTGATAATTAGCAATGTTGAACATCTTTTCATGTGACTCTTGGCCATCTGTATGTCTTCTTTGGAAAAATGGTCTTCTGGCCATTTATTAATCAGGTTGTTTTTGATACTGAGTTCTATAAGCTATTTATATATTTTGGATATTAACTCCTTGTTGGTCATATCATTTGCAAATATTTTCTCCCATTCAGTTGTACAAAAGCTTTTAAGGTTAATTATTAACTTTTCCTTTGTACCTTTGCCTTAGGAGACAAATACAAAAAAAATATTGCTGCAATTTATGTCAGTGTTCTGCCTATATTTTCTTCTAGGAGTTTTATCGCTTCCAGTCTTAAAATCAGGTCTTTAATCCATTGGGGTTTCTTTTTGTTTATGGTGCTAGAGAATGTTCTAATTTCATTCTTTTTACATGTAGCTGTCCAGTTTTCCCAGCACCACTTATTGAAAAGGCTGTCTTTTCTTAATTGTATATTCTTGTCTCTTTTGTCCTGGGTTCATTGACCATAAGTAAGTGGGTTTATTTCTGGGCTCTCTATTCTGTTCCTTTGATCTATGTGTCTCTTTTTGTGCCAGTACCATACTGTTTTGATTACCATAGCTTTGTAGTTTAGTCTGAAGTCAGGGAGTGTGATACTTCCAGCTCAGCTCTGTTCTTCTTTCTCAAGATTGTTTTGGTTATTCAAGGTCTTTTGTGTTTTCAAAGAAATTTTTTAAATTGTTTGCTCTAGGTTTGTGAAAAATGCATTGGCATTTTTATAGGGATTTCATTGACTTTATAGATTGCATTGGGTAGTATGGTTATTTTAACAATATTAATTCTTCAGATCCATGCACACAGAATATCTTTCCATCTGTTTAGGTGGTCTTCAGTTTCTTTCATCAGTGTCTTACAGTTTTCCAAGTACAGGTATTTTACCTCCTTAGGTAGGTTTATTCCTAGGTATTTTATTCTTTTTGATGCAATGGTAAATGGGATTGTTTCCTTAATTTCTCTTTCCAATAGTTTGTTAGTGTATAGAAATGCAACAGATTTCTGTATATTAATTTTGTATCCTGCAACTTTACCAAATTCATTGATGAGATCCAGTAGTTTGTTGGGGGTGTCTTTAGGATTTTCTATGTATAGTATCATGTTATCTGCAAACAATGACAGTTTTACTTCTTTTCCAATTTGGGTTCCATTTTTTTTCTTTTCTTGTCTGATTGCTGAGGCTAGAACTTCCAATACTATGTCAAGTGAAAGTGGCAAGAATGGGCACCCTTGTCTTGTTCCTGATCTTAGAGAAAATACTTTCAGCTTTTCACCACTGGGTATTATGTTACCTGTAGGCTTATCATATATGCCCTTTATTATGTTGAGGTATGTTCCCTCTATACACACTTTCTGAAGAGTTTCTATCATAAATTGATGTTGAATTTTGTCAAAAGCTTTTTCTGCATCAATTGAGATGACCATATGGTTTTTTTTATTGTTAATGTGGTGTATTACATTGATTGACTTGCAGATATTGAACCATCCTTGCATCCCTGGGATAAATCCCACTTGACCATGGTGTATGATCCTTTTAATGTATTACTGGATTTGGTTTGCTAATGTTTTGTTGAGGAGTTTTGCATCTATTCATCATTGATATTGGCCTGTAATTTTCTTCTTTTGTGGTATCTTTATCTGGTTTTGGTATCAGGGTGATGCTTGCCTTGTAGAATGAGTTCAGTAGCATTCCTTTCTCTGCAACTTTTTTGGAATAGTTTGAGAAGGATAGCTCTTAACTTTTCTCTAAATTTTTGGTAAAATTCACCGTGAAGCCATCTGATCGTTGACTTTGTTAGGAGTTTTTTTGTTATTGTTGTTGTAGTTGTTGTTGTTGTTGTTACTGATTTAATTTCATTACTAGTAATTGGTCTGTTCATATTTTCTATTCTTCCTGGCTCAATTTTGGGAGATTGTACATTTCTAGGGATTTTTCCATTTCTTCTAGGTTGTCCATTTTATTGGCGTGTAGTTGTTCACAGTAATCTCTTGTGATCCTTTGTATTTCTGTGTTGTCAGTTGTAACTTCTTTTTTAATTTCTAATTTTATTGATTTGGCCTCTCTCTCTTTTTTTCTTGGTGAGCCTGCCTAAAGGTTTATCAGTTTTATTTATCTTTTCAAATAACCAGCTCTTAATTTCATTGATTTTTTTACTTTTTTCTCTATTTTATTTATTTTTGCTCTGATCTTTATGATTTCTTCCTTTCTACTAATTTTGGGTTTTGTTTGTTCTTCTTTTGCTAGTTCCATTAGGTGTAAGGTAGATCGTTTATTTGAGATTTTTCTTGTTTCCTGAGGTGAAATTTCATCAACAAAAACTTCCCTCTTAGAACTGCTTTTGCTGCATCCCATTGATTTTGGATCATTGTGGTTTTGTTTTCACTTGTCTCTAGGTATTTTTGATTACCTCTTTGATTTTTTTCAGTGATCTATTGGTTATTTGGTAGCTTATTTTCTAGCCTCCACGTGTTTGTGGTTTTTGCAGTGTTTTTTCTTATAGTCAGTGTCTAGTCTTGTTGTGTTGTGGTTGGAAAAAATGCTTGATATTATTTCAGTTTTCTTAAATTTATCCAGGCTTGTTTTGTGACCTAGCATGTTATCTATCCTGGAGAATGTTCCAGGTGCACTTGAAAAGAATGTGTGTTCTGCTGCTTTCAGATGGAATGCTCTATAAATATCTATTAAGTTCATCTGTTCTAATGTGCCATTTAAGGCCAGTGTTTCCTTATTGATTTTCTGCCTGGATGATCTGTTGATTGATGTAAGTGGTGTGTTAAAGACCCTTAGTAATACTATGTCACTGTCAGTTTCTACGTTTCTGTTTCTTAATATTTGCTTTATGTATTCAGATGGTCCTATGTTGCGTGCATATATATATTTACAATTGTTACATCTTCCTCTTGGATTGATCCCTTGATTATTATGTATGTACTTTTTATCTCTTGTAACAGTCTGTTTTAAAGTCTATTTTGTCTGATATAAGTATTGCTACCCTAGCTTTCTTTTGCTTTTCATTTGCATGGGATACCTTTTTCCATCACCTCACTTTCAGTCTGTGTGTGTCTTTAGATCGGAAGTGAGTCTCTTGTAGGCAGGATATATACGGGTCTTGGTTTTGTATCCATTCAGCCACTATAGAGTGGCTTTTGATTGGAGCATTTTGTCCATTTATTTTTAAAGTAATTTTGATATGTATGTAATTATTGCCATTTAAAAAAATTTTAAGCTTGTTTTTGTAGTTATTTTTGTTCCTTTTTTTCAAATCAAATTCCTTCTGATTTGATGACTATCTTGTATTAGGTTTGGATTCCTTTTTATTTTTTGTATGTGTATCTGTTATAGATTTTTGGTTTGTGGTTACCATGTGGTCTCGATATAGCAATCTTCATATATACGTGATTATTTTAAGTTGCTGATCTCTTAATTTCAACTGCATTTTAACAACCCTGCATTTTTACTCTCCTTCCCTCATGATTACTGTTCTGACATCATATTTTGCCCCTGTTTGTTTTGTGTATCCCTTAACTGCTTATTCTGGATATAGTTGATTTTGCTACTCTTATCTTTTAACTTTCCTACTAGCTTTGTACATGATTGATTTACTACCTTTACTGTATATTTGCCTTTACCAATGAGCTTTTTCCTTTCATAATTTTCATGTTTCTAGTCTGACCTTTTCTTTTTCACTTAGAGAAGTCCCTTTAACATTTCCTGTAAAGCTGATTTGATAATGCTGAACTCTTTTAGTTTTAGGCAGGGCTGTGTCCAGGGGAAGCTATGGGCTCAGACTATCTTAAGGCAGCCTGTCTGCTGGTGGGTGGGGCTGTGTCCACGCTCAGTTAGTTGCTTGGCCTGATGCGTCCCAGCACTGGCACCTACAGGCTGTTGGATGGAGATGGGGCTGGGTCCGGGACTAATAACCGAGAGGGAGGATTCCACAATGACACTCGCCAGCACCAGTGTCCACGTGGTAGAAGGAGCTCCCATAAATGGCTGCTGTCACTGTCTGTGTCCCAGGGGAGCTGCAGTGGCCTCCTGCCTCTCTGGGAGCCTCTCCAGGATCAGCGTTGGGTCTGACCCAGGCTCCTTTCAAATTACTGCTTCTGCCCTGGGTCCCAGAGCACGTGGGATCTTGTGTGTGCCCTTTAAGAGTGGAGTCTCTATTTCCCACAGAAAACCCCCTTCTCTGGGTTTCCCGAAAAGCCCCATTGGCCTTCAAAACCATTCGTTTTAGGGGCTTATCTTCCCTGAGCAGGACCCCTGGGCTGGGGAGCCCGATGTGGGGCTCCGACCCTACATTCCTTGGGCAGAACCTTTGCAATTGTGATTATTCTCCTGTTTGTGGTTCACCCACCCGGAGTTATGGGACTTGACTACAGCACAACTCTGCCCCCCTACCCATCTCATTTTGTTGTGGTTCCTTCTTTATATCTTTAGTTGTAGATGATCGTTTCTGGTAGGTTCTGGTCTTCTTCATCAATGGTTGTTCTGCAAATAGTTGTAATTTTGGGGTGCCTGTGAGAGGAGGTGAGCTTAGGGTCTTCCTACTTCTCCGTCTTCCTCACAGCCCCTCCCATGCACTTTAAGTCCTCTCTAGATTATTTACAGTACCCAGTACAGTGTAAACGCTTTGTAAATAGCTTCCCCAGCAGGGTAAATTCGAGTTTTGCTCCCTGGAACTTTCTGGAGTTCAGGGGAAATATATCACCTCCGTTGTTGGTTGAATCTGTGTTACGAAACCTCTGTACTGTACTTCTGAAAACCCAGGTGGCCACCAGGAGTTTGGTGAGACAAGACTCCTCATGTGGGGAGCCTTTTGCTCCAGGCTGTGGCCACCACACTGGACATCAGGGCTTCTGGCTGAACGGTCGGGGCCTCCCCTGAGCGCACCGTAACCTGGCCCTTGTGGTCTGAGCAGGCGGACCCTCTTGCAGAGCCTCAGCAGCACGGCCTTGGGATGGCGAACCCCTGTCCTCCAGCAGCTGGAGGACGGACTCCCATGTCCTAATTCCCGGCCAGCAGTGCTGAGAGCCAGGCCGTGTGGCTGCAGCGGGCCTGCTGGCCCGGGCTCAGTTCACGCCGGGTGCCCCGGCTGCCCCCAGACCACAGATAGGTTTTGCTCCGAGTATGTTCCCCCTTAATTTTTAAATGTAAATGTATTTCAAGGGAAATTAAATCCATGGGTTTTTAGTTCATTTACCTTTAAATCATTAAAATGCTGTTTAAGAACATTAGGCATCCAAGGAGCTTTGCAAGCCGTTCTCATAAGCACTTGAAAGACTCTTTTCTCTGCTTAGCAGCAGTTTCATCTGCAGCAAATGGATGCCTGCACATGGGGTTCCGTAGGATGTGAGTCTGGCTTGGAATATTCTGGATCAACATTTTATGTAAGGGTAGGGGCCCTACAGCCAGTGAAGTATACACGCCTCTCAGTACAGGGGGACATAAACATAACTGCACTCCTTCTGCCAACTGGGAGTCGAGGAAAGGGTCTTTCATTTACCCCTGAAATCTTGAGCCACTGAATGTCCCTCACCCCTGTAGCACTGCAAGGGAGCAGTTGTCCCCTTATTCACACGAAGCTTAGAGAAATGGGTCCTGTCACCCGAGATCTCAGCTGGTGGCCCTGAGGCAACCGTTCCACCTGTGAGGGTCTTTCTCATTCTGCTCATCTTGGGCATTTTCCCTGGATGAGAGCTCCAGCTGGCTTTTTAAAGCACTTACAAATAATGGAACTTTACCAAATAATGGATTCAATATTTATTCATTCACTTGAGAAATATTTGTCAGAGGCCTCGGTTCCAGACACTAAGTGAATACTTAGCATAATCCTCAAGATAGGCATTAAGATTTTCGTTCCATAAATGGGGAAGGGGCATGGGGCTCGGGAAGACAGGCAGAAGGTTTAGTTACTTGTCTAACCTGGAAACCCTCTGTCACTGTGCCAGTGCCTCCCAGGCAAGGGGCTGCCTGTATTACCGCACTGCAGCCGCTGATTTGGATGACTTCTTTTTAGTAGCAACTTGGCTAACGCAGGGCATGTTGGCTCATGGGTTAGCGACTTGAAGCCCTGCCCTTTATGGAACCGGCACAATGGCTGCTGTGTTGAGTAGAGATGTTGGTATAAAACATGCAATCATAGAAGGGGGGAAACCTTATTCGGTTCACTAACAGAAGAGAATTTATCCATATTCCACAGACATTAAGTTGAAGCCATACGATAGGTTTTTAATGCAAGTCTGGCTGGAATGGCTGTGGTAGCAAAAGCAGAATGAAATTTGGGATCGGGCATGGTGCCTACTCATTTGAACTGGAGCTGTTACTTTTCTGCTAATATAAGTATAACAGAGTTAAAGGATTCAGGGGCACTTCCCTGGACCACTGAGGATGAAAATCGGGTGGGAAATGAAATCCAGTCTTTCCTTCCACACCTGTGCGGAAATGTTTGGAGGAGGAGCCACTAGAGGGCGCCGTCCGGGCAGCCGGAGAGATGGAGGGAAGGGACCCTGGGCTGAGATCCGCAGGAAGAAGCTCATCCACCAGATATGATGCGATGGTCGGTCTGTAACCTGCAAACAAACCATTACTCCTTAATCATGCCGGCCTTGTTAACTTTCCGTGACGTGCCCTTAGCGCTGGTAGGATGGACCTTTTGCTTCCTTCGTGGGACTGTAGGGAGAGGATTTTCATTCCTGAACACTGTGTCACATTCTGTCAGCAGGTGCCCTGGGATCAGTAGCTTTCAGGTTTATTGCATTTTCTGTCTACCCAAATTTTACCTTATAGTGGTCACATTACGGGCTTAACCTTGGCCTTAACAGTGGTTCCAGAATGTCCTATAAACCGGTCTTCCAGGAACATGTGCTGAGTACCTTCTGACATTTGTACTGTGTTGTCAAAGGAGACCCCAAATTAAAGATAGCCTGGCTTTTGGCCAGCTTGCTCTAAAGTAACAAGAATAGCAAGACACATAAAAGAAACACGCGAAGAAGTAGCGTAGAAATAAATACAATGAGTATTACTCCGTGGGTATCATCTCACACTTGGAGAGCAGTTTTCAAAGAGTTTTCACAGACGTAGCTCATGTTATCAGTTTATCTTCCTCACAACTTCGTGATTTGGGAGGGCCTTTATCAACATGCCTATTTTCTAAAACTGTAAACAGAGGCTCAAGGTGGTACAGCCGAGATCACAAGGCTAGTTATTAACAGGGTCGGGACTCAAACTTGGCTTTCTTTTTTTTTTTCAGTCGAAAACGCTTTCACGACTGGGAGATGCTTCTTGGTTTTTAGTATACATATCAGTGAAACAGATTAATTCCTGATTTTCCACAAAGAAACAAGGGCATGTGCATTAAGCGAATTAAGTCCCTGGCAGAACAGAGAAGGTAGCCAGCCTCTGGGATATCTTTCCAGCTGACCTGACCACTGACCCTTTCCTTATCCCCTTTTGGCTGTAGCTGTAAAGCTTCCACATGTGGATACTGTCAGGACGAGAGTCACAGCTATCATTTACCATCAGATCGGGCTTGGTATAGCTGGTGTGAGGGTTCCTACATAAGCCAGCAGTGGCACAATCCCCAGACCCACGGCCTCTCTGGCTGCTGAATTTCCGTTAGGCTCATGTACCTGGCCAGGCGGTGTCCAGGGCAGGCCCCAGGTCTGCACAGCCGGTCAGCCTGTGTCACCCAGAGCTCCACACGCCCCCTGCGCTCTCTTCCTGTGCTTCATCCGACTTCTCCAGACCTCTTCCAGGAACGAATGCAGTCTCTGCTTCTCGTGGCCTCAGCACATCCTGCCAAGATGGGGCTAGGTCCTGGCTAGGCTTGAAGGGTCCTAGACCAAGTCTGGGAGGGTCCATGGAGACACAGCACCAGGTCAGGAAAACGTAGGGCTGGGAATCGGGGGAGAAGGTCAGGAGGAAATGCATAAGGTGGACCGCCCGTCAGGCAGGTGGGCCTTGGGGACCGGCGGGGGACAGACACCGTGAGAGGAGGCGCCCATTCTCAGCAGCCTTGTGCTGATGGGCGGCGATCCGTCCATGCTTGGGGCAGGAATTGGGGCCGGATGTGAGTGCCTGGTTTACAGTAAGTGCTTGGTTATTGTGTATTGTTTCTTCTCCTCCTCCCAAGGGCACCAAGGCTGGGGAGTGTCTGCTCGCAGTGGGCCGACCCCCTCAGCTCCTTTTCCCAGATCGCTGGGCAGGATCAGTTCCGTTTATCATAAATCCGGAGATCTGGGGACAAGACGTGAGGTGTGGCTGCACGTTTCATTGTAGAGTTTCCTAGAAGTTCTCTGGTGAGGGTACTTGTGAATTCCTGAAGAAAATAAAACATAATAGAACACATCCTCCCTCCTGCTGGGTTCGTTTGATAAAGATAAAATGTCAGCAAACCCATGTCCTCCAGCCTTCACTCGGCCAAGATGGGCTTATGATAGCGGTCCTTTCTCCATAGTTTGTGGCCCCTGCCTTTGATTCTCTATTCCCAAGACCAGGCTGAAACCACAGGGCACCGAGAAGAAGGCCAGGTCGCAAGTGTTTCACAGAAACAAAAACCCTCTGGTGATAATCCGCCTGGCGTGGGCACTGTGGCTGGAGTGGTCATGGTGGGGACACGGTCTTGAGCTTGTTTTGTGACTGGTCTGGAGGACAGTGCTTCTGTGAGAGATCCCACAACAGTGGGGACGTTTCTTATCCCAAAAGTGACAAAGCACTGACTAGTGTTGGAGGAGAGTGCAGCAGTGTTTGCAGACGTTTGCCGGCCTTCCCTGTGGGAGGAGGGATTGTTGCTTCTCTGTAGAACTTGCTTTAGCCAAGGTCATATGGGCAGAAACAATGGTGTCAATTCCAAGGAGAAATTTTAATTCACCAGGCCTCTCCTCTCCCTGGAATGGGAGACAGGCACTAGACCAGCGAGGGGCTGCCTTACCAGTCTTGGTGCAGACTGAGGGCCAAGTGTGCTCAAGAGTCAGGGTCATCTGTTATCGCAGCTACACTTCTCCCATCCTGACTGCCTTGAACCCCAGAGATCTCTGACCACAGGAGCCAGCAACGTGCAGAGCTCTTGCCAAAACATAGAGAATGGGCCAGTTGTGTTTTCAAGAGACTAGATGGGTGAAGACTTTTAGAAATATCCCCCGTGGCCTCGGTCTCACCCACGATCAGGCAGATACCTTAATTCGCCTTCGGTCAGCTTGGGAGTGTTTTCAGAAGACAGGAGGCAAAGGCAAGCAGGGCTTGCTGGGTCACTTCAGGACCTAGGCAGTAAGACCACTATTTTTAACAAGTCTGTGGTGAATGGCACGGGGCAGTCGGTGTCGATCATGGGTGGCATCGTTCCTGGTGCAAATCAGGTGGGCAGCCTTCCTGGCTCTCACGGGCCCTGGGAGAGACCTGCTCTCCAGATGGAGTGAGCAGCACACCTGCCTGTGCTGGGTTCTTGTGGACTTTCCTCCCTTTCTAATCAGGGACTTTCACACCTCTTGGAGCTTGCTTTTCAGAAATGAATCTGAGACACTTAGGAATATGGTATTTGTATTCTTGACACCTTCCTTATAATTGTCGTTTGCTGATGAGGTTGGTTTTGGTTTCGGTTTTCTCATCTAAGCCTCTCATTTATATTTTGTTCTGAAACACAAACAGCTTTGGGTACCAGGGAAGGCCTTCGTTTCAAGAGAAATTGAAACGTGAGAAGACTTGTCCCACCTTTTCAAACTAAGCGTGCAGGACACAAGGCTCTGATACTCCAGGCCCCGTTGGCAAATCCCAAACCGGACCCAGCGTCCTGCCCCTGCTTGGAAAGGCTGGTCTCCACCTTTATCTTTCTCCCGAGTTCCAAATGCACATTTAAGACAAAGCGGAAGTGTTTGTTTCTCCTCTCCTCTATTATTTTTCAGTTTCCTGGGGCTCTGCACTTCTTGCCGGCCCTCACTGGAGACCTGAATACGGATCCTGGATGTGCAGCCTCCTGCAGGACCAGTGCCCATGGGGCTGGCAGAATGATGTGGCTTTGGACATGTGCTTTTCTCTTTTCTCAGTTTCTTGGATCAGTGCAGAGGAGGCACACCGGGTCTCAGGTTTTTGGAAAATAAAATTAAATTAGCGAGCTAGATGGACACACCAAAATTGCACAATTTAGGTCCCATTTTCCTTGGGTTGTTTAGACAGATTGGTGCAATCTGAGTTTGCAGTTTGATCCAAAGGGGGAGTTGATTACTAGCTCTGAAGTGAGCTTCCTTCATCCCCTGCGTGAGCTGGTTGAGACGCTGTGTCTAGCAGCAGCCAGGAGAGGCCTGCCAACCAGGGAGGGAGGAGAGATGGGGGAGGCGGGAAGAGGGGCCTTGAGAAAAAGTGGGAAGGTCGGGAGTTGCTAAGGACTGCCCTGCCAGGCCTGCTGCTGATTTACCAGGTGATGAACGTCAGCTCCATGAGGCAGGCCTGGAGATGAAAAGGGAGCCCAAAGTGCATATAAAGCATTCTCCCTTTGCTTAGAAACGGACAGCTGATGATGTTTCTCCAGGAGCCTGTGGAAGGGCTGGGCCGGCCACAGTCCCCTGGTCCCCATGGCCTGTGAGATGCTTCCTACACACCCGACAAGGCAAAAGTTTCTTCTGCAGCTTTTAATCCATAAAGTTGTGTGCCAGTTTTCCACAGTGATGACAGGCTGCCGGTGGTGTCTGCGGCATGCCGCGCACGCCCCAGCTTTCTTGTCCTTCAGCAAGAGCTATTTTGCTCATCAGCTTCAGTACGAGGGAAGAATTGCCGGCTCCTGTGAAGATCTTGCCATTGGGTGACCTGATAAGCAGAATGCAAATGTGCACGTGTAGCTGGAGACCGGCATCTGAAACCTCCACACGGCTGTGGGAGTGCATTTTCTAAGTGGTTTCACAGACAGAGATGCAGGGGTGACGAGGGAACAGGCTAGAGGTGAGAGCTGCTGAGGGGGATGGAGAGACATGGAGTTTCCCGATTTCTTGGTCTGGGCTCCAGGGTGATATAAATTGCTTGATGTCTGGGTCAGATCTTTTGGGCAAAATATTCATAACAAAAAAAACAAAACTCATTCTAGTTTTGGTTTTGTTTTGTGTGTGTGTGTCTTTTAAATTAGATATTCGATTTTTTTTTTTTTTTTTTTTTTTGCTTTGGGAATTAAAATAGCCATTTACCCAAGGAATACTATTTGGAAGACATCTTTTAAAATAAACATTGGATTTCTTCATAATTCTTTATAGGTAGTTTTGTGGTACACTACTACATATTGTCTTCATTTTGTAAACAATTCAGCAAACTTTTTATTAGCTCCTATGATGTGGCAGACGTGCTACTAAGGGATACAGAAACAGGGCTCTTGCTCCCAAGGACCTCTCAGCCTAGTGGGACAGTCAGATGAGCAGACAGGGGTCTCTGAATGCACATGGCAAGTGCTCTCCTAGAGGTAGTTTCTGGGAATTATAGGGACGTGGAGAAGGAGCTCCAAAGGGGCTATCCCTTCCCTCAGACAGTGATGGGAGAGCTGATCTGTGCAGGCTGCAAAGGGGGTTCCTGGAGGAATATATGCCTTCAGGTTGCTGCTAGGATCTTGAGACGGCTAGAGCGAAGGGTCCAGGTAAGAGGGGGAGCAAAGAGACAAGGATGGACATTAGTTGGGATATTATAAACGTGGAGTCCTGTCTACCATGCTAAGGAATTAGGATTTTATCCTCAAAAACAAAGGGAGACAGAAAAATATTTAAGCAGCAGAGTGAAATGATCAGATATGCATTTTGTAAAGATGCTTTGATAGCCAAGAAAATGGACTGGCAAGAAATGAATACTGGTGGCACAGTGTGTTAGTAGCCATTCTGATAAATTAAATAAGAAGTGGTGAGGGGGGACTTCCCTGGCAGTCCAGTGGTTAAGACTCTGTGCTACCACTGCAGGGGGTGCAGGTTGGATCCCTGGTCAGGGAACTAAGATCCCACATGCCGCATGGTGCAGCTGAATTTAAGGGAAAAAAAAGAAAAGAAAAGAAAAAAAAAAAGAAATGATGAGGGCCTGACCTTAAGACCATGGGATCATAGAAAAGGGAGGTTTGAGAGAATCTAATCTCAACAAGTAGAAAGGTCAGGATCTGTTAATACCTGAGACTTGGGAGATGGGAGGGAGGGAGGGAGGGAGATGTAGGCAGAGGTGGTCCCCAGGATTCTGGTTCTAGAAGCGGGGTGGATGAAGAGCCATGTTCAAAACGGGGACTTGGGGTGAGAGGGGCGACCTGAGAGCAGGCTCTGGGGGAAGATGTAGGTTTAAGTTTGGATCTGGGGTGAGAGGGGCGAGCTGAGAGCAGGCTCTGGGGGGAGATGTAGGTTTAAGTTTGGATCTGGGGTGAGAGGGGCGAGCTGAGAGCAGGCTCTGGGGGAAGATGTAGGTTTAAGTTTGGATCTGGGGTGAGAGGGGCAAGCTGAGAGCAGGCTCTGGGGGGAGATGTAGGTTTAAGTTTGGATCTGGGGTGAGAGGGGCGAGCTGAGAGCAGGCTCTGGGGGGAGATGTAGGTTTAAGTTTGGATCTGGGGTGAGAGGGGCGACCTGAGAGCAGGCTCTGGGGGAAGATGTAGGTTTAAGTTTGGATCTGGGGTGAGAGGGACAAGCTGAGGGCAGGCTCTGGGGGAAGATGTAGGTTTAAGTTTGGATCTGGGGTGAGAGGGACAAGCTGAGGGCAGGCTCTGGGGGAAGATGTAGGTTTAAGTTTGGATCTGGGGTGAGAGGGACAAGCTGAGGGCAGGCTCTGGGGGAAGATGTAGGTTTAAGTTTGGATCTGGGGTGAGAGGGACAAGCTGAGGGCAGGCTCTGGGGGAAGATGTAGGTTTAAGTTTGGACCTGTGGTGATGTCTAGTAGGCAGCTGAATAGATCTGAGTTCAGAGAAGAATTCCAGCCCAGATATAGATGTATAGATTATACATAGTAGACTGGTCAGTGCAGTTGGTGACAAGGGTGTCACCAACAAGGGAGCAGATAATGAACAGTGATATGTGACGTGAGCAGAGTTGAGGGCAGGGCAGGGCATGTTGGGGACCACACACACACACAAGAAACCGTACAAGTCCAGGGAGACGAAAGGAAGGATGTGGCCAAAGAACTGGGAGACATTTTAGGAGATGGTTTCATGGAAACCAAAGTAGGAAAGGGTTTCAAGGACAGAGGGGTCAAAATGATCACTAAGAAGAAGATAGGTCGTAAAAATTTATCTTTTAAACTTTACAAACCAGAGCTCCTTGAAGGTTAGTGTTGTGTAGGAATGGAATCTTGATGGCAGTGGGATGGAGTGAAGGGTGAGGGAGGGAAGGAGAGATAGCACTGAATGTAGAAACTGCGAAATGTGTCTGTCCAGGGGAGGAGGAAGGGTGATGCATTTGAGACGATAAAACGAAGGAAAACACAGAAGGAGACAGAGTCCTGCCTCTCAGCCTCTTGGTCTTTACTCAAAGTAAAAATTTCCTCATTCTTATCCAATCCTCTACTCTGTCTTTAAGAGGCCTTCCCAGTAGTAAAAGAGGCAAATTTCCCCTCAAGGGCACATTCACAATAGGCCTTTTTTTTATAGAAACCCTTAGCAACCTATGCTAAGCAAATAGTGGGATAAACAGAGTAAGATCTGATCTCATCTTGTGTCAATTTTCTGGAAAGACACAAGAAACGGTGCTGGTGCAAAGTTCTCTGAGATGAGGAAATCACGATTCAAGGCAATGCAATGCCTGTGTCGTCTACTCCCAGAAACCTAGGTTCTTTCTTTTGCAAAATTGAGCATTTTACTATCCTTCTGGCTATTCTTCCTTCCTGAGACTTCACATTTACCTTCTCTTCCTTCTTTTCTGTCCATCGCCCATCTCTCAAACTGGATTCATCCTCAGTTCTCCATTGTGAATTCTTCATTCTGCTCCGTACATTTTCAATAGTACTTTTTTTCTCTGATGTGTTGGAGTAGCTTCCCTGACAAGTGGTTTTTCTCTTTAATTTTCAGGCAGCCTTTTAAGATCTTTTAATGCTGATAATTAAAAACAACAGTAGGTGAAAGACACCTTTTCCCCAATGGATGAAATTTCCTAAATATTTGGACATGAAAAATTAAATCTAAATTCTATGTGGGAGAATAGTCATAATTGCATAATCTGTTATAAAAATAAAAGTATACTCTGGTTTCTCTTCAGATCGTATAAATCTTTCGCTATTTACTAAAGATTTCCGTGGAGAAGAACAATTCTGAGTCTTTACCCAATTTTTTGAGGCCTTGCTCTTGTGAGGCAAATAAAAAAAAAAAAATTAAAAGTTCCCAGTGACATGAGGAAGCAGAGAAGGTCTAAAACCACTAAAACACACAATTTTTTAAAATTTAGAGAAAAAATTCATGATTAGGAGACATTTAGCAGACCACTTATTTTATCACATTTTTTGGCAGATCAACCTGTTCATGGCAACATCTTTAGACAAATAAAAATGAACTGCATGGGGCATGAACACACTTGTGAAGATGGTGACAATGACACCCGTCTCCTTTCTGGTCTCAGTCTACTCAGCCTCTTCTCCTGTGGAGAAGGAACCTGTCGGATGGGGACCTGAAATGTTGCTAGGGTGGAGCGCGGACCTTGGATCCGAGCTCTCTGGATGCGATGCTTCTAGCCATCCTCTCGGCAGGGCAACCATGGTGACTCCTGGGCCCTAATCAACCCCCTGCCTCTTAAGAGCCACTCCTTCTCCCCCAGGGTCCTCCAACCAAAGAGTAGGCACTTCATCTTCTCTGTGAATGAAGGAGAGTGTCAGCTGGTGCGAACGTGTCTCCTGGGCTTACTTGTATGTATGTGCTTCTTCTTAAAGGGATTCTAACTTCAGAATCTAGATGGAACCAGGTGTGTGATATTGGACATTCCTGGGGCAGTCACCTCACTGTACCTGCAGGGAGAAACCAGCGTTCTCCCCTGTGGCTTCCTGCTTTTAACCTGGGCAATAAGGAGAGGAGAAGATGGAGGCTTAAGAAGAAAGGTACCCGGGGTACAGCCTAGAGATGCTTCCATCAGGCATCTGCCTCCTGCTGTTAGACCAACGCTGGGGGGAAAAGAACTGAGTCAGGTGGTTTTGGATCCTTCAGTGGATGGGCCAGCTCTCTAGCAGAAGGCCAGCTTCCCAGGGAGGAAGAGACTCTCACGTGGGCAGGCCTGGGTGTTGAGAGCTTTTTAGCAAACCACCAGGAAGCGACGCCACGGGTGGTTTGGAATGTGATCTAAGCACCGAGGGACGCTGGCTGACTGCGGAAAGGCTCTACGCCCTGGGAGCCCTGAGCCCTCGCTTCAGTGTAATTGCAAAAAGCCAGGTAACAGCTGAGCCTGCCATTTGGGCAGCTGGGGTCCTCTCTCTCCCTGAGGGATTGGCTCCCCTGCAGAGAAGTCTTCTTCTGCCATAAGCCCTCCCTGCAGCTCACACTGGAGCTCAGAGCCATGGCCTTTCCCTGCCCCTCTTCAGAAAGTGGCTCCTGGCTGCGGGCTGCCTGGCTCTCCCACGGCCCAGAAGCTGCAGGAGTTCTCCGTGCTTTTCTCCAAGCTGCAGCAGGACGTGGGAGGCTTGATGCCATCCCGATTCAGCTGCCAACACAGAACCTCCCCCCGTGCCGCCCGCCATCACCCTCTTGCTGCCCTTTCAGGGTCCGGCTGCAGGGCCCCGCCAGGAAAGGTCACCCCGTGATGCCACAGCTCTCGGCATCCTGCTCCCCCGCCAATGGCTGCTAAGGGTTTCAGGCTGTGAAATGAATATTTCATTACCTTAGGAAGGGGAAAAAGATTAAATTAGTAAAATGATGATAAGAAAAGGATAACCTGACTTCAACCCTTTTATTATGCTTCCCAACTAGACAGCAAATTGCGTTCTGGGGTTTCTGCTTAGATGGCTGTAAAGAATCTCACTTTTGCTTTCAAATTAACCTGTCAAATCATATATTTATAAAGGAATGAAGGGAAGAAAATGAGGGGCCTAGGTAGTCCTACGCATCAATTAGAGGGAAATTAATTACAATTTACCTGCGTTAGCGCATTCATACCCTCAGATTACTGAAGGGATGTCTCTGTAACAGGAAGGGAGTCAAAACAGACCACTCTGTGGGGGATGGAGAGGGAGGGGTACCCTGGGTCCACAGCAAGGGGGGAAGGGGGGTACTGCTGGTGATGTAAAGGATGCTGGCAAGTAGATGTCCTGTATGTTGATGCAGAAGCCTCTAATGATGACATACTTTGATGAAGCAGCTTCTGAAAGGACCTCCATGCTCTGCAGTAATGAAGTGGGCATTCACGTGCAATAATACTGCAAACCTGCAAATAAGGATAGAGCCTCTCGCTGTCAACAAATATCACAGAACAAAAGACAAATGCACGTTTCCTCTTCCTGTGGGGCACTGATAGGAAAGGATCACAGCAGAGGAGGTGAGGAAGGGATAGGAAGGGGAGTCTGAGCCCCCTTTTAAGTAGCTCCCCAAGTGTGCAGAATGGCATCGGATTCTGAAGAAAGTTCGGGAAAGTCACGTAGCATAGGACTCCTGAACACCGAGGTAGGAACAACGCATGGGAAAAAAGTCAGCTACTTAGCAGATTATACTTTAAATCTTTGTCTCTGTTTCTCTTAACTGAGAACAAGGATGCCGTTTTGCTTCATGCAAGAATTCCTGAGGCCCTCTGGAAGGTCAAGGGTAGATGCAGTCTGTTCCCTGGGGACCTCACACCTGCTCCTAATCCTGGTGGGAAAGGAGAGGTTTCGATGGCTCTGTGGTCTTTTTCACCCCTGGGAAGCTCAGCTGAGATCTGTGCTGAGATCCAGAGAACTCCAGACCAGAGCTCCCTGCTGGGTCTCCCAGCTCTTCTCTCTGGACGTCCTGACACGTCCTGTGATGGAGCAGACACAGGGGCACGAGGGGCGTCTGCACCGCCTGCTGGGTGAGGGGCCGAAGACCGGGTTTGGGTGGTTGGCAAACCCTTGAGCGCTTGAAGACTCAGTTTCCTCATCTGAAAAATTAGGTTAGTTAAAACTGCAGTGTTCTCACCCCATTCTTCTTTTAAAGATCACAATGTACGTATGAAAGCTCTTGGTGAGCTCTAAAGAGCTGTACAGATTCAGGGAGTACAGATGCGCCGCTGCAGGCCGCTCTCTCTTTAAAAGGTGTGTTTTTTTTCAAGCCAATACATCCTTCCTCCCTCCCCCCGTCTCCCATCTTCCTGCACTCCAGCAGCCGAATGCAAAAACAACTTTGCCGATCATGGTGGAGTCTCTGAGGCCCATTAGATCTTTGTTTTCCTCTTTAAAAAATTGTTTTCTCTCCCCTCTGGGGTTGATGAATTATTGATGTCTTTGAAATAGTTTCAGAAGACACTGTCCGGGGAGACATTTCCCTGGCGGGGGACTGTGTGGCTTCCTGATGGCGCGCCCCGTTCTACTCCGCGGCCGCTCGCCCGGCTCTGCCCCCATCGGGCACAAATGCTTCCAATGGAAGCACCCATTTCACTCGCATGACTAGGACCCTGGGGTCCATTGGAGGCTCCTGTGGCCCTGCAAGAACTGGGGAGGGGGGGAGGGAGAGAGCCAGGTGCCCAAACATCACATGGTTTCACGTTTTAAAGAGGGCACTTTAAACCATCGCCACGCACAGCTATGGGTTCAAATAATGGAAGCCCTGACGTGTGCTGATGCGGCAGCTAACGGCACAGGCTGTGCAGTCCTGGGCTTAAGCCCCGCCGTTTAGTATCTGTGTCAACGTGGGCAGGTTTCACAACCTCCGTGAGCCTGGGCTTCCTCCCCTGTAAACTGAAGCTGATGACAGAACATCTCGGGGTTGTTGGAGGGTCAGGCGACATCCACACAGAGGGTTAGCCCGGCGCCGGGCAG
The DNA here is from genome assembly GCF_965194825.1 of Balaenoptera physalus. Classification (NCBI taxonomy): domain Eukaryota; kingdom Metazoa; phylum Chordata; class Mammalia; order Artiodactyla; family Balaenopteridae; genus Balaenoptera; species Balaenoptera physalus. The sequence continues at coordinate 2,418,198 of NC_138889.1, forward strand.
ACGGCGAGGGTCCAGTCCGCGTTAGCGGGTGTCATTACTGCCCTTGTGCCTCCAGTGTGCAGTTGATAGATCTGTGAAGCTGTTTCCTCATTTGTGAAGCGGGGGCGGGTGAGGAGGGTGAAGATGTCCAAGACGCGTTTCCCGAGGCCACCTGGAAGGTGTAGTGAGATGACCAAGGGGGCTGCTCCCGCAGGGCCCGGACTGAGGCGAGAGCAGGGTGAGCGGGTGGGCAGCCTCAGTCCTTCCTGGAGGCGCGGGCTGCGGGGCCACGTGCTGGTGTCCGTCTGCGGGCAGGGACAGGTTCTCTTAGCGGACAGGTCCTGGACGGTGCCCTTCCCGTGCTGCGTGGAAGCGCCTCGGTCCCGTTAGGCATCGCTGTTAGTTACTCACGTCCGCGCCCCCACCTTCCCCTGCATCGCCATCCTCACTGCCCCGCGGGGACTCTGCTTTGATCTGGCCACGGAGCCTCCTCTGACCCGGGGGTCTGCCGTTCAGACCGCAGGCTCACCGAGCTGAGGCGTGTGTTCGGGGCAGCCTCAGGGGTCACCTGTGCAGCCCCAGGAAGCAGACAGGGCCTTTGTGAGCCTGCAGGACGCTCTGACAACGAAAGGGACAAGGCGTCCGCAGCTGACTGTTAAACCGAAAACCGGCGTTTATTCTCTCAGTGACAGCGACAGGTGTGGCCGTGGGGACTGAGGGAATCTGGAGGGGGCAACTGGTTTATCGGTAAAATATGGAATAGTAGAGGGGATAGAAAAGAGGAAACTTAAATTTTGGGTCTTGTTTTGCGATGAAATTGGCATTGCTGTACGTGGAGCGGGGAGGACAGGAGATGCCTGGGGCTCCCATTGCCTTCCCTGACAGGTAGGCTGGGAAGAGTAAGAAATGGGAGTTGTGGTGGGAAAATACATGGGTTTTATTCTGCACTGTCGAAGTGGAAGATTTTCTCATATCCACACATCAGGGTTAGTCTCTTGTAGGACCTGCTGCAAATGTTGTCGTTGCCAATTCTTAATTTCTGTGACCCCATTTGCAAGTATCATGGTGCGTGGCAGAGTTAGGGTGAACAAAAAACCTAAATAACAGGCCTTCGCGGGGGAAGAGGAGGGCCATCAATTTAGATATTTCAACTGCTCAGTAGAATTGAGGTAGCCGTCTGGGTGCTTTGCTTTCCCCAGATCAGAGCGCAGGTGGATTGTGGTGTTCCGACAGAGGAGAACAGGCTGGCAGTGGGGAGGGACTTTTCTCCCACCCCTCTTGGCCTCACCCTGTCTCCCCCGCCAGGACAGAGGCAGCAGGCCCCTTGCGAGTCAGAACCCTGATCCTGAATCTCGGTGGTTACTCTGCCGTGCATCCTCTAAGAACTTCCCTCCTTTCCTGTGTCAGCTGTCACCCTGGGCAGCCGCGCCCCGACCGGGTGCCAGGTGCTTTCCACACTTGGGGTCAGGGTCTGAGCTGTGTCCTTGTCCAAGCCGATGCTTCCTGCCTGTCTGACCTCGAACAGATCACTTAAACTCCGGGCCTCGTCTCTGCCATTTGTAGGGTTGGGGCACCAGGACCGTCCCCGATTTCCACCTCTGGGGGTGGTGGGGACAGAATGAGGACTGCTATGGTCTCCTTGGCCGCACCAGCCCTCTGTCCTGCAGGCCTGGAGGCCAGTCTCAGGAGACGTGGGCAGAGCTTCCAAACCAGTGCCCCTGGGCTATGAAAACCAATGCCCCGTGGTGATTCCCCTCATCTGGGGGAGGTTGGAGTGAAACAGCCATTTCCACTTCCTGATTGCAGCAAGGAGCAGGGTCCAGAGGTGAGGGGGCGTCCACAGGCTTCACTCCCAGCCCCCCCGCCTCCTTGGGACCCTCCCTGTACAACTTACCTGATCGACATCATCGGGCCACAAGGTCCGTCAAAGATGCAGTGAGGCAGTGGGCAAACCTCACTCCACAGCACCTGGACCACAGAGGGGGCCTTCAGTTGGCAGAGAAGGAGAGGGAATCGAAGCTTCCTGTGCATGTCCCCAAGGGAAGAGGGAAATGAGACCCCTGGTTCTAAAGGGTGACTAAGTGTCTGCCTCTAAAAGGCAGTTACTCTGGGGAAGGACTGTGGCAGAGCCCTGGTCCCATAGGATGAAATCCTCGCCTTTGACGCCACGTGTGTCCCTCCTGCTCCCATCAGATGGGTAACTAGGGAGGGAGCAGGTGAGCAGAAAGGAGAAAGCACTTGTTGAGTGGCCACTTGGGGACGGGCAGTGAGCTGGGGGATGTGAGTTAAATGTGACCATCATCCCATTTTTGCAGATGAAGGAATGGAGGTTATAAACTAGCTGAGTCTGCACAGCTGATACATACGGGGAGTCAGACGGTGAATTCCTCAAGGACAGGGGTTTTTCCTCCACAGTTTCGTACAGCCAGGGCCTGCCTGCTCTGGTGCCTGGTGCTCGGTAGCACTGGTTTAAAAGTAAATAAATGGCAGAAGCAAGACTTGGAGAGCTGGCATCTGGTGCACCGCATTGGCATTTGTTGAGCCTTCAGGAAGTGTCAGGCAAACCACCTGATCACTTGTATGTATGTATATTCCTTCATTTAATTCCCACAAACCCATCCCAGGTAAGCTTTATCATGCTGTCTTACAAACCACACTCACTTGCTACTCCAAGTAAATGCTGTTTATAATCAGAATTGGCCTTCATTCTGCTCGGGTGATGGGTTCTCTATATTGTGAAGCAGGCGGGCGTTTCTCATCTACCTGTCTGCTCAGATGGTACTTCCCTTCTCCCAGGTGCTGCCCCCGCCAGTGGCTGGTCAGCCTAGATTTAGCCCATCTCAGCCTTGTCCTCCAGCCTATCAAAATCTCATAGCTCCTCAAAGCCCCCGTGACCTACTGCCACCCTGGTCTTGGCCGTCGGCCCCGCTCCCTTCTGAATGGTCCGCAGACTCGCTTTGCCCTCTGTGCTCTGTCCGAGGTGCTGAAGCCGGAGCCTGCTTATGGAAAATGGCACAGCAAGTCAGGCAAAGGGTTACAACCTCAGAAACAAAAGCATCCCTCGGACAAGCTGTTCGAAGTGCGTGTAGGGGAGAAGCTGGGAGTCCTGACACTCAGGGATTGGGTCCCGTGCCCTGTTGCTGACTGAGTCTGCGCTTTCAGCATTAGATGGGGCTGCCGTGGAGACGTTTAGTTAAGTATGCTCCGTCCATCCTGCTCCTGCCGAGGAGAAACATGCGGGGGGAGGTGCTGCTGCCTCTCAGCATTCCACAGAGGTCAGGAGGGGAGCGGCTGACAAATTCAACAGCTCTTTTTAGAAGTTTAACCTCAAATGTGACTTTCCCCCCTTGTCCATATGGCGCCAGCCCTGTCATGTTAGGAGGTCTGGGCAGTGAGTCCTCCGGGTTAGCAGAGACAGCCCAGGGTGCAGGATGGAGCTGTGGTGGTGAACGTCTCTGCATCCTCATTGGTCGCGGCCCCTCCTCCCAGAGCCCAAGGGGTCTTACCCAGAGGCCAGCACATTCTTCATCCCCACGACCTTATCAAGTGGGTCATTACTGGCCATCATTAGCCCCATTTCTGTCAAGCGGTCAGAGTCCCAGAAAGGCTGAGGGATGTTTCTGGCAGTGCATGGCCGGTGAATGGTCAGCCTAGAGTGAAACTCGCAGAATTTTAGTCCACTGCACCAGTCATGGGTCCATGCTAGCACTTGCAGAGGGGGATAATAAAACCTCTTCACAGAGCTGACATCGTTAGAATTGTATATCAGCATCCTTAACACCTTGTAAGGTATTTACTAGTGTCACATGGTCCTGGTCTTCTCTTTACAACATACATTTGAAGTTTAGTGCAGAGGCCTCTAACTTCTTGGGGTCTAGGAAACCAACTCCTTGACATATATAAAGGTCAGGAAATTAAGGTGTTGACCTTGGTACTGAATCTTTTCATTCTTTCAATTGCCTGTATCCTAAACCTAGCTTTACAAATTGCAAGGAGTTATATGGGAAGCTGTGAAATCTGGGGGGGCTGTATCCAGGGAGGTACAGTTGGTGAGGCTATCTGAGATGGGCCATGATGCGCTCGGATGCTGGAGGAGAGAGGGCGTATCTCCAGGGATCAACATTCTCCTGGTACGGTACCAGCCAACCGTTGGAGGGAAGGTCCATCAGCAAGTATAGATCACTATCAATAATTGAAATTTAGACTTAACCAGGTCTTTAGAGTAGAGGACAACACTTCATTATTTTTTCTTCTCTAATTAATCCCCTATTAAACTCACAATAGCTCCTTCAGACATTTGCCATTTTTAATACTCCCAAATCCATCTCTGTCTCCCTTTTTTTCACTCAACTCCTGCCTTACTTTATATAGAAAAATTGAGCCCATCTAGTGCAAACTCACTCTTTCTTCTCCCCCGACTTTCTTTTTTGTTGTTGTTGTTGAATTTTTGAATTTTGTTTTATTTATTTTTTTATACAGCAGGTTCTTATTAGTTATCCATTTTATACATATTAGTGTATACATGTCCATCCCAATCTCCCAATTCATCACACCCCGCCCCCCGTCCACTTCCCCCCTTGGTGTCCGTACATTTGTTCTCTACATCCCCCGACTTTCTTGACACCATCCTCCTCCTCCTTGTCACTGTGGCTCCAACTCCTAGAGTGTTCCTCTACTTCCCTTCTCCTCACATTCGGTCAGCAGCCACAGGCTGCCCATCTGGTCTGCCCTTCAGCCCAGACCCCTCCTGACACACAGCCACCAGCACTGTACTGTCTCAGGGCCTCCTGGTCCTGCCTCACCTTCAGTGTGGTTTTCCTATGTCCAGACCCTTCTTTACACAGTGCAGCTTGCCCATTGCCTTCAGCATTATCTTCCTAAAATACAGGTTTTGTCCATTCACTCTTTTTTTAAAAGTTTTATTGGAGTATAGTTGATTTACAACGTTGTGTTAGTTTCAGGTATACAGCTAAATGAATCTTTTATACATATACATATATCCACTCTTTTTCAGATTCTTTTCCCATGTAGGCATTACAGAGTATTGGGTAGAGTTCCCTGTGCTATACAGTAGATCCTTAGTAGTTATCTATTTTTTATATAGCAGTGTGTATGTGTCAGTCCCAGTCTTCCAATTTATCCCTCCCCTGACCTTACCCCCCCTGGTAACCATAAGTTTATTTTCTACATCTGTAACTCTATTTCTGTTTTGTAGATAAGTTCATTTGTAGCCTTTTTTTAGATTCCACATACAAGCAGTATCATATGATATTTATCTTTCTCTGTCTGACTTACTTCACTCAGCATGACAATCTCTAGGTCCATCCATGTTGCTGCAAATGGCATTATTTCATTCTTTCTTATGACTGAGTAATATTCCATTGTATATATGTACCACATCTTCTTAAAAAACTAAGAATAGAGCTACCATATGATCCAGCAATCCCACTCCTGGGCATATATCCGGAGAAGACCATAATTCGAAAAGATACATGCACCCCAGTGTTCATTGCAGCATTATTTACAATAGCCAGGACATGGACACAACCTAAATGTCCATCGACAGATGAATGGATAAAGAAGATGTGTTCATTCACTCTTATGCTCACAAGCTTTCCACGGCTCCTTGCTGCGTTCAGAACAAAGCATAAACGCTTAAGCCTCACACTTAAAACCCTCAACAACATGAGCCTACCAAACTTTCCAGTATTCTTGTCAGCAAAACTTTTTCTCTCCTTGTCTACCTACTTCTTTTACTGACCAATTTAATAATTACCTTTCTCTGGTTTACCATTAAAACATTCCTTCTTGCTATAATTTCCTTTCCTAGCTTCGTCTGCTTCCATAATTGCCAGCCAACATGATAAATAACTTACAAAGCTTAAGTAAATTCTACCTGTCTTAACTGTCCTATCATATACACCACCATCCCCTACCTTGACAAAATATGTCTTTCCCTTCCAATTCCAATGCAGTCTGTAATTGTAGTGGACCCCTCATCATGAATCATAGTCAGCCTTAGATTAATTAGTGGTAGATACCTCTGTTTCTCCAATTTCTTTCACAGAAATTGGTGAACAAAGCTCTGATCACTCTTTGTTTCCCTCAAAGAATCAGGCAAGCATAATTTAGCAGCCCAAAACATATTTGTTGAAATGAATTCTCACTTGGTCTCACCTGCATTTCCTACCAGTCTCCATAGACCACCTGAAGACTCAGTTCCCATCTGGTCCTGTTGTTTCTAAAGAGTCCAGGATTTTTCTTGCTTAGATACCCAAGAAGGAGTTGTTTCCTGCTTCCCAGAAACTTCAGTTAATTCACTTCTCTTTTTGCTAATGTTCTTTTGTCTCTCACCCAGATGTCTGAGTATTGTCTTTGAGTTATTGCTTGAATTAAGCCCCATAGCTCCTTTTTTTTTTCACTAGAAAAAGATAGAAGCATCTCTTACTTGCCTATTAACAAAGAACATGTAAACTTAGTTGCAGTTGTTAGGATATAGACATTTGGTCATTTGTCCAATCTGTTTGTAGTGTGATTGGATATCAGCTGCTAAGTATACATTTATAGGAAGTAGGACCATAATCACGTCATCCATTCGCTCAGTGAACGTTTGTGAAGTGCCGACTGTGTGCCAGCCGCCATGTGGAAGGCTGCTGGTGGATGGGAAGGCAAAGCAAGGGCTTCCCTGAGCTCACGGGAGGGCGCTCTTCGTAGGGCCACTCATATCAGGTCCATCCAAGTTGCCATCACTTCCGGCTTTGGCGGAATTTGAAACGGATGCACCCTCCAACTGAAGAAATAAAACTCATAATTGCTGAAAAAGGAAAGAAAGAAGGGCACCGTGTTTCTGGATGGCGTTGGCGTGTTTTATCCCTTTGGGCGCGAGCCAGGCTCAACTCAGGATTTGTGTCAGGCAGGTGGGAGGGAGGGGATGAGGAGGGTGGAGACTGGACCCTCATTAATGCCTGGCAGCCACCCCGAGGAGCAGCGCAGCCAACCAGAGGTGAGCTGCTGTTTCTCCCCTGTTCTTCCAGCAACTGAAGGGTCCTTTGTGCACGGAAAAGGATGTCACTCCTCCACACATCCGCTTCTTGAAATTCTCCTCAAAGTCCTCTCATCGGGAGAGAGAGGAGGACAGGATACAAGGAGGCAGGCAGACCCTGACTAAGTAGTCGTATCTTCACTCTGAGATAGAAAACAAGAACCAGACAAAACAGCATGGGCTCAAGGACCAGCCAAGCCCTCCTCCGTTTTCACGTGGCAGGGTCTCAAGAGTCCTCTGCCTCCCTCCTCTCCTCCCGCTTCCTGCCTCTTAAGAAGAGCGATGTGGTCTATAAACCCGAGTTGCAGGTAGTGCTACAGAGATGGAATATGTAGGTCTGTGGGAGAAAATAACAGCAACAGTATTCAGCAGCAGTTTTGACACTTATGAGAGAGTGGCAAAGTGGAAAGATAAGTACACAATTTCTCCAAGAGTCCTAGCTTCTGATTGTGAGATTCAGGACAGGCCAAGGAAACATTCCTTTCCTCACAAAGAAAAGGGCACAGACGGATTCATCCTTCCTTTATCCCACATTTGCTCTGGGGTTCAGCCGAGATGAGATTTGGGGAAGTGCTTTGAACGGTGTATTTGTTACTCTAAATAATTCTACGTGTTACAGTTGACAACCCACAGATCTTAGTACTTAATGCAGAAAGAGTCATCTTTTCCCTCTCCCAGGTCACAGTCCTTTGTAGATCATCCTGGGACTCAGATCTTCCCCATGCCGTGGCTCTGCCATCTTCAGACAGCTTGCTTCAAGGCCATGCTGGCTGTTCTGACCACAGAGGGTGAGAGAGAGCTTGCCCTCAGCCTGGAACTGCACGTTACCTTGCCCACATTCCATTCAGGAGAAGCACTGACAGTGTTCTGTCTAGATGTAAGGCAGCTTTGCAATGTGGTCTGTGTGAGCCCCACAGGGAGAAATGGGCCTTGTGACCAGCTAGCCCCTGCCTGGCTCAGCCACTAGAGGTTATTGCTCAAATGTCATCTGTCATTCTATCTAGCAAATAGATAGTCCAGGGCCTTCTTCCTCCAGGCAGCCCTCCAAGATCAGCTGTGCTCTGCAATCAGACTCATCAGCTAAGGACACCCCATGGAGCAGATATTCAGTACACATGTGGCTGACACGTGGTCCCTGGCCATGTCTGAGGACAGTAGCCACCGTGGCCCATGCCTGAGCTGCACAATCATATTCATGTTGAAGGATGGGTGGTCCAGGAGTATGAAAAGGTCCTTGGCAGTTTCTGCCCAGGCTGTGTCATACAGACAGTCGTGGAGGGAAAGGGCTCAGATGTTGGCCTGAAGCCATCAGAATGGCCGTTATCAACAGCTCTCTCTCTGCCTACCATGCTCACCCACGCACGGAGAGCTCCTGCTTCTCCCGTCCATGCCCCCCTCACAGCTTTGCCTGATTCATCAACCACTTAGGGTTTCAGTAGAGATAAGCATCACTTACATTCAACAAAAATCATTGAGAACCTAGTGTTTGCTGTGTACGGACAGGACGACAGCTGTGCGTAAAGTCAAATCTCAGACCTCTAAGGTTTTAGAGTCTAGAGATAAAAGTAATAAAGAAGAGATAGTGTGTAGTTAGTACTGAGTCAGCAATACCCACAAAAACGCAAAACGGGGTCAGAGGAGGCTCAGGAACTGGGGCTCTGGCTGCAGTGCTTTGAGTGGGCTCTAGGCTCCCATCCGAAGCTGCACAGACTTGCAGACAGCAAAGATGGCACAGACACAGGTCCTGCGAGCCATAGACCAGTTGTTCTGACCAGAGCAGAAGAAAGATTCTTAGATTAGGGGACAAACCAAGAATACACTGAGTGCCAGGCTACAGAGTTTTGATTTTATTTATTAAACATTTTGGAAACTTGTGGTTTAACTTAGTCAAGTTGTACTGTCAGAACATCGTGTTGAGAAATTATTCTTTTGGTCGAGGACATGATGGATTGGAACAGAGGTGAAACTAGAGAAAAGTTGTATCAATAATAACTACTACTTACCGAGAATTTACTCAATATGTGACTATTTGCTTGATCTTATCAACCACTCTGTGTGGCCTATACTATTATTATGTTATTTAATTGCCCTAACAAAAGGCAGAGTGTGGGCTCTCACCCACCAAACCCTTAAATACCAGGGACTTGGTGTAGTGATCAGAACATCTGGGAAGTCGATGGGGTGTGATGAGAAACCGGGAAGAGGGATGAGGCAGAGATGGTGAAGATGGTCGGATGTGCCAATGGCTCGGATTTAGGGGATAAAGGAAATGTGGAATATTTATCCACCTTTTCATCCTGGATAATTCTAGAAAAGGGATACTGTTAGGGAAATTAGGAGAAGATTTTAAGGAGGGCGAGGTCATTTTGGCTTCAGATACGTTGAGGTTCAGGTGACAGTGGATGAAGGGGGCAGCTGTGCTGTGGTCCAAGAGTTTATCCTCCTCCAGCAGAGAAGGCAGATTTCAGTTCTCAGCTGGGAAGACCCTGGAGCAGTGCCCAGGAGGCAGGGGAGCATGGGATCAGGGAAAGATATGGAGTCACCATGTCGAGGCGACCCTTAGGAAGTACAACAGTCTGTAGGACATGAGGGCGAGTGACAGAGGGTTAGGGCTTCAGGAGAGCAGAAGAGAGCCGGGGTGGTCCTCGTCAAGACAGGACCATGGGACCCAGTGAGAGGAAGGCCGTTGTGTCCAGTAGCATCCGAATACTTGTTGGATCCAGTTCTGTACACACAGAGGTTCTGGTCCAAAGGATGAGGGAGAGCAAGAGAGAGAGAGAGAGAAGAACATGTGCATTTTGTGGGGCTGGGTCTACAGGCAGGAGTGGAGGATGCCAGTGGCGAAATGGAGAGCGGACAGTGCAACTCCAGGGAAAAGCCCAGCCCTGGACGGAGACCATCCTTCCTGCTGCCCCGGCCCGTCCCCTCCTGCAGTCACGGGATCTCACTCCCCGGGGCAGCCTCTCTCAAGTTCACATACTCTCGTTTTAAACTCATGTTGTTTCCTCCTTTCCTTCTCGCTAAGACTCCCCAGTCACCTCAGGAAAATCACACTAGTCTTTATTTCCATTTGTCGGGAAAATGTAAAAGACCTATCATAACTGAGCAATGAGAAGAGCCTTCGCCCTGCTCATCTCCCTGAAAACTCAAGCCAACATTCACATGGGAGATCAGACCAATAGCAATAACATCCCCGCTCCTACAGCCTCTAAAATATCAGAGGCTCCCGTTATAGAATCAGCGTAACCCACCTAACCTCTTCTAATTAATCATCCGTATCTCTTTACATCTCTATCTTCAACAAGTACCTCTGCAGGGCTCTTTCAGAAGAGGGTGTGTTTGGAGGCAAACACACTGGGTTCAAATTCCAGCCCCACCTCTTACCAGTTAACACCAGGTGACCTCAGCCGTATGGTGAGAATAGCAACAGAGCCCGTACCCCACTTGGTTGGTGTGGGGATTCCACTAGTTACTGTATTGAAACCCTTAGAAGAGTATCTGGCACACGGTGGGCCCCGTGAGCGCTGGCAGGGACCACTGATGCTGGTGAGTCATGCAAGGATGGACACGATGCCATCTCTATCCTCAGTGAACTCTCATGAAAGGGAGAATGTTTTGTTTCATCGTTTTCATATGTTGCTTAATTATTAGTGTAGCGGGACCATAGGAGAGGAATTTGGTTACATGAAGGGTTAAAGTTATTTTTGTGAGCCCGCCCGTGGAGGACACTGCCAACCACTAACAGCGTTATATCTGGACGAACCCATGCTGAGCTCCACACAATCAAATGAACAAATCCCTAGGAGATGCGTCCTCCTGTGATCTGGGGACCACATCATGCACTTAACATTCAGGGTCTGTTCCTTTGGCCGGAGAGGGGGTTCATATGTCCTGTGACACTCTGTGGGTTTACGAATGAGAAGGGACTTCCTACCATTGGAGCATCCCTGGAGATGGTGGGGAGCCCAGGAAAGGCAAGTCCCTTACGAGGCATCTCGAGGGAGGCTGTGCAGGAGGGGACAAGAAGGGATCCCCTAAGACATGGCTTTGGAGCCGTTACAACCGATAGCACCACTGGGGTGGGAGAGAGCTACCCCTCCCACCTGTGGGAGGGGGAGTCTCTCTTGTAGGATGTGGTGATCCAGGAGGAGGAGGAATGGTGGTGGAAGACGAGTTTTGTGCCGTGGAGTCACGAGAAGAGAACTGAGCAGATCGTCCTACTTTTCAGATGAAGAAACTTGACTTTGAGAGGTTAGGAGACTCTCTTCAAATCAGAAGCAAATCCTGGCTGTCCAGCCACCCTAGAGGATCCACGATGAGGCTCCCCAAGTCTCCCCTTCCGCACACGGCTACCTCCATTGGACAGTGGTTCTTCCTACGCAGGGTTCTTCAAACGAACCTGTGTTCTAACTTCTTGGTGCATCTAGTTTGCTGTCGGCAAACCTCTCTAGACCGTCCCCACTTTGACTGGAGGTCGATTTTTCTGGCCTGCTAAGAGCTTCTGATGTTCTGAGAAAGTGCAATTTGCTGCTAAAGTGCGAAACTTCACCCTCAGCGGAAAGGGGAGGAATAGGAAACAAGCACACGCTTGTTTCCCGGGCAGGAGAAAGGGTGCAAAGTTGCAGTGGGCCTCACTGCAGGCCAGGACTGGCACCTGTTTCCTGCCCCCTTGGCATCCAGAGAGGGTCACAAAGCGGCATGAAATGGGAGCTGGGGACACACCAAGTTCGGTGCTAGGAATCCGGCAGGTATCAGAAGCCAGCACCGTATTCACTCTTACAAAGCACGTAACTGGTGAAAGACATCTGGAACTCCTGACATACTTTTTATGTAGCCGTCAACCCTCCTTATTTAAAACAAACAAAAAAGCAAAACATGTCAGAATATTTAATAGCAAAAGTGTTCAATTATTGTTCTTCTCTGTGCCTAAGTAAGATTCCAGAATAATGTAAACCTCAGTTTTAAGTAGAGTTTAAAACAATAAATGAATAAACAGTGTAGGAACACCATTTATCCCAAAGAAGCTTCCTTACCTTCCCAAAAGAATGAATGCTTTTTCCAGACAGAATAGTTGATCAAGCTTGAACTCATTAGGAAAAGCTAAGAATTAGAAACATTTTCCGAGAGAGGCTCAGCCAAATGCTCTGTAAAAAATAATTCTCTCTCCCTCTCTCTCTTTTTTTTTTTTTTTTGGACTATTTCCACATAAAAGCTCCCTGTTGTTAAATGGGCCCTGTACCGGTGATGACAAAATCATCCTTCACGTTAATGGTACTTTTGGCCTTTTTTGGTCCTGGAAATATGCAAATTTTTGAGGGCATCAGTTTCAATTGTTTTCCCAAAATACTTTGCCTTTTTAAAGGCAGGTTTCTGATGACCATTGTCTTTTGCTAAAAAATGATATCGGCTAAAACAGCCCCGCAAAATATCAACCTCTGCACCAAATACGCGCGTGCGCGCGCGCGCGCGCACGCGCACGCGCACGCGCACGCGCACACGCACACGCACACACACACACACACACACACACACACACACACACACTGCACTGGCTTTCTTTAACGAATACCTAAAGCCTACATGTTCCAGATCCTTCAAAATCCAGCCACACCCTAAATTTCCAATTTATTTTCCAGTGTAGCATGTCCTCCCACCCCTCCCTCCATTATCCTCTCTTTCGCTCTCCCCTGAGAGCTCCTACTCTTTCCAGGCTGTGCGCCCCTCCTCCTTCCATATGTTGAAAGCCCACCCGGCCTACAAGGAAACAGCTCTATTTTTAGTGTTGGACGATTCCACAGTTGTTCCGTAGCGATCTGGATCCTGCTTGTGGGGCCCTTTCCCCAGTTGGCCCCTGCAGTGCTTGCAAACTACCCTCTGAAAGCCTGAGGACAGAGTGATGAGCTTGGCCAGCGCCGAGAGCTCAGCCAGCCTCGTTTGAGGACGGGTTTGGGTTTGGCAGTTTATCCCCTCCTTCTGTTGCCCTGTTTCTCCCCAGCGCCCTTCTGCCCAGAGGGAGACCAGACGCACCTGATTGCATACAGGACTAACTCTTCTCACCTGTGTCCTCCTCTCAGCCTCAGACACCGCATCCCCGAGCATCTGCAGGTGCCAGGGACGAGTTTCTCATCCTAAGTGGATAGACTCTTAGGTCTTCTGAATAAATATGGGTGAGAAGCAGACTATCACAATGGGCATGCGAAGGGTAATGATATTTCTTGGTCAATATTGCTTTTTTTTTTTTTAATCCCAATCTCTCAATTCATCACACCACCGCCCCCCTGCCACTTTCCACCATGGAATTCTGCAGCTGTTGTTAGATGGCAAGCCTCCAGCTTGGGTAATTACATTCTGCTTACCTTTGTTTCTCTTGTAGTTTGAAGATAACTTATTCTTCATGGTTTTTTCCTAAATAAAACAAAGAAGGCTGTTTTTGGTGTTGCTATTTGCAGCGGCAACAGGGTCGGGGCAAGGTAGCAGAGCAGAGAAAGAGGAAGACCACCTTAGGAGGGCACGGGCCCGGCTGCGTTCTAGGGGGGCCCTTAGATCCACAGGGTCTCAGTAGTTTTGCATCCATCTTTTGGGAATCGTATTCTCTACCCTGAGTTGTTGCCGGAATTACATAGGATAATGCCGGTGATCTGCCACATGGAAAATTTGACTGGGTGACTGGGTAGGGACCACCTTAACAGAGTGTTCCATGCAAGAGAGGAAACCCTCCTTCCCTCTGGAAGCTGAGCCGGTTTCTACCAGCTGTTAGAAAAGAGCACCGCTGTGGAGGGCGAGGGGGTGACCTCATGACCGCCTCCTGCTCGAAGCTGGGGGCTAACACTATGGAAGGGAAACAGCACAGGAATAGGGGTCTTGGGGTGGGCTTCTGGTCAACCAGCTGCCGACCAGCCAACCACTCTCTGGTCATAAGGTCATCGTGCCCGTCCTAAGGCCCTCAGTAACAAGCAGGGGTAAATAGTACTTCAGCTGTTATTTGTTATTATGAATATTTGTTATTATGAGTAGCGTGTGAACAACTATTACACACGGGTCTCGTATGCTGTTCCCTAACCAGGAGGAGGACCAGCCACAGCAAGTCAGGCTAGCTAGCAAGAACAGTCCCTTTCAGAGCAGTTCTTCCAGAAGTTTCCTTCTAGTGATTGTGCAATTCTGTACATTTCACTTGCTTCTAAAATGAACAGGAGGCTGTTATTCAATAAAGGAAGAGAACTGGTGCATTTTGGTAAAATGTGCAGTAGAACTATATGCAAGAAACCAAGGTGGGTCTGGAAACAGAAAAAACACTCCAGAAAATACAGGTAAAGGAAAGTGACTCTGATTAAGCACAAAGCTCTGAGCCAAAGACCCTGGTTGGTATCCTCTACCCCGTCCCAGCGCTGGGGGCTGTCTGCACCCTCCCAGCCTGGGTGACCTGGGGCCGTGCTGGCAGCAGGATGCCCTCTCGTCTCCCTTTGTCTTGGTGAGGGTCCCCCCGGGTTCCCAGTGGTGCAAAGAAAGCAGAGGACCAGAGCTGGAGCAAATGTGGAGGACGTGTCAGGACAGGAGCTTAGGGGCTGGTGGGACAGAGCAGGAGGACAGGGCTAAGAGTGGATGCCCAGGGGGGACCGCCCAGCCCTCCTCTTCCTCCTGCTTCCGCTGCCCCGAGGAACAAGAGCACGGGAAGCAGACGCACCCCAACCCATCCACCCAAGACTCCCGGGGGAGGCCTCCCTGAAGGACCACAGCTCCCCACAGAAGAGCATCCTTGTACTATTATATGTGAATTGTATTTCCTAGACCCTCAAGCCGACCGGCGCCCCTTTCCCTAGTCAAGTCTGCACGCGGGAGGTTAAGCGGGCTGAGTGGAGGAGGGGCGTGGGGAGGCCGCAGCGGGGCGAGGAAAGGCCTGGGGAGCCTTATTAATAGTTAAGCGGACAAGGCTGTTAATGGGGTAGCTTTTTATTGGCCCAACAGATCGGTTGTAATATACACGCTCGCAGGCAGCGCCTGTGATTTGCGTTGATACAATTCAGGCTGAGGTTTTCATTATACAGCGGAGATGGTACAGGAGGCTGTATTATCAAAGGCAGCTGAAAAGGGTTGGGAGCCATCTCATATTCTGTGTGTGCCTATTCATTAGCGGTGAGAAAGGTGCTTTGTCCTGGGCGGTGTTGGATGTTTCACAGTGAATCATTAACAACTCAAACAGCTTCATACATATGTCTTATTGATGTGTAAAGTCATTACAGCCAAGGCTTTTTTCCCTCTTTCTCTCTCTTTTTTTTTCCTGAATGAGTGAGTTCTGCTTTACTTAGGATTCTGCAGAAAGCCTAGTGACGTTTTCAGTGATGCAGGGATCTTGGGGCTCAGAGAGGAGTTGCTGTAAGGCTAGCCCCCAGGAAGCTGACTGTCCGATTTAAGAGAAAACAGTCTGGAGCAGGAGATGCTCTGTTGCTGCCCCTCAAGGGAAACAGAAGGGGAGCCGCCACATGGCCCAGGGGCAGAAGGGTGACGGTCTCCAAGGGTGACCAGCAGCCCTTCTGGAAGGGGGCACTCTGCAAACATGCTGTCCACGGCGAGGCAGAGGGCCAGGCAGGGAGACTGGACGGTCAGCAGCCCTGAGCTGAGTGAAGGGCTATGTGAAGTCGGGGAGGGAAGAGGCAAGAGGACAGGAGACGAAAATGTGCCGCAGCTGACAGTGAGGGAACGTGGGGCTAGAAACAAAGGAGGCAGCTTTTCCTAGCAGGGCCGGAGGAGAAACAGATCAGAGCTGGAAGCCAATTATCTCTGATTGCGCAATCAGGATCCTGCTTCCAAACCAGGCTCCCGCCCTGCCAGCCCCAGGGCTGGGGCCACCTGAGAATGATGTCAGAGCTGGGAGCGATACAGGGAGAGGACTCAGCCCTGATTAGCACAGGCGACATTTGGGGGCCGTGCCTTCTGAGTGCTAACAAAGCAGAGAACTTCCTGGCCTGGCCTGTTGGACCTACTTTGCCAGCAGAATTTCAATTTCTGAGTTGTTAGCTGCCAAGCAACCTGAAATAAACTTTCTGACTTCCCTGACTTTTGTTCTAAGCCCTCACAGAGTCTCTTCAAAGCTCTGGTCCTTCCTGCTGGCCCCGAAGGCGCCAGCCCCGCTACCCCGAGCCCTGTCGCCGGCCCCTGAGCACCTTCGTGTCTAGTCTCTACAGCTCTGTCTCCCCCTCTACCCACCTGCACAGGTAACCCCGTGCAAATCCCATGGGGTTGCTTCGTGGTCTTTTTTTTTTAATTAATTTATTTATTTATTTATGGCTGTGTTTGGTCTTCGTTTCTGTGCGAGGGCTTTCTCTAGTTGCGGCAAGCGGGGGCCACTCTTCATCGCGGTGTGCGGACCTCTCACTATCGCGGCCTCTCTTGTTGCGGAGCACAGGCTCCAGACGCACAGGCTCAGTAGTTGTGGCTCACGGGCTTAGCTGCTCCGCGGCATGTGGGACTCTCCCAGACCAGGGCTCGAACCTGCGTCCCCTGCACCGGCAGGCGGATTCTCAACCACTGCGCCACCAGGGAAGCCCTCGTGGTCTGTTTTTGTTTTTATGGTTTGTTTTATTCTTTTTTACAGTTTTATTGAAATATAATTGATGTACAAGAAACCACACATATTTAAGGGGTACAATTATACACCCACCAACCATCACCATCAAGATAATGGCCATAGAACCCCCAAAAGTTTTGTCATTTCACTTTGTAATCCTCCTCTCGATCTTAAAGAACCTCTGGTCAGCTTTCTATCACAGCAGATTACTTTATACTTTCAATATTTTTTATAAATGGTATCATGGAGAATATACTGCCTTTTTTTCTGGCTTCTTTCATTCATCATAATTATTTTGAGATTCAGCCAAATGTGTGTATCTGTATGTCCCTCTTTTTATTGCCAAATAGTATTCATTGCAGGGATATACCACAGTCGGGCTGTCTATTCACTAGTTGGTCAATATTTGGGCTGCTTTCCATTTGGAGCTGTTATAAATAAAGTTGAGATGAACATTTGTGTACAGGTCTTTATAAACATACACCTTCATTTATCTTGGGCAGATACCTAGGAGAAGAATAGCTGGATCACTTGATATCCAGGTGTATGTTTATCTTTTTAAGAAACTGCCAAACTGCTTCCCAAGGTTGCATCATTTTACATTTGAACCAGCAGCGTGGCAGAGTTCCGGTCCCTCCACATCCTTGCAGACACCAGATATAACCAGTCTCTTTAATTTTAGCCATTTGAATAAGTGTAGAGTGGTTTCTCATTGTGGTTTTAATTTGCATTTTCCCGAACAACTAATGATGTTAGGCATCTGTTCATGTGCTTGTTTGCCACCAGGGTTATCTTCTTTGGTGAAGTGCTTTTCAAATCTTTTGCCAACTTTTAAATTGGGTTTTTTGTTCCCTTACAATTGAATTATGAGTGTTTTTGTATATTACGGGTAAAAGCCCACTAGTAACTATGTGATATTTGCAAATAGTTTCTACTAGTATTTAGCTGTCTTTTCAATCTCTAAACACTGTCTGTCAAAGAACAGTTTTAATTTTAATAAAGTCCAATTTATCAATTTTTCTCTATGGATCCTTCTAAAAGTTTATAGTTTTAGGTTTTGTTTTTAGGTCTACAATCCATTTTAATTTTTGTATGTCTTATGAGATAGCGTTTGAAGTCCATTATTTTGTATACGGATGTGCAATTTTTTCAGCACCATTTGTTGAAAAGAGTATCCCTTCTCCACTGAATTTCCTTAGCACATTTGTCAAAAACCAGTTGTTCATATATGTGTTGGTCTACTTCTAGATTCTCTCTTCTGTTCCGTGGATGCATTTCTCTATCTTTACACCAAGACCACACTGTCTTGATGGCAGTCACTTTACTATAGTCTTGGAATTAGAGTTAGTTCTCTAACTTCATTACAGTCTTGGAATTAGTGTTAATTCTCTAACTTTGCTCTCGTTTCTCAAAGTTCTTTGGCTATGCAAGGTCTTGCATTTCCATGTGAATTTAAAAATCAGTTTGTCAATTTCTGCTAAAAAAAAACCTGAAAGAATTTTCATTGGGATTCCATGGAATCTGTAGATCAGTCTGGGGAGAACTGGCGTCTTTGATTAGTTTTGATGTTGGGCGCGACTCATGACTTGAGTTGGGAAATATTCTCTCCTTTTCAAATTTCTGAAAAAATTTCATATAGAATTGGCATTATTTCCTTCTTAAATATTTGATATAGTTTACTAAGGAAGTCATCTTTGACTGCAATTTTCTTTGTGGAAAGACTTTTAACTACAATTTCAATTCTTTAATAGATATAGTACATATTCAAGTTCCCTATTTCTTCATGAGGGTCCTGTGATGGTTTGTGTCTTTGAGGATTTTTTTTTTCATTTAAGGTGTCAATTTTATTGGTATAAACTTGTTGATAATATTTCTTTAGTATCCTTTAACTATCTGTAGAAACTGTAGTGATGTCACTTCTTATCATGTGTGCCATCTCTCTCGTTCTTGTTTTATACTCATCAACTTGAATTTGACCCTTTTGGGTCTTGCCTTTAACTATCTGTAGAAACTGTAGTGATGTCACTTCTTATCATGTGTGCCATCTCTCTCGTTCTTGTTTTATACTCATCAACTTGAATTTGACCCTTTTGGGTCTTGCCTTTAACTATCTGTAGAAACTGTAGTGATGTCACTTCTTATCATGTGTGCCATCTCTCTCTGTCTTGTTTTATACTCATCGACTTGAATTTGACCCTTTTGGGTCTTGCCTTTAAAGTTTGTTAGGCTGACCTGCAGTCCTGCTCACTGTAGGACTAATGACTCGCTAGCACTAAATATTGTCCTGTGTCCTCTGCCCCATGTCCTGTGAATCAGTCTGGAATAGGAAGAGGTACTTTTCCTGGCCCCCACTGTGTCGTTACTGCTAACCTCTCAGTAATTCTTCCCCGAGACTTGGGTTCCTTACATGCATGGTCTCTTGTGCTCAGCTGAGACCCTGAGGAGAGCCCTGCAGATCTCTGAAATTCTGTCTCCATGTAGCTGACTCTCTCCTCTCTGGTTCTCTGTTCTTCATCTCTAGCTGCTGGGGTCTCCCAAACTCTCAACTTCAACTCTTCAACTCAGAGAGACCCGAAGGCTCCATCTGTTTCCGTAGCCTGGATGCTCTTTTAAGGCAGCAAACCGCAGTAACTGCACAGATTACGCTCTTTGTTCCCCATCCCTCATGGATCACTGTCTCTCGTTTCCTGATGTTCAGAGCCTTGGCAATCATTGTTTCATACATCCCGACTATTATTGGTTGTCTTGGTCAGGAGGGCAGAACTGGTCCCTGCTACTCCACTGTGTCCAGAAGCAGAGATCCTCTGGTCCAGAAAAGACTGCCCGGGGCCCTCCAGAAAAAGGTGGGCTGTGCCACTTCATTTTGGTTGGCTCCGCTTGTCCACGCTCTTGGCCCTTCTGACAGCTCCCCGTGTCCTATGTCAATGAAAAGCTGGATCCAAAGATGCAGATTATCCCAGGAGCTGTGGGGATAGACCCGGGATTTATATCTTTTCCGCCCTGGAGTTGGCAGTCAGTTGGCAAAGAACCCCGCACCTGGGAAGTCTGCTCAGACGTGGTGCTGGGGTGAAGCTGTCCCTCTGACCCCTCTGAGAGACCTTCCTCGGTGGTTCTCTTTTCCGCCGGGATGACAGCATTGGAGAGTCTGAGCCATGCCCACCGCAGGAGGGAGAAGCTCATTTTGTGTAGCAGAGAGCTTAGTCTAGAGAACTACACGGGAAAATTGACTTTCAAAGGAACAAAAGGAACCATTCTCTAGGGAATATTTCCCTTCCTTTTCCTCTCTTCTACTTTTTATATTTGAAAGAGATGGGGAGGCCAAGAAAGGTCTCTCTGCCAGATCCTTCAGGCTAATTCTGCAAGGCCAGAGTTAGGACAGCTGTCAGAACAGCAGGACATCTGGAGTCCATCTCCGTGGGGTTGTCTGGTGACACCCTCAGGTACAAGGAGGGAGGGCGCCCCGTCCACTGACCTTCTTCATTCATTTCTTCATTCTATCAGTTTTCATGATACTTTGACATCCTGCCGTCACTGTGAGATGCTGGAGATAAAGAAATGAGAAAACCTGGTGCAAAAGAAGGTATCAGGAGTCAGGGCACAAAAGAGCAGAGTGGATGGGCTTTTTGGAAAAATTCAAGGGGAATGAGTCCTTTTGTGCTCATGTGGACTGACAGTTATTCACACTGCAGGAACAGCATGTCCTAGGAGTCACACTGTTATCCAGTTTGGAGCAGAGCCCAAAGGCATCCCTTTCTCTCCTGGCCAACTCCCCCCATTCCTGAGGGCTCAGTCTGGAGGCTTCTATCTTGGGTCTCCATTAGGTGCCTTTCCTTGATGCTTGCATAGAACCTATATTTCCACTTTGTTTGGCTCTTCTTTTTTATTTCTTGAATAGATTATAAGTGTTATGAAGACAGCAATTGTTTTGTTCACAGCTGCATCCCCACTATGAACACAAGTCTGCACATTGCAGTTAACTGGTAAATATTCCTTAAATGAATGCATTTGACTCATATTTTTCTTCAAAGAAAGTATGACTCTGTGACATAGGCAGAGGACCTGTAATATGATCGTTTGACAGAGGCACAAAAGGCCCCGAATGGCTGGATCCTGAAACCGTAGAATAATAATGTTTGAAATTACTGGGGATTTTGAAGAATATTCAGTGCAGGACATGCCAAGACCCCTTTGAGCTTAGAAGTACAAGAAGATTGATGGAAAGAGAGAAAGAACATCTAAGGACAGCTCAGGGTTATCCTTCTTTCCTAGTTTCGCTGATACTATCATATTCTAAAGAAAGTGTGGAGATGGGAAAAGACGTGCCGGTAGGGTCAGAAGTCCTGTGAAGATGCGGAAGCCACCCCAAAGCTCAGTCCAGTCGCTTTCCTGCCCGAGTGCCGATTGCACATGAACCATGTCTTTCCTTACCTGCTTCTCTTTGAGAGACTTTTTTAATGATAATTTTGCATCTTTTCCTTTCCCACCTTCTGTGAACCTCCCGCATGTGCCTGCGGCTCAGAAATCCAGGAGGGAGCTGGCCTCCCCGTCCCAGTTCCTCTATTTCACTGGGTGAACCCTGGGGAAGGTACTCAGCATCTCACAGCCTCACTGTTCCCTGAAAAATATATATATACATATATACATGAAGGATGCATTCCACCTTCCACATAGTGGCTGCCTCTATAGGATTAGGGGGTGAGATTCAGAGAAAATTTCTAATCTGTCTGTAAGATTTTCATTGTTAAAAAAATACGAAGTAGAAGGGGCAAAATATAAAACATTAATTTTACATGGTGGGTACATGAGTATTTATCCGTTACCCTGTGTACTTTTTTGTATGTAGTTATACATACAAACATTAAGGGAGTGGTGATAGATAGGGTGATAATATAAATACCTTGCAGAGCTTGGTGGAAATGAGGGTTAAAACGTGAATACCTAGCTGACACAGTAGGTGTCAGTATTTATGTAGCGTTGGTGGGATAGGGAGCTGGAGAAAGAGATTGATGAAGAGTTTAGGTGGGTAAAACTCAGAGGTCCTGGGGATAGCTTTGCTCCCTTAACCTCAGATAAACCCAGGGGCAGGGCTTATTTCACTCAAGGACAGTGGATACATCGTGCATTTTTAAAATGTATAAACAAAACCTTGTGACGGCCTGAGCCTGAGACCTCCGGGATGGGATGCGGTCTACACACATCCTGAGCATTAAGAGAGACGCTGCTGCTCGGACTTCCTGGCAGTCCAGTGGTTCCCACCGGGTGCTTCTACTGCAGGAGGCGCCAGCTGCATCCCTGGTCGGGGGGGAGTTCCGCGTGCTGCGCGCCGTGCGGCCAAACCAACCAACCAACCAAAAGAAGCTGCTCGCCACGGTGCTTCTGGTAACCAGGGACATAACGAGAGGCTGTAACCCCAGAGGTTGCCACCTCCCCTCCCCGGAGGCTGCTTAGACAACAGAGAACGGAGACCTCTGGGCATCGTTGCTCTTGCTTCCATCACTTCCCGGCCCCCAGGGGCGGGTCTAGGCAGAGACGCCTGCCCAGTACGTCCAGGTGCGTCCAGGTATGCGATGGCTCTCACTGGGTGTCCCCGGGGATGACCCTGCTTCCTCTGGTGTCGCCTGGCGCGTGGGGGCGGCCAGGGCAACAGGAATTGAGAGCGAGGATTTCTCGGGTTTCCATGCTGGGCTCAGCAGAGTGCGGGCGGAGTTACTGTTGTGCTGGAGACGCTGGGGAGGAAGGCGGCGGGGAGGACAGAGGGGAGGGCGGGACTCCAGGCCCGGGATGGGACGGCTCCGTGGAGGCGCGCACCCTGCGGGGCTGCAGGAGGTGGTGGGCCGCGCGACGCTGAGGATGGCGGCTCAGCCTCAGGGCCACCGGGCTGCCCGCCGGGCCTGCGGTGCGAGGCTGTAATTGGAACGGGGACCTTTGCCCCCTGGGGATGCTCAGCAAATGTCAGGCTTTAATGAGATCCCCGCGCAGTCGAGAGGTGCTCGTGCGCTCGCCTCTCCCTGCGAGTCGCCAGCCGGGGGCTCCGGCACCTGCCGCTCGGCGCACGCGCACTGAGCCCGCGGTGGGGCTGATCAGCCGTGGAGAGGCGCAGGGCCCCTGGGCGCCGGAGCCGCGCGTCTCCAGGCTTCGTACCGGGCCGTCCCTGGCGTCTGCCGAGGGCTTTGCGGAGAGCCCGGGAGTGGGACCTGGGTCCGAGGGAGCTATGTGTGCCCGAGGCCTAACCTCCGCCTTCATGAAACGCGGGCTTTAAGGGAACCCGAGGAGCCATGCACTGCCTCCAGATGTCTTCTCTATTCCTTGAGGGTGACAAGTACGGGGGAGAAAGGACTAACTCTCCCTCTGAGTCGCACTCTTCTCTTTGCATTTCCTCCCCTGAGTCCCTTAAGCCTTCGGGTTACTCACCTGTAGAGCAGAGATAAGACCACTCCCTGTGTCCCGAATTGCGGGCATCGCTGCTGGAGGTCAGGGACCACACGGAGCGCCTTGGACGTGAACCGTCTGAGCCTCGGAGCTGCTCTGCTTTCCTCTGGCAGAGACCACCCAGCATGGTCCGCCCCGCCTCTCAGTTTTATTTTCTGAAACCTCAGATGAGGTAGCAAGGCTGCTATCAAAGATCTTAGTATTTAGAATGATGCTAATAACGCAGTCATTAAAGCCCACAACCCCGGAAGGCACCAGGGTGCTGACTCCAAAGGAAAGGCCACAGAGAGAAAACCAGGAAGGCTGCCACGCGGGTCAAGGTGACCTTTTAGCATCTGGCGACTCAGGGGTTGGATGCGTGGATTTCTAAAGACTCTCCAAGAGCCGCTCCCTCTGGACCCTGTGCTGCTCCTCCAGGTGGCCCTTGATAAGGTGCCTTTGGAGGGGGAGGCAGGGAGCCTATCCACAGCAGCTCCTGTTCACAGAGGCGGCCGCCCTCGGCTGGAGCACAAACCTGGTTTAAATCTTAAAAGCAAAGCTTTCGTTTCGGTTCGGTGTTTGTGTGGGTGTGTGTGTGTTGTCATCTCCACCCAGGCAAACAGTAAGAAGAGTGCCCAGCAAATACACGTCTGAGTAAAACACAAAGAGACCTTGGTGAACAAGGTTGTGGTCTCTAGCATGAGAATTTCTCCATGCCGGTCTCTGTCTGTTTAATATTCAGGATCTTTCCAAGATCTTTTAAAGCCTGCAAAATGCAAGGGTAATGCAAGGACAAGAATCGTCTGTCACCCAAATGAGCCGGCTGATCCCAAACCACATAATCAGTAGAGTCTCTGGAATTGAGGGAATTTCTTACCAAATGGTGTCCCGGGAGAAGGTTCTTCAGACCCGTGTCCTTGGGGTTGTCACAGTGTGCTCAGTGGTCTGAGAGGAAATCGATGCTACGGATTGAAATATGTTTTCCAGGTCACTTCTTAGGAAGAGGTCATGGAGAAACAATGTCTGCTTTACGAAGCCTCTAGGAAAATTGTAGAACATCTCCTTCACAGTATTCTAGATGCACTTTGCTAGTGATTTCCAAATGAAAAGATGATTTAAATACCTCATAGGGAAGAAAGCAGGTGGAAAATGGAAAAACCTCTTGCTGGTCAGTGGTTAGAAAACCACAGCCGTGTCGAGCCTTCCGTCAAGTTGTCACTGCGGAAAACACTGATTTCCCATTTACCTTTGGAGGCAGGTCTGTTGGAGGTCCTAGCTGGGCTTCTTTGAGGTGTGACTGAGAGATGCCAGAATCATTTGAGAATTACCAGGTGACTGGTTGGGTGAATCAGGGCTGCATCAAGCTGGGGCGAAGACGAGGGTGGAGGGAAGCAAGTCCACATGGGCTGAAACCACCTGATTCTTGTGGTCTGTCTGCCCCTATCTCCACTCCACGAGAACCACCGCCCAGTTATGCTAAATGCACAGGAGTGTGATAAACCTAGTAAGTCAGCAACAACAAAAAAGAGACCTCCTGCCCAGAAATGCAGGAGGAACTCAGCACTAATGTTTTGGAGCTCGAGAATCGAATCAGAAGTCAGGACTCCTGCTCTGTAGCTGTTACTAACCAGCAGCATGACCCTGCAAAGCCCATTTTGTGCAGAGATGGCGTCATCCTTCCCTCCTACTGTGGACAGGAACCGAGATCCCAAGAGGATGGACACCAAGGTCAGGCAGCCAGTCAGCAGCACAGCCGGGAGCGAGCTCTGTTCGTGCTGAGACGATTACCGCCATACAGGCTCTCATCAAAAACACCACCATGAATAAGGACGGCTCCCTATAATCCGCTAGGATTATCTCGACTGTTACCAGGAATAATAGCTGTGCTAGTCCCCAATTGCTTTTGCAAATGTTGTATGGATAAATATGAGGATACCGGGAGCCTTGACAATAGGGATCTTCAATAAGCATTTGACCAGGCCCTACGTGAAGAAAGACAGCTTTAAAATAATTGTAAGGAAATGACACTAGTATTTTGTAATTTCTAAGGGTCAAAACAAAACATAATTATACATGATCCCATGTCCCTGGAAACAAAAATGTTAGTGTTAGAAGTTCCTTGGGGCATTTTTCTGAGACTACTTTTATTAAATACTTATACTCACATAAAAGATTTTTTTTTAATCTCGAAAATTTTAGGTCTTAAGGATTGTCAAGAAATGAAATGGTATTCATCTGGAAAATATGTTGGCAGATTTCAAGGGCCTGGAATGAATGGGTAGGCAAGAAACAAACTTGACTGTGATTAAGTGTAAATTAATAGATTTAATGGATGGACCTAGAGAGTGTCATACTGA
The DNA here is from genome assembly GCF_965194825.1 of Balaenoptera physalus. Classification (NCBI taxonomy): domain Eukaryota; kingdom Metazoa; phylum Chordata; class Mammalia; order Artiodactyla; family Balaenopteridae; genus Balaenoptera; species Balaenoptera physalus. The sequence goes on from NC_138889.1 coordinate 2,443,546, forward strand.
GTGAAGTAAGTCAGACAGAGAAAGACAAGTATCATATGATATCGCTTATATGTGGAATCTAAAGAAGTGGTACAGATGAACCTATTTACAAAACAGAAGTTGAGTCACAGACATAGAAAACAAACTTGTGGTTACCAGGGGGTAAAGGGAGCGAGAGGGATAAATTGGGAGATTGGGATTGACATATACACACTACCATATGTAAAATAGATAACTAGTAAGGACCTACTGTATAGCACAGGGAAGTCTACTCAATACTCTGTAATGACCTATATGGGAATAGAATCTAAAAAAGGGTGGCTACATGTATATGTATAACTGACTCACTTTACTGAACAGTAGAAACTAACACAACATTGTAAATCACCTAAACTCCAATAAAAAAAAATTAATTAAAAAATAAAGTGTAAATTAATAGATTAGGTGAGTGCAATCTAATATATGTGAACTGTTTCCCCAGATCTCACCAGCCTTGGGGGTAAGAATGCGATTATGTGAGTGGTGATAAACAGACACAACAGATAACTGCTTCTTGTTGACTTTGCCCCAGGATCCCTGCCGCAGCCCTCCCTGCCCAGGTATTTCAGGGCAACCTAATGACCATTAACCCCTGCCAGGCTCTTACTGAAGGGGAAGATGAGTGACGAGCCTGGGATTTGATGATTTAACAAAGTGGAGAGCCTTCCTAGAAAGTGTCTTGCCAGCCAGAGGAAATGCTCTGTCATTACAGACTAATTGAAATGCTGTGGTGTGGTCCTTAAATCCCGCATATAAATGAATACAGGGGGGTGTTTGGTGGATGACAGTAAATAAGTGAAATTGTGGGCAGTCATGCGAGTAAGTGATGGTGGTTAGAATCTATCTGGTAGTTGGAAGCTCTGGTCCTGGGATAGACCATCTCGCGCCCACTGGGACAACTTCTAGGGTGTAGGTGGCTACAGCAGAATGGCCAAAGCATGAGAGTCTGAGACAGATCAGAATTACTGAGTGATGCTCACACAGTGATTCAACCTCCTCTGAACTTTGATTTCATCCTTTGAGAGACAGACTCTCTTCCTGCTTAAAATGCGCTGGGTGGGTGTCCTTGTGTATCTTTATTAACCTGTGCACACTTCAGTTTATCTAGTGTGGAGGCGATAATGTTTACCTTCTAGAATGGTGAGGATCAAGTTAGTCGATTCATGTAAAGTGCTTAGAACTGTGCCTGCGTCCCATAGTAAGTGCTCAGAAAGGCTTGGCTCTTGTTTTGCTGAGGAAACACCTGAGTGCGGTGATGGTCGCCCCTTTAGTGCCCTGGCCAGTCCGGTTTCTAACATCGTTTCCTACACATCAGGAAGAGTACGTAATTCCAGGTTTCTCTTTGAGGACATGGAGATGTAGAGGCGGGGGCCCCTGCTGGCTGAGTAAAGGAACGGGGACCTCCGAGGAAGGGCCGGGCCTGAACCACCCGGGCCTCAGCTCTGGAGTCCACCGTCCATCTGGTCATCTCAGGCTTGGCTGGAGCGACCAGCCATTCTTCCAGGGCCTGGGGCACAGCAGTGCTAGAGGTTGCCCGAGTTGATGCTGATAAAAACTTGCCAAGCCGTGGTATGGTGTGATGCTTATCTGCCAAGTTGGCCTCTAAAAAAGGGATTATCTAAGGGAAGGAATTGTTTAGAGCCTCACGTTGAACTCCAGGCTCCTCTGGCCCACAAGGCTAATGCCGCTGCTTGTGACCAAATGACAGCTATTTTCATACTTGAATTAAAAACAAAACCAGCCATTTGCTCGGCAGAGGGTCTTGACTGGACCACGTCCACGCCTGGGAGGCCACTTTGCTAGATTCCTGGTTACAGCGAGCACTTTGCTGGGGGAAGAGGCAGGGCTGGGATCACCCAGCCGCCTCCCGCCTCCCCCTCCTCACTTCTCCAGGGACAGAGCTGCTGGCAGGGAGAGGAGAGGTCCTCTGCTCTGAAACGGAGTTGACTGGGGATGAAGGCTGTTCACATGGGAAGGGAGCAGCTCGTGAAGACAGAGGCCATGAGGGCTCCTCCCCCAACCCCTGCGTCCCAGCTCTTCTGATTCTTGCAGCCGAGCTCTCCTCTCTCCATCCTGGTTCTTTGGCCACGAGATGGTATAAGGGGACGTCCCTTCCAATCTCCTCTCCGGTCCCCTTTTGGCTTCAGTCAGGACCACCGGGTAAACGCCTGGAAGAAAAACCACCTGATACTGATAAAGACGCTCGTTTATTTCTCTCACTATTAAGCAAACTAAATGCCGTGGCTCCAGCCCTGGACCCTGAGTCCTCAGAGGACAGACTTTCCCTCAGAGGAGCCTCCCTTCAGCTCTGATGATGTGGACCAGCCCAGGACAGAGGCATGTCCCGGATATGGCAGCTGTGGTCTTCGGGAAGAACAGGCATCTTAAACAAGGAGACAGAGGCCACAGCCCACTTTCAGAGGCATACTCGAAAGCAGTCATGGGGTGTAATCCAGGGCTGTCACCTGAGTCACAGGTAGCTAACAAGGGAGCTGGGACTCAGATTGCGACGTGATTCTTTGTGAGGAGTGTTTTCACCTGTGCCCGCATAGGCTCAGGCGGAAAACAAAAGCCACTATCTGACGTTCAGTCCACTTCAGCTCTCCAGGGATGGGTGAACGTGGACAACGCCAGTTCCCTTCTGGAAACGCTTATATTTTGCATATTATTTGGAGACTTGACTTGATAAAGACCTGGAAAACTTTCCAGTGATGCTTTTACAATCCATTATTATTGCTGTTATTACAGTTATTCAAGAGTCAGAGCACAGCCTGCTTCTGAGCTAAGCACTTTCCCTAGCTTAGTATTCTGCTGCAGTTGTACATTGCTTCCATTTTTATTTTCTGCAATTGATAATAGTCGCATTTGATTTTGAAACTGATTATCAGACTGGTCACTCTGAGCCCAATGACAAGGTAAATTATCTAGTGTGTGCCCACATGCTAGGTTTACAATCAGGCTCTCACCTGAGCAATTATCTGGTTAAACTACTTTTCATGTGAGCATAACATGAAAAAGCAATCTGTGCTAGAAACGGGCATATAGAAAGGGAGGGGGAAGAGAATAAAGGAAATAAAACAAAAAACAAAAATGGAAGTACTATAACTAAGCTACAGAAATTGCTTAAATTAGAAGCAGACTGTGCTCCAACTGGATGGAAGGAAGGAAGGAAGGAAGGAAGGAAGGGGGAAGAAAGGAAGAAAGGGAGGGAGGGAAGGAGGGAGGAAGGAAGGAAGGAAGAAAGAAAGAAAGAAAGAAAAAAAGAAAGAAAGGATGGGAAAGATCAGTGCCAGCTCTGTTTCATCCTAGGCTCTCTTTAAAAGAAACCAGAACTCTAAAACTTTCAAGTTAATGAGATATATGAGGTGGAAAAGAGCTTATACAAGCTACTCAAAAGCACCCCAAACTCCTTGCTGTTGAGGATGGTCTAGGATTGGGGTATAGGGTCTACAAAATGAGCTACAAGATAAAGAAGGACTCCAAAAACAATGGGAACGGTTAAAATGACACAGGAGCTAGCTTGAAGGGACTCCCATTGGATGATCTGGGACAATTTGAACATCAAAATAACAAAGCGTACTTAACAAATTATAACAGAAATAATAGATTATAATCCACTGAGTAAAATAAAGTCAGTGAGTCTGTATGGAATTTAATAGATTAATGAATAAGTTAATGCATGAATGAGTGGGAAAAATCTCTCCCACAGTATAATTCTAACCAGTAATGCAGAATAAAAGAAAAACATGCACCCCAATGTTCACAGCAGCACTATTTACAATAGCCAAGGTATGGAAGCAACCCAAGTGTCCATCAACAGACAGATTGATAAAGATGTGATGTGTGTGTGTGTGTGTGTGTGTGTGTGTGTGTATAAAATGGAATATCACTCAGCCATAAGAAGGAATGAAGTTCTGCCACTTTCAGCAATGCGGATGGACCTTGAGAATACTTTGCTTAGTGAAATGTCGGACAAAGACAATACTACATAATATCACTTATTTGTGGAATCTAAAAAAAAATACAACAAACAACTGTATATGCAAAACAGACTCACAGAAATAGGAAACAAACTAGTGGTTACCAGTGGGGAGAGGGAAGTGGGAGGTGCAAGATAGGGATAGGGGATTAAGAGGTACAAACTACTATGGTATAAAATAAATAAGCAACAAGGATATATTGTACAGGACAGGGAAATATAGCCATTATTTTGTAATAACTTTTAATGGAGTATAATCTGTAAGAATACTGAATCACTATACTGTATACCTGAATCTAATATAATATTGTAAATCAACTATACTTCAATAAAAAAGTTAAAAATAAATATAGCCAGGAGAAAGTCAAAATGAAAAAGAAATTGGAATATCAGCATTTTGCAACGACCCTAGCAATAATTGATGCAGGCGATGATCATCAGTGGGTACTAAACTAGCAGATGAATGTTTGATGAAGAACAGGCTATGTACGTAGTTTTAAAGCATCTTCCCACAAATCACTTACGAATTACAAAGAAAAGAGAATAGTAACCTGGCATAATAGAAACCTGCCAGACGACACCTTAACCAAGTAACCATATAGTGAAAGTTAACCAGGAGTGAGCCAAACCTGTATCTCACATACCTTCATGCTGAGATGCCCTGAGCAGGGTACAGGGCCACTTCTGTGTATTCCTGCACCAAATGCATCACCTGAATATAAAATGAGAACACATCCAGATGTCTGAGTTAGGCACCATTCTACAAGTTAACTGGCCTGCATCTTAAAAATCATAAAGGATTGGAAGAAAGAAAGCTGGAGGAAGGGTTCCAGACTATAGCAGACTGAAGGCACTTGACAACTAAATGTGATGAACGCTTTTGGATTGGCTCCTGAGAACCAGGAGGATAGAAAGCCGTAAGGATATTATTGAAAAAACTGATTAAATTTGCATGTAAATTATAAATTAGATAGCACTATGTTAATGCTAATATTTTGATTTTGAAAGTTGTACTGTGGTTAAGTAAAGAACATTCTCATTAAAAAAAAAAGAACATTCTCTATTTTAGGAAATAAACACTGAAGTATTTTAGGGGTAAATGGGCACAGTAGCTCACATTTATTTTCAAATATTAATAAAAAATATAAGAAAGTAAATATGTGAGCACAAATAGTAAAGAAAATTAGGCAAAATGTTAAAAACTGGTGAATCTGGGTAAATGCATATGGGAGATTTTGTAATTTTTTCTCTAAATTCAAAATTATATAAAAATATACTTGGAAATATTGGAATACTATGACGATTCAGCTGAATGTGGAGTTCCTTAGTCTTCAGCCACCATAAAGGGCTGTTTTCATCACTGAAGTTTTGTGGGAAATGGAGTATTTCTCAAAGTGTTGCAAAGAAGTGAGTTTCTTAGGCCTCATAGATGCATGTGGACATTTACAAAACTCTGCTCACTTTTTACCGCCTTAGACCCCGGATGGCTCTCTTCTCTTCTCAGGATGGCTGCAGAGTAGCAACTCCAGACATTGAAAGTCTACCCCTGGCGAGGTCACCCTCTGAGGCCCCCTCAGTTGCTTCGTTATCTGTTACTATTGGCTGGATCTGCAAAGGGCTCAGAGCAAACCCCGGGAGGCGCTACTGCCAGCCAGGCAGGGTGCACCTGCCGGCCCAGCCCTGTGACCTGACGGGCAGTGAGCTTTCATGATCTTAGACCGAGACAGTCATTCCGCTCATGACCCGGGTCAGGACAGCATGTGACCTGGCTGGGAGGCCTCAGGGCTGGGCCATAGACTGAGTAGCTGCAAACAAGCAGGTGACAGGTATACGGGCACAGGTCAGGGTGGGCTTCCGGTATCTCCTTTGACCCCCCCCACCCAAAGACATACAAATAATCTGTAACCAGAGATTAACTGGGACCCTCCATAATTCAGCCTTTGAAGAAAATCAAGTCAAAGGCACAGGGACTGACAGGAGAAAAATGGAACTGAAAGCAATTTCAAGTTTTATTCAGTTCCAAGAAATCATGATAGAAAAGAGAGTATCTTTTTTTTTTTAATATAAATTTATTTATTTATTTATTTATTTATGGCTGTGTTGGGTCTTCGTTTCTGTGCGAGGGCTTTCTCTAGTTGCGGCAAGCGGGGGCCGCTCTTCATCGCGGTGCGCGGGCCTCTCACTGTCGCGGCCTCTCTTGTTGCGGAGCACAGGCTCCAGACGCGCAGGCTCAGTAATTGTGGCTCACGGGCTTAGTTGCTCCGCAGCATGTGGGATCTTCCCAGACCAGGGCTCGAACCCGTGTCCCCTGTACTGGCAGGCAGACTCTCAACCACTGCGCCACCAAGGAAGCCCGAGAGTATCTTTTTTAATGTGCCACAGAGCGCCTTAATATTCCTCACCCCGAGCCGCCTCTCTAACACTCCCTCTCTAGTCTTTGAGGCTCTTGGCTTCACCTCCTTGTTCACTCATCCCGCAAGTATTTATTTAGCTCCTACTTCATGTCAAGTATGATTTTTTGCCCTGGAGATACAGTGGTGAAAGAAATAGAAGCAATTTTCTGTCCTTGTGGATTTTATATCTTGTAAAAAGACAGGTGTTATTTAGAGGGTGGCAGGGAGCAGGCAGACCATGCATTACTGAGAAGGAAATGAGGAACTGTTTTCAGTGTTGAGGTGATATGACTCACACCTGTAAAAGATCACGCTGGTCTTGAGTTAAGAATAGACTTGCACCAGAGTGATCTTTTAAACATGTGAGCTAGATCACCTCAACTCTAGACTTGGAGAGAATTCCCTGGCAGTCCAGTGGTTAGGACTCGGCGCTTTCACTGCCAGGGGCTTGGGTTCAATCCCTGGTTGGGGAACTAAGATCAACAAGCCTCGCGTCATGGCAAAAAAAAAAAAAAAAAAAGAATAGGAAGCAAAGCAAGAAGAGAGCTGGGAGACCATGTTTTGGTACAGGACAGTAGCAGTGGAGGTAACGAGTGTGGAGTCTGGATAAATCTTGAAGGTAGAGCTGGCAGGAATTGCTATGGATAGGGAATGAGATGTGAAAAAAGAAAGTCATCAGAACCCCAAGAGTTCGGTCAGAGCAAGTGGAAGGACCCTATTTCCACTGAATGAGGTTGGGTAGGTGATGGTAGGAGCTGGGGCGCGGGTGGGCAGGAGTCCCGCTGGGGTGCCTTTGACTCATGCAAGTCCAGTGAGCAGTTCACGCTGGAGCCGCCATTGTGTGCACAGCCGGTGTGAGCCTGTCCCGCGAGTTCTGTGAACTGCAGGGTGTGAAGCACGTGGAAATTCTTCAACATCCGCCAGGATCAGGAATTATTATTCTTTTTATCTGATGAAAGCAGAGGGGAGCTTGTGTAGACAGCAGGGTGTATCATGGTCTCTTCCCAAGCATGGGTCCAAATTCCCACAAACGTCACAACTTGGTCTAAAATGCTCATACTGTTTTTTATAAAAATAGGTATTTTAGAAAGGGGTAATGTATTTAGTTTTATGCTGATGAGGAAAGAATCCAATATGTGTCTGAAGCTCAGAGGTCAGAGCAATAAACTGGATAATAATATTCACACTACAGGGGAAAGAGTCACAAATACTTCTTATCTGAGGTGAGGCAACTGAGAAATACCCTGAAGTTTATTTAGGATTGGTGTACTCTTTGCCCTTAGTCGTTAGTGAAATCGCCTTACCCTTTAAGAGAACACGGGATCAGTGAGCTGTTGTCAATATTTGGTTTGAGCCTCAGTTAAGGTTTCCTGTTTCTTCTTCAGCTACGTTTCTATCCCATTGTGAAAAGAGCCATGAACCGTGAGTCAGAAAATCCAGGTTTATGTCCTGGCTCTGCAGGACCTCTGAGCTTCACTTTCTTGAGTAGGATAAAATCTAATGTGCCTATCCCCGAGTGATTTTGAAAGAATTAAACAAGGATGCACATAGAATGAAAATAGTTCTGTTATTTTTTTCTCCTTCTTCCTTGGTCCTCCCTCTCCTGCTCAAGTTTCAAAATCCTCAGGTCTAAAATGATGCTCTAGGCAAATAAAAGAGAGTGTGATACATTGATCGATTTAAGCGATTCTTTTAATGTTCCATTTTCTGAAAAATCTCCATTCCACTTAAAGGGTAATTCCAAGAAAAAAAGATGGCAAAACAGATCCAAAATAAGGCAAATGAAAGAGCTATAAAAAATTTTATACCCATCCAGTTTAGCTCTGGGCAGACAGAGTAAATGGGCTTCTTTTCTGTGTGGTGACTGGGAGCAGACTCGGCACTGTCATTGGGCTTTAAATGAGGGTTACAGATGCATTTGGTGTGTTTTTCAATTTAGCCAGGAGATCTGGAGGATGAAACAGGCATATATATTCTGTAATTGCAGATAAGCTGCCAGTGGGAATTGTAAATCCCAGGATCTGTCCGGGTCTGGCATGGAGGAAGGAAGACATATGTCACAGCATCTTTCCTCAGGGGCTGCTGGCTGAGGCAGGCACAGTGAAGTCCCCCAAAGGGCAGGCGGATGACAGTTCTCTCTTCCTCAAGCCTTGAATAATTAAGGAGTTCCTTAGTGTCCTGTAACTTGCTTGCCCTTGGATCTCCTAGACACTTGCCCTTCTCCTGAGATGCTGGTGATGGGATAATATACTGTGTAGAAGAGCAGGAAGTGATGCTGAACTAGTCAGCAGGAGAGGAAAATGCACCTTTTCTCCTCCCTAGCTAGGACGCACTACACCTGGGGACCTTGATCTATCAAAAAAAAAAAAAAAAAAAAAGGCAAATAGCCCTCAACTCAGGTCTGCTCTTGGGACATCTTTTATTCTAAAAAAAAATCCAATCTCCTTTTTTCCACTAAGAAAATAAGATACTATTTGACAGTTAAATGACAGCTCTTTTGGCCCACATTGAGAAAATTGTTTGAAGATTTTCTGATTTAGGAAAAAACAAGACTGATTCTGTTGTATTCTTTTTTGTATTTTTAATTATTTTCTCTTGATTTTACTTTTTCTCTTGATTTTGAACTCATTTCTTATCTGTTACATACTCAGCATCATAGTAACTGATTTTTAAGATCAAGATTCATTTTTGTATATTTACATTCCACTTGCTTTTCTAAGGGATATGAAACACTTTGTTTGTTTTAGGAATATTTCCCCTTTTTTGGCCAGGAGTCCATGAGCTAGAATGTCGAAAGGTCTGATACTTATTCAAATTTTTTAAAAAGTACAAAGTATAATTGTAAAAAAATACTGGAATGAAACCATACTCCTAGGATTAAGGTAAGGAATAAATAGCTTTGTCACCAAGCTGCCTGTCACCATATCAAAACTAGGGTAGTCAAATTTCATAAATGCATTGTTTGAATATTACCTGCAAGCTTGGCAATATATTTCCTAAGAACCAGCATGAAGGTGGATGTGCAGGACAATTTCCCCCACCCAGTGTCTGTAGATCTATAACAACATCTTAAGAAAAAAAATAATATCCTTCACTACTGCCCTTGAGTGACAAAGCTGATGAAAAACAAAGTCATAGATAACGCTGGCTGACAATATAAGCATCCTCTCCCCTTCTTGCAGGTTATTAACAGGTGTCATTCACAGGTGGGAATCTAATCAAATATCAGTGTATTTTCCTAAGAAATGATAGACCCAATATCACCTATGAAAGATCAGCTCTTCCCTCTCCCCCAAAAACAAGCATGAAAACAAAAGCAAAAACCCTTTCCTGGCACTAACTGGGTTTTACGGGAGCCCTGTCAGCATAGGAAAGGAAAGTCACCTAAGTTCATTGTTTGCCCAGGCAGGCAGTGCCCCCTGAGTTTAAGGGGAGCTCCAGATGGGCAGAGATGATGAAAGAACCACCCGAGTAAAGCCCTTCCCTCCTGGGTGTTAAATGGTGCATCTGCTGTGTCTTGGGGCTGCTGAAACAGAGAGGGCTAATGAGAGGGCTGGCATCCGAGAAAGCCCTGCCCCAACTAACACAGGGACACACGCCAAGTGACCTCTGGGAGGGTGCGGACGTGGGGAGTACGATCTTGGAAAGCCTTGCTGCCCAGCCACGAGAAAAGAAAGGGAACGAGACTTATTCAGGGACGGTGAGCTTTCATCTAAATCACAGTGAAGGGACGCATTGGAGCTAGAATAGACAGAGAAACCGCCACTGTGCCAGTGGGTAAGTGATTTGTTTGTCACTATTATATTGTAAATGGCACAACAGTATTCTGCCGAGGTTAGAGCATATTTGTGTATTTTTTTTCTCACTCACATAGACTTCAGTATATTACCCCAAACAATGTTTAGCATTCTCTTTTCTACGGAGAGCAGACTGACTTACGGAGAAAAATAATATCCCTAACCTTTGACCCAGAAACCAAGTCACATTGGTGGGCCCATGATATAGCTCCTATTTTGGGGTTGTCCTAAACAGTTTTTGCATTACTGCATTATCTCAGTTTTTCCTGACAATAAACATGTGGGTAGGTATTATTATTAAGATTCCCACCTCACAGATGAGAAAACTGAGGGCTTGAGAGGGTACATAACTGCCTAATAGCATGAAGCTGATGAGTGGCAGCATTCAATAGTCTGTCCTAGCAGGACCAGAGAGTGCAAGGTCTATACCACTGCACCAGATTTCCCCCAGTTGGTTTCTGCGTTCCACCCTGCCTCTGCCCCTCTTACTTAGCCTTGCTGGCAATACCCCAGTTCATAAAGGGAAATGCTGTAACACAGCTTGTTTCCCACCTAAGTCAGAGCTGGGAGGGGGGGCATCAGGGAAGGAAGAAGAATCCTATAGATTATCAGAGCCGGAAGCCACTACATTTGAAGTCAGAGATCGCCATCACATCCAATAGACCAAGAAGAATCTGAGCCCAAGGATGGAGAAGACATAGGTTATCCCAGGCCATGTGAAGAACTTGCAGCTGAGCTGGAGTAGAAGCCAGACGTCCTGACTTCAAGTCAAGGCCCTTCTCAAAACATTGCGCTTCTTCCTAATACGGCAACCCAGTTTCTGGTCTCAGGATTAATGTAGGGTCACCACAAGGGCCTGTCACCTCTGCTGCATCCTCAGGGCCTGAGTGACCTGACAATGCACAGGACTCGTGCTGTGACAATGCCAGGCAGGGGCAAAGCATGGCGAGTGGGGGCCACGTCTTTTCAGTGCCTGGTGAATAGAAGGTTTCCTTGGCGTCCCATGAGCTTAGTCACATAATCCTCACTGTTGAGGACACCCATTATCCTAAGTGTCCTGCTCTGTGGAGGATATTTATGCCAGAACCCAACATGGAAAATTTGCCTTTTTTATCCCATCCTTGCCTGTTGGCTTTATGTTGTCTTAATGGACCAGAACAGGGTTTTCCAACTTTAGCACCATTGGCTTTTGGACGGAATAATTCTTCTCAGGTGTGGGCTGCCCTGTGCCTTGTAGAGTGTTATGACCTCCCTGGCCTCTGCTCATTAGTAGCAAGCCCTGCCCGGTCTTGATGGTTCTGAGCTGTCTCCAGACATTTCCAAATGTTCCACAGAGGGCAGATTGCTCTTGGTTGAGGACCACCGGGCTAGAGGCTTCCTGAGGTTAAGTACCATGCATCCCCTTTGTTCTCTGTTCCTGTCTCATTTCCTTCAGTTGTAAAGTAGAAGGGCTGGGTGACATAAACCCTGACTTGCCTTCCCACTCTCCCTTGGGAGAGTCCCTGTGATGACACATCTCCCTTTCTTGGTCTGATCTTCTAGTGCTCCCAGGTGCTTCCTGCCAGGACAAACTCAGAGGAGAGTCCTAGGCGATTCCAAGGAGGTCCATTTACTGGGTGTACTAACACAAAGCCCTCTTTTGCAGCTAAGAGGGTAGGAGATAAGGAGTTGACCAGAACACAAGAAGGGAAATTTTATGAGCTAAAGGAACCAGTTAATGCAGACAAAAGACAGGAAGAACGATCCGAAATTCAGAGGAAGGAACAGATGAGTCACAGGCTTGTGAAACAGTCAGCTGGGGTGCGAGTCTTCACGGGGCCTCAAGGGTTGTGAAGGGTCTACAGCAGCACAACCACAAGACTTCCTACATGCAGACACACGTGCAGGAAAGACTCGGTAGAAGCTTTTCCCCACCTGGTGATTAACAGGATGTGTTTCATTGTGTATTTAACACACATTTTCATTCACTATAGCTTGCAAAGTGCTGGCTTTGATAACATGGGAGATATGAAGATTAATGAAATACGGTCTGTCTCATAGGGTCTTAAAATCTAGTAAAGGTGATACATTTGTATTCAATCCATAGAAGAGTGTAAGTGGAGGCCTGAGGAAGGCCTGGCAGGTGCTTAGTGTAGATTCATTATGGGGAGCCAGTCATACATGTAAAGCCAGAACACCAGTGTTTCAATTTTGCCCCGCTGGAAGGCTCTAGTGCAGAATATTCTGACCCAGGCTTGGGACAGGAGACTGCGGGGGTCTTTCCTCCTTGAGGTGTGATAGATCTTTGACTGCAATTTTAGTAGGAAGGATTGAATTTTCGTTATGGATTCTTAGACCAAAAGTCTGACAATAGCCCATCAAGTAAATGTGCAGCCAAATGTCTGTGTACTGTTAATCTTACAACTTAGTGATATATGACCACCTAGAAGAATTAACAACCTTCTCGGGACTAAGTCTGGAAAGAGAGGTGCATATTAATTCACAGCAAATCTGCCTCTTGGCCCAACCTGAAAATACACCTCGACACTGATCAACAAATGTTTACCAGCATTTTCTCTGAAATTCAAAGGCAAAAAAAAAAAAGAAAGTATTTTTCAGGGCTTATTTCTCTGTTAATATATTTCTGTCTCGATCTGAAGTGAACCCTCTCCTGCCATAAACAAGAATAATTTGGCTGCTGTGCTTTTGTGCATCCTGCACCTCTTCCTTGAACAATCTTGATGAGCATGTGGGATTGTCTGCTGCATACCAATAGCCACTCCAAGCCTGAAAAGGAGGTAGTCAAGCCAGCCCACACCATCTGTGGTCTCAGCTAGATTTGTGGCATGTCTCCCTGAGCTGAAGCAAGCCTCCCTCTGTCTCGAGTACATTGAGAATCAGAAATAAAAAATAAATTAAGACAAGTAGGCAAACATTAAAATGAGTTGTTACAGAACATTTGTGTAGATTCCAGTCTTCAATGTCAAGAGAGCATCGTTGTACTATAATGGCATCTTTTCCTGAAAGCACTCCCTTGCGGTTAGTCATAAATAAGCAGCCAGTGAAAGAAATGATAGCATGAAAATGGAAACTGAGTCACTGGGAATCTTTATTATCATTTTACACAAAGCATCTGTGACTTTGAAGAGCGAAGGGTGAGCAATGACAGTGAAGCAAAGGAGTTCCTGCCACTGTGTTGCTGTCTTGTCTACAGCAACAGAAAGCCTAGCTCCGGTCGGCTGACCGGTTGTCTGGATAAATAGGTTAGGGCCAGAAATGTTCATTTGCGATGAGAAGTTTCTTACAGCCTGAATCAGGAGTTCCAGAAACACTGACAAGGACAGCAGTGGTTGTATAATTCGATGAGGGCATTTTGTCTGTTTGAAGAGCCTTATCTCAGCTTTTGTCCAGGCAATTTTGAAGGGCTCCCTCCCTCCCCTTTATGAGAGCAACAGCTCTAAATGCAGATAGATACCCTCTAATAAAAATGCAAGCAGAAGTCTTCAATCATTGTAAGTTCTGGTTAATAATTTGCTTGTATGTACCTTGGCATTTCTATCCAAATTTAGAGCTATTTGTGTACCACCGACATTCCAAAAGTGGTCACAGTTCTACCATGGGGTAGGTGTCCATCACAACCCACCTCTCCAGTGGAGAGAAGAGGGATGCCCGAGGCCACAGGGAGTTCTAAGTCTTGATCCAAGCATGACTCACCTGGAGACACTTGGCCTGCTTCCGCCGCATTTGTAAACGGGATGCCTAAGACTGGAACATATCACAAGGATTTTATTACCTACTAGTTAAAGGTAACTGTTCTTGGGAGAGTTTTCTCTTCAGGGCAATGGATAAAGAGCCCGTGTCTTCCTCTAGTGCAGAGGGTGGTCTGTGGGCTCTTGTCTGTTGAGTGAGCTCAGGCCAAGGGAGGTCTGGAGGCAAGAGTGGGGAACAGAGGCTGATCTGCAAAGCACTGAGTGCTTCTGAAGTAGTGTCATGCATTTGTATTTATGTTTAGGGAGGGCATATTTACTTTTTATTTTTGTCTCCTCCTCCCCCATCCCAAGCAGCTGACTTTGACATGTGCTCCATTGTCTGGTCCTGGGTATGTCATTTGTGCTTGCATTTGCTTTGCGGTTTGCTATTTGAAGTATCATTAGTTGCTTCCTGATCCTGGCTTTGCCATCATCCCATTTGCCATCTGGATGGAGCGCATTGCTATAAGCGCTGTAGCCCCATATACACAATTATGTAGTTCCTTCCACTGCTGGGGGGTTCGTTATTTCTTTAGAAAACAAGGATGTGATGTGCATAAAAGCTTTCGCTTTGATTTTACCATCTAAAGCATTTGATGAATTCTTTGAGACTATTTCTAGTTGCCATCATCATTTCTTGCGGAAAGTCTGTTATGTATCTCCGTGGCGCTCTACAGGCTGTGACAGAGTTTTCTAAATGGGTGCGATGCTGGCCTTCTAGAAACCTGCAGTCCCAAATGGATGGTCTGAGCACATGCTGGTAATGATACCCAATTGCACAAAACATCTTTTTCTCCAGTGAGTTTTTGTCTGAAGTAAATTGGTAAAATTATTGTTAAATTGGTGTAAGAGAATATAGGCGCTGTTTAGCAATTGGAGCAAATGTTAGAATGGGGAAATAAGGAATTTAAGACATTAAAATAGTTCAGATTGGCCAGACCCATGTGGATCTAGAAAAACTATTATGCTATTTGAAAATAGTGTCATTGAACACGTTGATTTTTCTACAAAACTATCCCTTTTCTATTTATGACCCAATAATTCCAATTGCCCTGGCTAAAAATCTCCAAATCGTCTTTGAGTCTTGCTTCTTTTTCTTCTACTAAATCAAATCTGTCATCAAGTCTCAATATTTCCATTCACAGTATGTCTTAACGTTCATATTCTTTTCATCCCTGTTTTGGTCCTGTTTCTGAATTTGGGCAGCTGTCTTTTAAGAGACCTCCTTACCTTTGGTTTCTGCTCATTTCAGTCCATCTGCCCACTGACACTAAAGAATGGCTCTGACATGCAAGTGTCATCAGTGATTATATGTATCCCCATCCTTTCTTCACTTCCTGAACCTGCAAATCCCCTTTTTTTTTTTTAACATTCAAGGATATAAATCATATGTACACCTCATGACCTCTTCGATCAAGCCCTCAGCAACTACACTTGGTCTGAATAAAACTTCCTCTGCCTTGATTTGTGCTTCTAGTCAGCACCACAGTTATGTAATTAATTGCTTTCTTGATTATTTCAGATATGCATTTCCCCCTATATTTTAGCTCCAGGTCTTATATTTCATTTTTAGTTACCACCTCACCAAGCATAGAGTTGATTGAACACACATAGTAGGTGGGCCACAAATCTTTGATTGTTTTTCCAGGCATATCTCTAAACCATAAATTCTGAGGATACACGGAAAATTCTTAATGTGTCCAACAACCTACTATAATATCTATAGCATATAATTTGTTAAAAATTGTGTTGGCCTATTAGTATTTTGCTTTACATGACATCTTGGGTTAGCTGGCGTTAATGGCTGAGTTCTGACTGAGAGTGACCTTCATAGGAAATTATGCTTACAGTTCCTGATTTTGATTTGGAACTTTAATATTTTTCTCTATACCTTGGTTGTGAACCGTGATCCATTTAATTAAAATCCACTTTTAGATACAAAAGAAATCAACAATCTGAAGAAAAGTGAAATGTCACATTCTTCAACTCTCTCCCTTGAGTGCTCTGAATGTCTTCCTGAAGCATTTGCTGAAGGCATTTATAGGGCCTTTTCACCAGAAATAAAACCTAACACCAGCTGATTCAGACTGGAGATTAGTTCAGATCTTGGACTTGTTTTATTTTCAGTGTCTCTCCATCTTAGCAGCACTATGAGAGCATGTTTTAATTACCATGTGCATCTAGGATGTATACTTTCCAAAGCATAGAGAGACAGAATATCGAACCACCACCAAATGGACAAATGCCCAAGAAATTGGAAAGTATTGCTAAAGAACTTGTTTTATGAAAATGTCCTTCTTTTGCCAGGATCCTCTGTGGTTAGGGTAAGTTTACTGTAAGGCACTAAACATTTGGATGCATTGGAGAACTAGACTCTCTCAGGCAGCCCCAGCCCTCCGTCTAATGAAGGGAGAGGGGAGGAATTTATGATGACTCTTCAGTACCTTGGACAGCTCCTGCTGCCTGCCTGCCTGCCTGCCTGCCTGCCTGCCATGGAAAAGCTTCATCAACAGATCGCTAATTTCCCTCCTTTGTCCCTGAATAGCATTATGCCTTCTGGCAAGAAACAGTGTGTGGCATCCATCCCGAGGTCTCACCTGTGGACACGTGAAGCTGTCTAACGGCTTCCTGCTTTTTGCCCCACTGGGCTGCAACTGAGCAAGGAGGCAGAGCTGCCCAAGTTGCTAATTGTCTCAGCCTGTAACTCTTGAATGATGAAAAAGATTAAAAGGGAAGGAAAACAGCTATTATATCTCTTTCTTGAAAAAACTTGCACTGCGAAAGGCTCATTAGCATCATTAGTGTTCCATTAACCTCTAGCCAGACAAATAGGCTGGAGGTAATTTCATAGCATGGGGAGAGAGAAAGAAAAAAAAAGGAATTTAAAAATTATCCAGGTGTAGGTGACATTTTCCAGCTAGCTCGATTGAACAGTTGGACAGCCAGCAACTTTACTTACTTTAATGCCAGACTGGTGCTGGAGTCTAGCCAGAGCTCTGGCTGCTAGGAAGGGCTGTAGGTAATAGCAAGCGGGGAGATTCATTGATTGGGACAAAATGAAATTCATTTTCACACGACACATGAACTCTTTCAAAGGAACACTGTGTGATACAATACAAGCTTTAAAAATGTCTACCACAAAATTATGTTCCATTGTATGAACAAAGGGCATTTTCACCTTATAATTTTTCCCCGTCACATTTTGTTTTATTCTAATCCACCCCTCCCTGCCTGACTCTCCTCCTTTGATCCCCACTTTCACAAAGTTGGCTGCAAATCTGGAAGTTGAATGCAAAGTATTGTTAAGGTGATTCGTCTTTAGGTTTCCTGATAAGAGAGGGCAATTTTTAGATGGAGACATCCTAGATTTTTTTCTTGACTCAATCTCAAAATACAAGGTGAATTTTGGTGACTTGGTTTTTCCTTCAATAAAAAGAAGATGCTTTCAGTTTCCTCAGGTACTCTGTGTGATACACAATAGACGTGTAAAGTTTGATCAAGTAGAATAAGTAGTAAAACTATAGTTTCATGATTATCTAATATAAGCCTAAACAAATATCAATACATAAGAAAATGACTATTCATTTAACTTATGTATTCTCAAAATAGGAATCCCCAGATCACTATCGGAATAAAGCAGTGCTGTGGTTTTTTTTTTTTGTTTGTTTGTTTTTTTATAATATTTATTTATTTATTTATGGCTGTGTTGGGTCTTCGTTTCTGTGCGAGGGCTTTCTCCAGTTACGGCAAGTGGGGGCCACTCTTCATCGCGGTGCGCAGGCCTCTCACCATCGCGGCCTCTCCTGTTGAAGAGCACAGGCTCCAGACGTGCAGGCTCAGCAATTGTGGCTCACGGGCCTAGTCTCTCCGTGGCATGTGGGATCTTCCCAGACCAGGGCTCGAACCCGTGTCCCCCTCATTGGCAGGCAGATTCTCATCCACTGCGCCACCAGGGAAGCCCAGTGCTGTGGTTTTTAATTAATTCTAGATAGAGCAAGAATTTGCATGATGTCCTTGTTTTTTTTATCCAAGTATGAGAAGTGTATGGCAGTGTTTAAGGCACCTTCACAGGGACAGTCTCCCCGATGGCCACTGATCATTCTCTCTTCTACTCCCCAGAGAGCGGATGCTGGCTCTTTGTTGAGAACTTGACAAATGGCACCTGGGGCTCTACCCCTGCTCCACAGCCCATGGGTCATACACTTATCTCATTTAGAGAGACTTCAGAGTTTCCACCTGTCCAGACACTTAGCCTCAGATAGTCAAAATCAAAATCGGCTTAATCATAGAGCACATACTTCTCTACATAGTGCATATTTGAGTCTTTCTCACTCTCTGAACAGTTCTCTTAGCTTTGATGGAGTGGTTTAGCCTTTTTGGTTATAATTCAAGGCCACTGCGTTATTAGTTACAAAGTAAATGCCAGATAAATTTTATCCCCGCCCTTGGACCTGGGAAGTACACTTTGAACTTTTCTCTACCTTAGGAGACTTAGGGCAAGGTCAGATGCATAAATAGATGAACTTTTCTGAATTCCCCTTTGACACTATTAAGCCCTTCCTTTTACCACACAAGTGTTCACTCATTTGCTCCCTCCCTATAAAATGCCTACTCGTTACTAGATATTTTGCAAGACACTAATGATATAAACATCATGAGCCCCCCACTAAGTCCTCCCCATAGCCCAATTCTGAGACGATCTCACCCCTTCCCTCTGCCTTCTTTGGTCCCCTGGTCTTTCTTCTGCCCTGTTGCCCCTGGCGAGAAATAGATGTGAAGTTTCAAGTATGATTTACATTAAAAAATCCTCTTAGCCTCAGCAAATTGGGTGAAAAGGGCTGTTTTATGGGAATGCGTGGCTAGGAAACATCTTACTGACTAGAGGAAGAAACGTATACCACTCATTAGATATTGATTCAGTGAGATGCTGTCTAGCCCCAGTGGAACAGCGGGATGAGCGGGGTGCCAGCTGGAGCCTTGACACAGCATCACATGTAGATCGCCTGTATCTGTGACACTGTTGATTTCCCCTTGGGAATATAATGCATTGTATGAGCTTTGTACTACATACTAGCAACCAGATAAAGAAATATTTGCACAGACCTGGTAGTATTTGAATGCCTAGCATCACTAAGGTAAAATATTCATGTTGCATCCCAATATTCTCTTTATATTTATGTTTTCATGAAATCTCCTTCCCAGGCTCAAACATCTGCTAGATACTTGCTTCAAGACCCTGCTGTTGCTAACTCATTTCCAGCATCTCAAGAGAACTTTAAGGCAGGTGTTTGAGTGTGTAAGCATATAGTTCATTCCAGACATTGATTCCCTAATATGTTGTCATTTGGTACCATCTTGCTCTCTCTTGTGATTTGAACAAACAAGGAATCATCCTTAGATCTTGTGATCTGAGCATTCATCCGGACCCTTGCATCACGATAAAAAGAGCAGAACATCATTACTAACAGATAAACAACTCCAAAAATGCTTCTGAGAAACTTGCATTTGTAGAAGCATCAACAGTGCTATGTGTCATCTGCTGTAGGTCATGGAGATGGAGGCATTGCAAGGGCCAGCAAATGAGGGTGATTTGCAGACTGGAAAAGTTGTCTTCCGCTTTTGGGGGGAATTATCACCTGTTGTAGACCTGAAACTAATATCTGAACATGTGCCCCTAGTTTTGTGGATTTGTATTCTGGAGTTTTCAGCCTCCTAAACCTTGTGTTGGCACATTTGGCCTATAAGCGAACTGACTTCAGCCAATTGCATTTATTGTTGCCTGGGTGCTTGGTGCTCAGTGTTCTCCTGTGACTGGCCTCCTTGATGGAAACAAGTACCACTTCTCCATTTAAAGAAACTTTGATCTGAAAGCCTCAAAGGCAAAATAATTAACAACAATTCTCACATCACCAAGTCCATGAAGGTAATTACAGCAGCACCTGTATTTTTTCCAAAACAGTTTATCCCAGATCCAGATAAGTAGAGTGATGTCATTCTAAAAGAAATGAATCTAATATGTAGACACACTAGGGCTCCTGACTTTTATCACTCAGATCACACCAGCAGAAATGAAGACCATCTGGCAGCCACCAGACTTATTCCTCTGCCCATATTCTTTTTTTTTTTTAAATTAATTAATTAATTTTTGGCTGCATTGGGTCTTCGTGGCTACGCATGGGCTTTCTCTGGTTGCGGTGAGCGGGGGCTACTCTTCATTGTGGTGCGTGGGCTTCTCATTGCAGTGGCTTCTCTTGTTGCGGAGCACGGGCTCTAGGCACGCGGGCTTCAGTAGTTGTGGCACACGAGCTTCAGTAGTTGTGCCTCACGGGCTCTAGAGCGCAGGCTCAGTAGTTGTGGCGCACGGGCTTAGTTGCTCCGCAGCATGTGGAATCTTCCCAGACCAGGGCTCGAACCCGTGTCCCCTGCATTGGCAGGCGGATTCTTAACCACTGCGGCACCAGGGAAGGACTCCACCCATATTCTTGACTTTGACTTAATTTTATATTTCCTGTAAGAGAAAAATTAAGATTTGTCTATCCTGTTTTTTGAAGTGAATTGAATTTACTGAAGCTAATGCTGAGATGGCATTTGCCTTGAGTCTTTCTTCTACACCACATTCAAGAATTCTAATGGCTGTTGTTAAGAAAGTTAAGTGCAGATTCCTAACTTTGGCCTAAAAGACCCTACTTGACATCAGTTTACCACTTTCTCTGGAAATAACCCCTCTGCTCCAGTAAATCTGTATGTTTTAAAATTATATTAAATGCATGCGTATTACTCACTGGCTTTTGAGATATATAGATAGAATTGGATTTGAATTCAGGCCCCATCATTTTCTGAGAATAATAATAATCTCATAGATCACTGTGAGGATTAAATAAGATCCTAATCATAAATTATCTAAGATTCTACTGGATACATAACAGGTAATAAGTGAGTCATTAGTTACTATGCATGCATCAAAGAATTTTGGTTGCAAGTTATGGAATCCAATTCAAACTAGCTTAGAAAAATAGTGGGATTTATTAGAAGGATATCTCTTATAACCAAATTATAAGATGGGAAAGTATGCATCTAGATCTCAGAGATAACTGGCATTAGGAACTTAAGTGCTGTTACCAGAACGCACAGAACTCTCTCTCTTTCCTTCTCCCTCTCCCTAATTTTTGCTTGTTCTCTTGCTCTCGCACCTTCTCTTTCCTTTATTACTTCCTGTGTGTTGGATTTCTTTTTAATCTTGTGTTGTAGACTAACCTCCTCCATGTGGAAAGAACACAACAGTTGATGGCTCTTGAGCTTTATTTCATAATTGACTTACATTCTCTGTGAATCTCAGTGATAAAGTTTCAGGGAAGGTTTCCATTTTGTCCACTTGTATTAGATACCCGCCCCTGTACCAATTAACCGCGGCCAGGTGGCAGAGTCATGGAGTATACACATGGGCAGTAAGACACAACTATGTATTGAGAGTCCATCCCACAGAGAAAAGGATTGTCGTTGGATGGGACATGCCAAGGATTATCCATTATAATGATTTTAGAACCTGAGCATGTAAAAATAGCAAAGTTAAATCCCTGCCCTCAAATTACTTAAAGTTATGTGTTGAGGGTTGTGTTTGAGAAAGGTAAAAAGTTGAAAGTGTAGACAAAGGAACTCCTCACTCTGTGGGGTCGGAGAAGGCTGGGGGTCATGACTCATGTGGGACGTGAGCGGAATGCTGAAAGATACGGTGCGTGTATGCACGTGCGCGTGCGAGCACACACAGCTATGCAGGAGGGAGGTATCGGGGATGGCGATATTCCAGGCAGAAAGAGCTTCATTTGCAAAAGCACAGGAACATGGGAAAGCCTGCGAAACTCCTGGGCAGTTTATATGGCTATTTATAAGATCTCTTAGGCCCTACGGGCGTGGAAGAATCTCAGCCTGCAAAGCGCAGGAGGGTGCACACCTTGCAATGCCTTTTAGGAGACACGATGGGGCTAGCTGCGGGGTGATAGATGCTGGGATCCATTCAGGGATCTCAACTGGGGGAACGACACAATCAGATGTACTTTTTAGAAAGATCACTTTGAAAGCGTGGAGAACAGGTCAGAAAGGAGCAGGCGGAGAGACCTAGCGTCATCTTATTAACTCAGGTGGAATAAAATGAGAATCTGAACTATGAAAAGTGATTCCAGAGGCGGTAATGAAGCAGAAATGATAAGCCTTGTTGATAAGACTTCAGGGGGAAGACAGAAGCTAAGCGTGGCTCAGGCGTGGGCTGCATGGAATAGGAAATGGGAAGAAGAGGAAGATTTAGGAGAGAAGGCTGTGGAGCTCATATTTGGATGTGTTGACTTTGGGGTGTTTGTGGAACATGGCTTCAACCCACCCACACCTCCCTTTGCTCCCCTACTGTAGATGACGCTTCTTCCATTAGTTCTTTAGACTTGCCGTGAAGCCGTGCACAGACACTGCTTCCTCTGACTGCAGGGCTCTTTCCCCTATTTCTCACCAAGTCAAGCGCAACTCATCCATCCCTGAATTGCAATTTGATAATTTGAAATTTCCTCCAGAAATTCTTTCTTGTTTCTCCTTATCCTATGGTGTTCTGCCCACAGGTACCTCTTCCTTACAAGAGTATCACAGTTATGATTTTTAGATTTTGTTAAAGAGAAAAACTCACCAGATGCTTGTTAAAAACAGCAAGGAAGACTTGATTCAAGATGATTGCAACAGGGGTCAAGACCATCGGAACAGGAGAGAGACTGAATTCAGCTCTGAACACAGGCAGGGCCAGGTGGGGATTTGGAGCCAATGGGCAGGTCAAGGAGTGGATGGAAATGACTAAGAGGAACTTGGTTAGGTATCAAGGGTGGAGGAAGAGGAGCTTGATTAGATGTCAGAGTGGGGGATTCTTGACAAACTGGCTCAACAGGACCCTTTGCTAAAACTGGACATAGCAGGTCAAGGGCAGGGGCCAAAAATGAGGGCTGTTTGAGAAGAGGCTCAGAGGAGCCTAAGGAGGGGTTCTGGCCACTTTATATGGGTGATTTTTGATGATTATTACATCCCCTACTAGAAAGTAAACTCCATAAGTGTAGAGATTCTGTCAGCAGTACGGGCTCAATAAACATGTTTTTTAAAACCGTGGAACATGATATCAGATTTGGGGCCTTAATCAAAACTTTCTGTCACAATATCCTTCTTCAGTCCCCTTCCCCTGTGTCTCTGTCCAACCATAAGCCACTGGGCTTTTTTTAGGGGTTGCTTGAAGCCCCCTTCTCCACAAAGCCTTCTCTGATAGCTTTTGTTGAAACTGTATTCCGTTTTTCCTGAGCTTCAGTAAGTAGTTATTTTTACCTCATTGATCAGGCATTAAATCCTATTCTTCCTTATTTCTGAAGTAATTCAAATAGGTGATTCCAAAACAACTGGGTTATGTATCCTTAGAGAAAAGACTCTTGTGAGAAGGCTTGTGTTTTGCATTTAGGGCCGAGAATGTTGCTGTCACCTGGTAGTGATCAGTCAGTATCTTCAAACAAGTGCGTGAATTCATTAATTAATACAATTGATGCTTAGCCCTAAAGAAGTTTATAATTGATAAAGAGCATAGGATAAATCCTCTTTATTTACAGAAATAACATAGCTTATCTCTCTAGGTAAGTAAAATTCCCTTCAAAGAAATTACCTTGGGAGACAGTACCACTGGTGTTAGAACATATCCATTGCTCAGGACATACTGAGAATCCCTCTTTAGATTGGAACGCCTGCCTGCCTGACATATTCCCAGATGCTGTCTCTGTATCTGTACTTGTCGCATAGCAGCAATGATCTCAACAGGCAATTGGTCCTACTCCCTTACTATTATCATTAAAAAATGGCTCAAGATCACCTTTTCATTTTTTTTTGGCACTTGTCCTTCAAAATTTAATTGGCTTAGATCCAACAGTTCTATATAGTGGGTCACATCATTCCATTACATCATGATACATTTGGCAGTCAGTGTATATCAGCAGGTTCACCCAGAAAACACATTACTTGATATTAGCTTTCTTATGGGAACTTTTAGAGATTGTTTTTATTGTTGTGATGGACGATTGATACCACTTTCTTTAAAATGTTTCTAGTATAAAATGACAGTAGTTCTGCTATACATATTCAAACATGGGGACCTGATCTTCTATCATCTCTGTTTTATAAGAGTTGGCAATTGTACCCTTCCCTCAAATGATGGTCAAAGCATCTGGATCATTCCGGGGAGGTACATAGACTACCTGCATTCCAGGTGTTTGCCACAAACATATTCTGTCATTTTCTGTTGTTCCACTCTCATTAAAGACCAATTGTTTATCCCGGTTATGTAATTAACCCATTACTTGAATTAAACTAAGGCAACTGCACATTTTAGCTTGTTATCAAATTATCTGTATAGTAACCCCCTTTGGTATTATTACCTAGTTCGTCGTAAGCCATCAGCAAGAGGAACAGAAGATAACAGTTGTTGTTTCTCATTGAAGGGTATCGTCGGGGGAGTGTACACCGTTACTCCCATCCACTCTGGGCACAGTTTTCAGGGAAGTTTCACGTACTCTCCCACCTCAGGGACACAGAATTCTATTCGTGGGCACCTGTAACCTGCCCATTGTGTGGAAGAGGAAATTATGGCTTGTAGAAGTTATGTCATTAGCCAAAGTCACCAAGTAAGAGGCAAAGGTGGGTCTCCAGCCCAGGTCTGTGCTCCTGAGAATTGATGGAAAACTATGGAGTTTTCTGATGGGCTTCAGTATTGAGAAAAGCTGTGGTTCTCCTGGGAAATGGACTCACTTTTACCTTACCAGCTGCTTGCCTGTAGGAAGTGAGAGCTCTCTTCTCTTAGGCTGACAGCACAGAGTCCAATTCTCTTCCCACTGTTCACGTTCACGTAAGACTTTACAACACATATCTCTGCACTTTCTCTGTAGTTGTATTTTATTTCTCACTTTTACCTTCACATACATTTTCTCATATGTTTATTTTGTTATGCTGGATCGTAGATACTTTCGCAAGCTGTCACAAACCCAATTTGATAATTTTGGTTTACACATTTTACTGACCTATGCCATTTCCTAAAATCTAGTAAGATAGGTGAGTTCCCATTTTACAAATGAGAATTCAGGCTCACAGAGTGAAATCTGCATATGCAAGATTACCCAGCTAGTAAGTGTGGGAAAGCGCTTGTGACATCAGTCTGTCAAACCCAGTCCTATTGTGCAGTATTCCAGCAGAAGGAGGCATTTCCCAAACATTGTTCTCTGGTGCACTAGGGCCTGAGATGTAGTAATAGTTGCTCATAAAAGTAATTATAAAAGGTCTGTAGTCAAATAGGTTGGCCAAATTGTGTATAGCATATCTGTCTTGGGGGGGGGGGTTGCAAAAAAATGAACATTTAAAACTCTCTATGAAGCCCTGCCGTAAATAAACCTATTAAACAAATTTATAAAACACCAGGTTAAACTGGTGTTCTATAAGTTTATTTGGCCCAGAACATTTTTTTTTCTTTTCATTTGAAATATGTATTAACATTTTCCTGGAGATGGCTATTTTAAAAAGCACAGCTTGGAAAATGTTGGTAAGTGAAATAAAAATGTCAAAACAGAAATCCAGGCAGCATCTAAATGCTAGCCCGAGCTCTCTGCTAACCAGTACACGACCTTCCTCCACTCACTTACCCTCTTTGGGTTGTAAGTTCATCCTGTGTTAATTTATGAGCCTGGACTAGATTCTCTGCATTGCCCTTCGCAGCACTAATGTTTTTGATGTCTGACTCTGAGTGCAATCTCATTTGAGGCAGTTTCAAGTGTATACTTAGGCTTGAGGGTTCATGTGGCATCCAGAAGTAAGCTCGAAAACAGCAAAGATTTAGCTCATCAAGTTATACTAAGGCAGTACTTCAACAGCAAAAGGCAACAAAAGAAAACGGTCATAGACCAGTTACAGGGACAGGGTAAGGGGTGGGGCAGAAGGAACCCAAGGGGCAGTATAGAATCCTCCTTCTCCCAAGTGGAAAGGGAAGCACAGGTCCTTGGGCAGAATTTTCAGCTGCAAGAAAGAGATGGAGTAAAGAGGAAGATCTTTATCAGACACTAAATTGACTTTCTATTTCAGACTGGAAAAATGGAACTTATCTGCATTTCTTTTCCTGTTTATAATATTCTCCAAATTGTAGGAAGCTCAGAGGGGGGAAAAAGACATGAAAAAGTTGATGTCCCTTGCAAAGTTGAAAAAGAAACATCACATCACATTTTATGGTAGGCTTGTAAAATGGGGGAGCAATAATTACACCTCGAACTGAGAACGGTGTTTGACTGTAATATCTCCTTTCAAGTAGATTCTACTAATTCCAGACCGAGAAAATGAAAGTGTGCTCACAGAAACCATCAGAGCAACACAGATGGAATAAGGTATTTGAAAAATCTTAAAGCTGCCCTTGGATTATCACCTTTGGATCTGCATATTTGAAACATATTATTAAAAGCCTTTTTCTAGCACGGTTTTACACCATCTTCTCAAGTGCACAGAGCAGCATCATTAACTGTCCTCTGTTTTCTGTGAGGACTGAATAAAGAGAAGAGAGATTTCAACAACAGCAGCAAGGATCTGAGTTAGATGTTAGATGAACCTACAGGTTAATTAGACAGTGCATCTAATGCAACCAGCTTCCAAGGATGCCTTGGCTACTGCACATGTAACGTGTACCTGATTTCCTAGATCCAAACAGGACCCAATGAGTCTCTTTTTCCTTCTCCCTTCCCAACCTGGAATACCTATTTATGTCTTTGCCCAAATCCCAACAATTCTTTGAGGTGTCCATAGAGCTTTCTCTTTTTCTTAATATTTTTTATACAGAGGGTTCTCTACTTTATGTAACTATTACATATGGCTCTTTCTTCTACTCATCAATAACATATGTTTTGGAACTTTATTGTGTATGTAAATGGAGTTAAGTAGGCTGGCATTCACTGAATTATTAGTTAATTGCTGGGTATGGTTTGTCTTGCCGAATGGATTGAGAGCTCTTCCAAACCTGCTTAACAAAGAGAGTGTCTGCTTTTGTGCTGGGTACTGAAGGGATCCTACAGATAAAGGAAACCCCATTTCTGATCTCAAGGAGCTTATTATCAGTGGGGAATGGCACCCGTGCGGCTGGGGAGGACTCAGAGCAACCTGGAACGTGGGCAGTATAGAGAGAGGGGAAGATATTTTATGTGGGAGAAAACAAGGGGAAGCTTCGCGAAGGCAGATTAATAGCCCTACTATGCAGCACAACGCCTGGCACATAGTAGGTACTCATGAAATACATTTGGTTGCAGGAACAAATGAAGAGATGAATATATTTTGACAGACAATGGCATAAGGGGAGTGGAATTTAAAAGCAGGGATGAACATGAACATTCAAAAACAAGGAGTCCGTTTAATTGGCCTTTATCTGAAGGGAAGGTAAAGGAGATAAACTGGGAAACGTGGGTAGAAACAAGCTATTTGAGTCCTTGATGACACAGTATGTCGTTTAATCTTTATTCTTCGATAATGAAAGCACAGGGGGGCTTTGAGCAGAGAAATGATATGATGGAGGTTTTTGATGTCAGCGTTTTTATACCACAACTCTTCAGTCAATCTGTTTTGCATGGTAGGGGCTCACTAGCGCCTGAATTGCTGTTTGACTTCTAACAAAAAATGGCAATGTTTTAAGTAGACAATATGAGGCCCATGTTTATAAAAAACACTGACAGAAGAGGTAATCTCACACTCACCGTGTGGAACTCTGCGGAAGCAGGTGAGGCTCAGCCGGCGAGCTGGGATCAGGGCCCGTGTCTCCTGCTTGCAGGCCAAGCGTCATCCCCCCGGCTGCCCCGACACCCCATTGTCCTTCTGCGGTGATGTTCTACCCACTCCCACGCGGGCTTCCCAGCAGAGCCTGATCTTCTGTTTCATCCTAAAGGTGAACAGGGTGCTTCAGGTTTTCAAGCTCAGACATTCTCAAGCGATGCCTGGGTCAATATTTGCCTCCCAGGTATGAAGTTCTCTGTGTCTAAGCTGAGTCTCTCAGCCTAAGCTTTATGGGAAACCAGAACATGAATTTGAAGATTAACCTTCATCACATTTTAACTATGCATCTTAAAACATTGATGGCTAAGAAGGATGAGACTCGAAGGGTGTCTACTGAGTGCCTTGCGTGTGCGTGTCAGCGTGCCGGGCTCTGGGGCAGAACCATCCAGGTGTGAGTCCTGGTTCTGTCACTGATCAGCTGTTTGTTCCAGACCAGCTGTTCCCCTCAGTTAGCCACCTTCCTTGCCTATAAAGTGAGAACAATAAAATAATAATACATAATAAAATAATAAAACCTCCTCTCCAGCTTTCTTCTGCATTGGACGCAACACGGAATCTGGTCTTCCTGCCAGTTGAAAAGAACCAAAGCAGGTCTCTGCTCTCAAAGAATTTGCCATCTAGTTAGGGAGACAAGGCAGGAGCATGAAAAAGTTAATTAGTAACAAAGATTAAAATAACAGTTCTGGACAACAGTAGAAAAGATGTCACAAGGCTGTATGAGATTAATTGCCGAATGAATTCTTTACACAATAGGAACTCAAAGAAAGGAGGAATCCTTTAAGATTGGGAAGTCTACCAAGTTCATCAACCCCTCCTTCCTCCCCGCATGTGGGGGAGCCATGCCTGTACACTCAGCAGGCCCGCCTGGCCCCTCACAGCCCTTGTGGACCGCCAGCCTCCTCCTGGAACACCGGGCAGCGACCTGGGCCTCCCCTTTGTTGGTTCATGATCTCATCTCCCACAGTAACAACAGCACGTTCAGGCTAATAGCCTCCAGAATACGTAGAATCTAAGATATCTGTTCCATTAGTAGTGCGTTACCAGGTCGTTTTTGATTACAAGTGGCAAAGGTACAGCTAAACTCAATCCAGCTTTTTAAAATGTGAATTTATCAGCACAATGGCTGAAAATATCCAGGGGTGCAATTCCTGGCTGCAGGCACCACTGGCTCTGTGGGGCCAAATGGCCCCATCAGGACTCTGCCTTTCCCCGCCCCTTTGACCTGCTCTCCTCATGGACGAGGGGGTGTGTTGGTCTCTGCACAAGGCAGAGTGGCCTCAGTTTCCGCCAGGGTGACAGCTGATGACCACCGGGAACCAGTACAGGCCGTTTCCCCGGCCTCAGGACAGTCCCTTCCAGGATGGTGTGGCTGGGTGAGTGGAGCCATGTGAATGACTGTTCTTTCAGTATATGGGGAGGGGGTTCCCCGAAGGAAAAGATCCAGGGCTGACAAAATAGCAGTACAAGTCCAGGTCACGGTAAATTCTAAGCATCTTAATATTTTCTGTATCAACGGAGAGAGAGGAAAAGCTGCCAAGAAAGTTGTGCTTTAATGACTGTGCACACCAGCTCACTGGGGTGTGCATGCGTGTGCGTGAGCATTTGGTACGTGTGCACATGTGTGTGGTGTGTGACTGTGTGGTGTGTGATGTGTGCCCATATGCGTGAGTGTGTGTGTGTGAGCGAGCGTGCGTGTGTGCAGCAGGCGGGAGCGGGACGGGCCCCAGCGCTGGTGGGTAACTTACCCCCGAGGCACAGACTCCCCTCAGGCTTCAAAGTCCTGAAGGGAAGAGATGCCATCAACGCAGGGAGGCGTTTTTCTATCATTTCTTCAACCCCTGCCATGTCATAAAGAAATGCTGGGCTTGCATTTTCCAGGTTAGGCGCAGTCTGGGTGGCCGGGCAGGTTGGAGCAGACCCAGCTGCGTGAAGGAGGGGCGCGGGCACGGGAGCCCCCAGCCTAACTGGCACTCCCCCCTCGGGCATCTGCTTGATGACTGTCCAGGCAGGGCTGTCCTTAAACTCCTTGGCCACGGTCGTGTTGTGCTCTGGCCAGACTCTCATTTATAAAAGGGAAGGCTGGTCCAGGATGAGCTCAAGGTCAATATGGAGACTTTCTGGGTCACTGGCCAGAAGAGGGTACCTGGGGAGGCGCCCAGGCCGGGGGAGGATGGCGGACGTGTAGACAGGACAGCGAGGCCCTCAGCCACAGCCTGTGATGGGCCGGCGGGAGGCTGTCACCCACGGAGGCCTCACAGGTGTAAGGCGGCCCTTCCTGCTCCCGCAGGCCTGGCTGGACGCGCGGTAACGGAGGCTCTGGCGGAGGGACTGCGCCGTCTCCAGCTGCACAGTCGGAGTAGGAGTGGGAGGGAGGGGTCCTCCAGACCAGGGGACAGTCCGGCAGGAGGATGCGGGGCTGGGCAGGACTCAGCCTGCAGCGTCCCCAGGGCAAGAGCTGGAGCTGAGGAGGGGCCGGCAGTGCTGCATCGCGGACCCCTTCAGGGCCCGAGCTCCTCCTCTCGGAACCCGCAGACAGAGGACTGGCTCCCAGCCGCCCCTGGCACTCTCCGGGTGCTCTGTCCTCCTGCTCTGGGAGAACTTCTTGCGTTCCGTGGGTGGAGAGGTCCCGGGCACCACGGGCCGAGTGGAGGGGCGGGCATCCCTCTAGGGGCGGGAGCTGAGTGTGGGCGCTGAGCGGAAGCCGGGCTGGCCACTCCCCCGGCCTGTCCCGGAAGCGCTGCGCTAGGCCTGGGCGTTCCAGGACCCACCAGACTTAAGCCCTTGATCTCAAGGTGCCCTCAGCAGGGCAACGAGCTCCAGTAAGTAACTGGGCACAGCACGTCAGAGCCAAGTGGAGGTCTCTGTGACACTCAGGAGGAGGGGCCAGAACTTCTCCTTGGAGGCACTGGGGGTGGCACTCCAGTTGGGGTGGAGGACGGACATTAGGACATTCCAGCCGGGGGGAATGATGGCTACAAAGATACAGGGGGTGTGTGGGGGCTGGTGGGAGGGGGGCTCGGCCGCTGACAGGATGTGTGTGCAGTGGGGGGCCGGCCCCGGGGGTGTCGGAGGGCAGCCCGTGATGGCTGCATCAAGATTCTGGCTTTGACCTCAGTTCTCTTCCTGGGAATGAGATTCTTGACGGTGCTCAGCACATCGAGGTACCTTCAGGGCCTGTGGTGCCCACACTCCGCCTCCCCTTGGGGCTAAGAGGATGCTTAGGCAGGTCCCATAGCAGGAATGCACTGCATAACTTCTCACTCTACCTGGGAGATTCTGATAGAAGCTACCTTCTGTGACCTCAAGAGGAGAGGCAAATCTACCCAACCCGTGAACATGGAATGCGCGACTGTGTACAAAACACTTCATTCCCTCCCTCACTCACTCAGCCAACCTTCACCAAGCCTGTACTTCACAGCAGACACTCAGTTAGGGACTGAGAAAATGCAGAAAAGCAGACTCAGTTCCTCAGTCGTCGAACTTGCAGTCTAGCGGAGAGTCATTCACTTAAGTAAACAGAATGCAGCATCCAGAGAGATGTCTGTTAGGGGTCTACCCGGTGTGACGGAATCCCAGAGGAAAAGGGGGGATTAACTCTTCATAGAACGCCAGGGAGTTTTGGAGGAAGGCTTTCATGGAGGGAAAGTACCTTGGGTAGGCTTGCTCTTTCCAGGTGGAAGTTCTCTAAAGTATGCTTTTTGCCATCTCTTCCCCTCCTGTGTATGGTTCCTCCTTCCCCACCAGTGAGCCCTGAAATCATGAACACGAATGAGGACACTGCAGGAGGGTCCTGCAAAGGACACCCACATTGGACTTCAGTTTCTCCTAGTTGCTCTATCACGGGGTGGCTTAGACGATGGACATTGATTTCTCACAGTTCTGGAGGCTGGGAAGTTCCGAGGTGGAGGCGCCAGTATGGTCAGGTTATGGGTGAGTTCTCTTCCTGGCTTGCAGATGGCCACCTTCTCACTGCATCCTCACGTGGCAGAGTGAGCTGCAGAGAGTGAGCTCTCTCTGTTCCTAGAAGGGCACTAATCCCATCATGGGGGCCGCACCCTCATGACCTCATCGAAACCTCATCCCCCCCAAAGGCCCCACCTCCAAAGACCATCATATTAGGGGTTAGAACTTCAGCATGAATCTGGGAGGGACATGAACTTTCAGTGGTCCCTTCCAGTGCTAAAACTTCTGATTTATATTCCTTTGAATGTAATGTTGCAAACAGTTCCCACCAGAAGCTGGGTAAGGCCTGGAGCTGTGTGCCTCTCTCTCCTCGGTGGGCCCACGCACTTCCCCTTCACCTCTGTCTCCCCTGAACTCAGAGGTGAACAAGTCCTGTTTGTGTCGACACCTCAGATTCTAGGGCAGAGTTTGACGTATAGTAGAAGCCCCCAATGAGAAAGAAAGAAATGAACAAATAAGCAAGTGGGTACCTGCAAGGTGTTCAAGGGTTAGAAGCGTGAAACACCAGCTCCTTCATGACAACATGGGCTTTGGTGCTAACGTTCTCTCCATCTTCCAGGCACGCAGGGGCTCCTCAGCGGCCTGGGTGAAGACCCCAGCAAAGTGGGTTCAGTACTTTGCTGGTGTGTGGGCAGGGAGGCACCTGTTTCATGCAATACATGACTGGAACCCCAGGTCCTGTCAGACAAGCCCCTGGTCTCAGGCAGCCTTACACCCAAAACATTGCACAGAGGAGAGTGAAGGCTGTTCTAAGGAAAGCAGTTTCCACAAGAAGAGAGAAAAGGCATTCAAGAGTCCCCCGTGCGTGTGGACTTGTGGGCATCCTGCTTCATCTCCCCCCAGGCCCTGCCAACGATGTGTGCTGTGCGGTCCGCACACCAGCTGCAGACACTCTGCTCAGGGCATTGTTAGAAGTGAAGGGTCTCAGACCCACTGAAGCAGAGCCTGCATTTGGACAAGCCCCCTGTGGGCGGGTGGTGGGCACCTCATCATGTGAGAGGCACTGCCCTGTGGCCGCGTTTTTGTGGATCCAAGGTCAGCTCTGCACATCTGGCTGTCTGTATGTCTGGCTGGGGTGCTGTAGTTCTGCCTACAGACTGGTCAGTGGGTCTTGGTGCGGAAAGCGGGCGAGTGGAGGCCCTGTTCATATCCCTGGGGTGAGTTTTCCTTTCCCTTACACCCTCGGTAAGATGCTCGTCCTTGTGTCGAATTAATTCTATCAGATTGTATTGCTAATGTGGTTGAAGTTCAAAGGCTTTCCCTGTGAGCCGTTCATTTAGCGGGGAGAGCAGAGCCCGCCCTTGGTCCCCTTGGAGAGGCGGCCTGGCTGGCCCCCGAGGTCTTCAAGTAGCGCCAGCAATCCCCACAGCAGGCTGGAGAGCGTCAGCGTGCCGATGGTGCCTGGGGCCTTGGCGAGCAATCTCGTAGTTCATTCCAAACGGGGTGGTGACTGCATTTAGGAGATCACACGATGGCCTGGTCCAGGAGATGAGATGTGAACCCAGACTTGCCCATCCGGGGCCTCCCTCGGTCCTTGTCATTCGAGGGCGCCCCCGCTGTGCTCTTCACAGGGTCCCCACAGTCACTTTCCCGTCACCCCAGGGCAAGGTTGGGGTATTCCAGGTAGATATTTTCTTTCTCCCTATGTATAGAGGGAATTTAAAGGTATTTTAAAGATTTTTTTTAATGTGGTCCATTTTTTAAAGTCTTTATTGAATTTGTTACACTATTGCTCCTGTTTTACGTTTAGGTTTTTTGGCCGCGAGGCATGTGGGATCTTAGCTCCCCAACCGGGGATCGAACCCGCACCCCCTGCATTGGAAGGCGAGGTCTTAACCACTGGACCGCCAGGGAAGTCCCTAAATGTATTTTAAAAGAAATCAGATTGGAGATCACAAATTGAATTCCCAAAAATGAAAAATTAATAGTTAGAAATGATCTTCAGTACCATCTATCCCAGCTACCCATCAAAAAGGTGGGCTTCTCTAGAGCATCCCTGCATTGTGGATGTCTGGCCTCGAGCACTGCCAGGAAAAGGAGACTCTTCTGTCGTGAGATAACCCCGCGATGAGCTCTGATGGGTCATTTCTTCCTTCTCTTGAGCAGAAACGTGACTCCCTTGGGTTTTACTCTGGCACAAAGTGTGTATCGAAGAAAGGTATCTGCAGTGACGTAAAATACACTCGTCAACAGCAGATGTCTTCACGGGGGGCACAGTTCAGGAAAGCTGGGTGAGGCAGGGGTGGGACTGTGCCTGGGCAGACAGAGCACTGGCCGGGGGGAGAGGATGAACCTGAGGGAGGACAGACAGGGGCCGTTTGAAGAACCCAGGGAGGCGGGCCCACCAGGTAAGAGGCTTTTCTCTCTGGACTTCTCTACAACCTGCCATCCACAACCCCACAATGTGTGTGCTTCCTGTTTCTCAAGCAGTGGAAGAAGAGCATGGAATGAGGGATGTGGGGTGTTGTGGTGGAGCTCAGCCTCCCATGAGAGATTCTGGTTTCACGCTTCCAGTTTGGAGGGACCGCCAGGATTATTAAAATCCACGGGCAGGGAGCGCCCTCTGGTGTCTGAGAAGCGCCAGTGCAGTTCCTGGAGAGGAGGTGGCACCGAAGAAACCGCTCAGGGGACCAGGGCACGTTAGCAGAGGCAGCGTCCAGGGCTGCCTCCTTCCTTCTCCGGATGGAAGAGGAGCTGGGGGCCTGGACAGGGTAGTGGAAGGCCCTCAGCCTCCAAATCCCACTGCCTGTTACTTTCTGTTTTCCCCGGCGCAGGCCAGAGGGTGAATCTTACGCCCTCTTCACAGCGGGTTATCCTTGCTGGTTTGCCGAGGACGCTCCATTCCTCCATCTGCGTCCTTTGATGTCACTCCCCACCCCGGTCACTGCACACGGGCCATGAGTCTTGTTACCGCTGCGGTCACACGTCGGGTGGAAACTGTGTGCAGACGTGGGCTGTTGTCACTTTAGGTCAGCGATGCTCTGACCCGTCCTTGTTCCCGTTCACCACCGGCCCCTGGTTCTGAGGTTGTGCCCCTCGCCCTGTGCCCTGTGCGCCGAGTCTGTTGCTCTTCATCCCTGCAGTGTCTCCACCCGTGTGCCCCCCACCTGTGGGCTCGCCATCACCCAGTGACGTGCAGCTTGAACGTTTCCAGTCCCCTTCACTGCAGCAGCCCTGCAGGGGACACCCCTGCCAATGTCCCTTAAGGACTGGGGGCTGACATAGACCCAGAAGTGAAAATGCTGGATTGTAGGACTATTAAATTATATTCCTTCCTGAACCTAAGTGCTACCCGATCCCTCGCCAGACTTCCTGTGTCCCCTACAACCCTTGATATCTCCAGCTGTCCAATCTTTGCCAGTCAGTTATCTGTAAAGTGACGTGATTCCACCTTCTCATCATTTTCATCTGCATTTATTTGATCACCTGTGAGATAGGGCTGTCTTTCGGTGGCTGATCGCCATTTGAGTGTGTAAAATAGCTAGCTAGTGGGAACCTGCTGTATAGCACAGGGAGCTCAGCTCAGTGCTCTGTGATGACCTAGGTGGGTGGGATGGGCGTGGTGGTGGGAGGGAGGTCCAAGAGGGAGGGGCTATACGTGTACATATAGTTGATTCGTTGTACAACAGAAAACACAACGTTGTAAAGCAACTATTCTCCAATACAAAAAATTGTCCATTCATTTTTTTTTTCTTTTTTCCCCAAGGGCATGACTTTTTTTTTTTAAGATTTATTGATTGATTTGATTGATTGATTGATTGATTGCTATGTTGGGTCTTCGTTTCTGTGCTAGGGCTTTCTCCAGTTGTGGCAAGCGGGGGCCACTCTTCATCGCGGTGCGCGGACCTCTCACTATCGCGGCCTCTCTTGTTGCGGAGCACAGGCTCCAGACGCGCAGGCTCAGTAATTGTGGCTCACGGGCCCAGTTGCTCCGCGGCATGTGGGATCCTCCCAGACCAGGGCTCGAACCCGTGTCCCCTGCATTAGCAGGCAGATTCTCAACCACTGCGCCACCAGGGAAACCCCCATTCATATATTTTTGCCTATATTCCATTAAAATTCTTTTCTTTTTTTCTTGATGATTTGAAGAATTTCTTTGCAGAAACAAAGTCATATTTCTTGGTGTTTTATACATTGCAAATATTTTCTCCCAATAAGTCAACTGTGTTTAAACCATATACTGTGTTTCCTTCATTGCACAGAAAGTCTTAATTCTGACATACTCAGAGTCATCACATTTTCCTTGTGCTTTTTGCCTTTGAAGTTATTTATAGAAATTAAGGAAATTCTTTGCAGTCCCGGTTCACAGAGACTTGCTTCGACATTTCCCTCTATTGATTATATAATTTCACATTTCAGCTTTTAAATCATACAGAATCCAGCTTTGCAAATAACATGAGGTAGCGATCTTGCTTTATTTTATTTTTGATTTCAGACCTCTACTTCTCAATTACACAAGGTATCACACCAAGCCCCCAAGGAAACTGGGGGCAGATCGGCAAAGCTTGAACCTCGCTCCTTGTGCTTAGCTTTTTGAGTCCTGGGAACTACCCCAGTGCCTTTTCCTCAGGATGAACAGGGCACAGGATCTCTTCCAAACATTCCAGGGGATTCCCAGCCTTCCTGATTTCAGCACAGGGTAGGGTCTTTAAAAAGTTCACCGAGCTGTTTAAGAAGCTTGGAAGATGGCCGTGTTGGATTTCCTCAGTGTCACACTAGGGAACCCAGGACTCAGAAACTAGCTCCAGGTGTCCATGAACCAGTGATCTGTCTGTTGTAGAATCCCTTCAAGGAAAAAGTCTCAACCACCTGCTGTAGGTAGGTTGATAGGAAAGAGCAAAGTAAGTCACACGTGCTAACTTCAGTCCAGCAGTGACCATCACTGATTGATCACCAAGCTATGTCCCCACACTACATTTTACATGTTGTGCCACTAGTAATTGATCAGAGCTGGTGTAAGAATTGAAATCTACTTTGTTCGGCCTTCACCTGCTTGAAGGAGAATCAGATGAATTTTGTGCCAGAACGCCAACAATTGAGTCAGGAGATAGGTTTTCATCAGCTCTAATCCACCCTGAGGGCTGCCTGTCAGAGACACTTAGTTTCTCTAAGCTTCAGTATCTTCATGACGATGATGATGATGATGGTGATGATGTGATGGTGGTGATGGTGGTTCTGATGGTGATGTGAGGATGATGATGATGATGATGTGATGGTGGTGATGGTGGTTCTGATGGTGATGGTGAGGATGATGATGGTGATGATGTGATGGTGGTGGTGATGATGACGATGGTGATGATATCATGGTGGTGATGGTGGTGATGGTGGTGGTGATGGTGGTGGTGATGGTGGTGGTGAGGATGATGATGGTGGTGGTGATGTGATGGTGGTGATGATAGTGGTGGTGATGATGATGATGATGGTAGTGATGGTGGTGATGATGATGATGGTGATGATATCATGGTGGTGATGGTGGTAGTGATGATGGTGGTGATGGTGGTGGTGAGGATGATAGTGGTGGTGATGATGATGATGATGGTAGTGATGGTGGTGGTGAGGATGATGATGGTGGTGGTGATGATGATGGTGAGGCTATCATGGCGGTGATGGTGGTGGTGATGATGGTGATGATGTGATGGTGGTGATGGTGGTGGTGAGGATGATGATGGTGGTGGTGATGATGAAGCCAAGTTTCTGCAAAGACTGAGCCTGAGAAGAGGGTCCTTGGATCTCAGAGCCTTCTCCTTAATAAAGACATAGACGGGGACAAGGCTGTGTAGCAGGTGAATCCCTTCATTCTTCCTGTGCCTCTCTAAAGAAAGGATGACATTTCCCCTGCTGGAGGGATTAAGAGGAAGGTGTGGGGTGATGCTGAATTGTGTGGGAGGTTCAAAGGCTGCATGGAAGGCCTTAGTTTGCTGCTATTTGC